>NW_006442512.1:5139104-5177772 GCF_000325575.1 Pteropus alecto
CCCCTCACACGGAGATTGACACCCGATCTGTTCCCCATGGTCTCCCTCTGGCTCCCCTCTGTTCCTCCTCCAGGTTCTTTTTCCTTTCTGACTTGGAGTGATTGACTAGGCAGGAGCTGGGGGGCTGAATGAGGTAACCTGGAAGCTGTCTTGAGTCTGGCCTTCTGGGTCTGAGACCCTACAAGGGACTTGGGGGCAGGCATCTTCAGCCAGCAGAGCCAAGAAGTGAAATCTGCAGCCTGGCACTTGGGTGAGTGCAGGTTGGTGGGGTGAGCTGGGGGTGGGGGCACGTCCAGGAGCAGAGAGGCCTCCTGGATGGGAGGAGAACCTGGCCTCCTCTGTCCTGGAGGCAATTAACTGCCTCTCAGGAATCCCGGCTGCTCCTCGGTGAGGGCATTAAATATTTATGAGTTGGTGGAGTTCACGATGTTTTCAGAGCAGTAAGTTTTTGTGATGTGTGTTTGGTGCGTGAGCAGGCTGCCCCACCAGGGCCGGTTGGTACGTTAATCCTCTTGTCGTCCCTCCTACCATGCTCTTATAAATAACTCTGCCTTGATAACGGAGAGGTAAAGAGAGGCAGCTCCGAGTGGGGGTGAGGCGCTGGAGCGGAAGGGAGGCCGAAGAGGGCTGAGAAGCAGAGTGGTGGGGCTGGGGAAGGAGGGTCAGATGAGCAGGGAAGGACACCTGGGGTCTCCCTGTCTGGAGCTGACAGGAAAGATTCTGAGAACCCACCAGGAGAGCCAGAGTAACTAAATCCTATCACTAAGTGCCTTCTCAAGCTGATATTCTCAGGGGTCTTGGCTTGAGCAGCCTGAGTAGGGTGTGGCGGCCCACTACCAGGGGCCTGGGCAGTGGCTTTCTGTGAGGCCTCAGTGACTGGCCCTCCGGTCTCCAGACCCTGGCCCCACACTGGCTGCCAGGACTGTGGTGCCAGCAGATAGGGTCATTTCCGTGTGCCAAGGCTGGTGTCTGCCGAGATCCTAGGGCGTCACCATGGGCTGGCTGATGGGGACAAAGCCCAGTAGATTTCTCTCTCTTTTCTTCTCACCGATCCAAGAAGCAATATAAGGAACAGGCTGGCTTCGTCTGCTGGTCCCACTTAGCAGTGAGTTGCTCAGCCACTCTGAACCTCCTCATCTGCAGAATAGAAGTTAGAAATCATGGCAAGACTCTGATGCTCTGAGGATGATGTCAGGTTGAGTGCCCCAGGGATCCCTCCCTGGATGCGACCCTTCCCCACGAGTTCCCTGAGGGCTCTTCATGGCAAAGGAGCTGAACGGCTGCAGTGACCTGTTGTAGAGTTGGCACCTTGGCGCCTGGGCACAGTGCAGGGCTCTGTGAATCACTGCTCTTTAACCTATACCAGGCCCAGAGCTGAGTCTTGCTCTGTCCTGTAGGGGGATGGGAATAGTCGAGGGAGGGACAGAAATAGAGCAGGAAAGGGCACCTGCCCCCAGACCTAGTGCCCCAGCCAGCCCAAGACCTTCTTCTAGGCCAGGACAGCAGGCCAGGCCCAGCTGCCATGGGAGGGGAGAGGAGGTAGAGTAGCTATGAAACTCCAAGAAACTCTTTGCCCTTGAGTGAAGTGGGATGGGGGTGGGAGTTGGGGGAAAGGTCCCTGAGATCTGATCATACACGGGATCTTCACCTGACAACATATCCCCAAATGAAAGAGGCGGGGCCAGGACAGGAGAGCACCCTGGGAGAGGAACTGCAAATACAAAGGCTGGAGGCACGCACTGAGTACCTTTTCCAATACTGATGACATCTGGTTAAGCAGATTTCAAAAGCTGGCTGGAAGGGGACACAAGGGGCTGCTCAAAAGAAAGACTCACAACAGTGCGAAGACAGGAGGGAGAGGAGGAAAGGGTGCTCTTTGGCAATCCCCTCAACCCAGGCCTCAGCTGGAGCTGAGTTCTTCTAAGGCCAGCAGAGGTGCTAAGTGAGGGGACGAAGCACAGGATTGAGAACTGAGGACATCCATGTTCTCTGAGGCCGTGAATAGTCACTTTGCCCTTTTGAGCATGACATCCACATCCATAAGATTAGCCACAGTCATGAGATTACTTTAAGGGGCTGTTAGATGCTTGGGAACATCTTCGAGGAGAGGTAAGGGGATTGGAAAGAGGAGGCCTCAGCAGCCTGTGCCCTCAGTTAGACCCTGAATCAGAGCCACCAGTGTCTCTAGTGTCTCAGTAACTCTCCCCAACCCACTCCTCTCCTGTGGTCTACTCTTTATAAAGTAACCAAGGGGATCACTAAGGAAAAAAAAAACCCTAGATCTGATCATGCTGCTGCTTAAACCCCATCAATGGCTGCCCCTCGCTCTTAGGATAAAGCTCCAATTATTTCCTTGGACTTCAAGGCTCCGGCCAAGTTTTCCACCATGGTGGCCTCCTTACCCATGTGCTCCAGGCTCCCTGTCCTTCCATCAACTCCCAGTATACCATCCTCCTGGCCTCACGGTCCTTATTCCCACTGTTCCCTCTGCCAGGAATGCTTTGCCCACTTAATTCCTTCTCATCCTTCAGGCCTCTCAGACCAGGCCGTCTGCCCTGTGCTATAACCACAGTGGCTTTCTCCGTGAGGGTGGTAACCACAATTACAGTGCAACGATTGATTGTTGAATTCATCCTTGACTCTGCCTCCCAAGCTTAAATGTCAGGGGGTGCAGTGTTAATCACCCTGCAAGCCCACATACTCACCTGGTGCATTCAAAGCGTTAGCTATTTATGGAATGACGAGTCTGGGAAAGAGAAGAGTATAAGAAGTAGACAAATCTGGGTTCGAACCCCCGCTCTGCCATTTAAGTGTGAGAGACCTGAGTATGAATCTTAAACTGAGAAAACTTTATTTCCTCATCTATAAACCAAAGATAGAGCTCTTTTCCTCATAAAGCTGTTGAGAAGATGACCAAGCCACACCCCAGATGGGTTCCTGTCGTGTTATGTTAGTCACCTAACATCAGCTCTCGGCCTGGCCACCTCCCTCCACAGGGCCTGGCTTGAAGTGCACACACAGGGCACATGGTCCAGCTAGCTGGTCAGTGGAAATGGGGCGATGTTGCTGGGAGACCCGGCCCCCCACCCTGTCTCCTCTGGCCGCCCACCGTGGGAATGGAGCAGCCCGAGGGGGAGGTGTGCGGTTTCACTTTCATAGTTTTCAAACAAGAAGACAAAAAGAGGAAAAATGAAACCGCCGAGACAGCAGCAGGGGCCCATTTTGCTGGCTGTGGGCACCGTTGGCCTCGGGTATTTATTTATTTTTTAAGTAACTGACTCATGAGTCAGTCGGTTGGCTTGGTGGTAAAAAGAAACCCACTATCAAGGAAATAGCTGATGAGCGACATGCCGTGGGTGCCGTGCCAGCACACCACTCCCGACTTCTGAAAGCCTCTTGCGCTCAGCCAGCGGAGCCAACTGGAGCTGGGGTTCCTCCTGTTGCTCTCCAGGACCAAATGCCAAGCGCGTCTGAGCTCCTTCAACAATTGCCTCACGATCGCTGTTCACCGCCAGTGCATGTTTGCTGTAATTATAGTGTCTAAAGGAGAAGCACAAAGACTTGTTGATTTTGGCTGGGGTCCGGCCCGGCAGGCGGGGTGACCTGGGCCCTGGCAGAGTGTGGGAAGGCGGCCGGCCGCCCCGGTGAGGACGTGACCAGCTGGAGCAAGTGTTGAACCGGGGCCATCGCAGCCAGAACCGCCGCCTCTGCCTGGCTCTCCTGCCAGCTGACTTGAGCCGACTTTCTTTGGAGAATAACCCGAGGAGAACAAAACGAGGAACTGGAGTGCCTATAAAAAGCAGCTTGCTCCTTCCTCCAGCCAAGTCCCTGAGCGATAATCGTCTCTGATGTTGGCCTCCCCTCCCTCCCAAGTCACCAACTAACCCTGTTCACTCTCTCTCTCTCGTCTGCGAGGAAACATCTTGGCTTCGCAGAGGCCCATCCACGGTGGCGGGGAGCTGCGGCCATCTGAGCCTCACTTCCTGCTTCCCCCAGACAGGCTACACTGGGCCCTCAAGAGGTCGGCCAGAATGTGCAGGAAAGGAGAGCGTGCTGGCTTGGAGTTGAGGACCCTGGCCGCAGCTCAGGGACTGCCGCTAAGGTTCTCCGTGACATGTACAAACTATTTACCCTTGTGGAGGTTCAGTTTCTCCACCTGTTATTTGAGGGGATAGGCTAACGCTGTGGTTTCCAAACTCACCTCTTTTTAAATTTTTAAATTTGGGGCACCACTTCTTTCCAAGGAAATTTTATATGAAACCTCAGTGCAGAAAGCAGAACTGCGTGGTAGAAGCGGGAGAACCTCCCACAGCCCCGTCCACTCAGCATTTCTGCCCAGCCCCTCCCAGAGATGTCCTGGGACCCTGGAAGAACCCTTGGGTACCGTCGAACACAGTCTGAAAACCGTAGGCCCCGATCTCGGAGGCCCCGCCAGCCTTTGGTTTAGGAGACGAACCTACGCCTGCTCTGGTAAAATCCCAGGAGGTACCTTTGGCTGTCTCGAGTGAACCTGACTCTATCCGAGGGTGGGGAGATAAATTCAGCTTGAAGATAACAGCCCATAGTAACAACAACAACCACAAAAATGATTTTGCTACCGTTGAAGTTTCTTGAGCAACTGGCAGCCGGCCATAAATGTACTTAGGCGGAAAATCACCAGAAAAAAATGATATAATCTGACAGATTTTTCACAGACTTAAATATTCATGAATTAAAGGAATTGGCAGAATTTTCTACGTTATTAGCTTTCGTCATGGCTGCAGGAGCAGTTGGTGTGCTGGCTGCTCTTCAAGATCCATTAATCTCGTCCATCATAAGAGCAGCCATTTCAAAATTAGCTTTTTTTTACTGAGTGATGGTGTACGGGGGAGACGGGGAAATCAAAATGCTATTCCAGTTTGAAAGTCCATCCCCTCCTCACTTTAAAATCAGCAGGGGAAGCCAAGCAGCATCAAAAAAAAAGCGTGGCTGCGGACCAGAGGACTGTGCAGGGCGCCTTCTCGTTCTCTAGCACAGGATGGCGTGTGTTCTGCCTGCGGAGCCCTGAACTCTGGGCCAGGAACTTGCGGGAGGTTAGGATAACTTTCTGGGAGGCTGAGACCAAGAGATCCAAATAAGGGCTTTTGGGTGAGGACGACATTTAGACCAAATAGCACAGTCTTTCTACCAGATGGCACTCAGGGTGCAGGACTGCAGAATAGCCAAGTAATAATATTCATTATTTATGGAGTGCATGCTCTGAGTTGGATACTGTGCTATATACATGCATCATCTCTTTCTGGCATCAGAGAACTTGGAAGGTAGTAGTTGAGGAAATGGATCCAGAGAGGTTAAGTCAATTGTCCAAGGTCTCATAGCCAGTGAATGGCAGGGCCATGATTTAGATCTAAGTCTTTGTTTCCAGAAGTACTGAGAACATGCCATGTTAATTGCTGGCCTAGGGCACTTTGAAGGGACATTCTCCCAAACACAACCAGAATCTGCTAGTAGGAAGCTGCTTCTTTCAAAGCAAAGAACAAAGTTATGGATCAGATTATCTCTATAGAAACTTAAGACCCAGGTTAATTTCTTCCCTCCCTCCCTCCGTCCATCCCCCCTCCCTCCCATGTTTCCTTCCTTCCTTCCTTCCTTCCTTCCTTCCTTCCTTCTTTCCTTCCTTCCTTCCTTCCTTCACCCCCCTTCATCCCTTCCTGTTTTAAAATGAGTCCATCAGATCAGGAGATGATTGCCGTTGCAAAGATAATTTATTACTCACAGTCTTGAAGAAGAGAGGGCATGCTACACCATGCAGGGCCACATGGGAAAGTACCAGCATTAGTCAGGAGGCAGAGGGAGTAGGAGGAAAACGTGAGCAAGAGTCTTTATTGTGTTCCAAGGCAAGAAACAGGTGGAGCCAGGTAAGCAGGTTTAGGATTAGCTAGTTTGAATAACCTCAGCGGGCTGTATGTCACAGGGGCTGTTCCTAGTTGTCTAGTACCTGGCTCTGGGTGACTAGGCAAGGTTGGATAGTTGCCCGGAGTGTGAGAGCCTGATAAAGAAAGTAGTGCGGTAGGGTGGGGGGTGGGAGTGGGTAATGAGCTCAGGATAAGTTAGTTTGCATGTGTAAGGTGTACTCATAAGAAAGTTGTTTACTATCTCTAAAAATTAACTAGACTTGGGAGGTGCAGTCTCTCCAGAGTCGGCAAAGCTCCAGATGTCAAAGTATCAGAAATAGAGAAAATAAAAAGGCATGATAATAAACTCCCTCCCATCCATCCCTCCCTCCATCCATCCATGTATTTACTGAGCTCCTACTATGCTAGGGCTGAGCTAGGCTCTGGGTACCTCTATAGGCCTTGCCCTGATTCATTTTTCAGAATGGTGCTGAGATGCACATGCTCAGCAGAGCCTGCCCCTTACCTATCTGCCTTCATCCCACAGGTGGATTTCTGGGAGCTGGACCAGGTTGTCCCCAGGTCGTTTTCTGCACTCAGGTTTGCCTTGTTGCACGTGAGTCAGGACTTAAGGAACTGCAACAAATGCTCTTGTTCAGGTGAGACCCAAAATATTTAACACCCTAGAGGCTGAGGAGCCAGGCAGATTGCAGACCTGGAGCAGTCTGAACAGTCAGATGGGGTGTGTTTGGGTGAACGTCACCTTCCAGCATGAGACCAGCCAGCTGTGCTGCTCAGGAGGCAGGGGCTGGGGGAGGACAGTGCTCCCCGTCTGCCTGCTTGGGACCAGCAATGTCTTCTCAGTCAAGGTGTGATAACTATGTGCAGACAGATTGAGTGGAGGAGCTGGTGTTTGGGTAGCAGTTCTTAACATTCATCATCAACAATAATGATGATTAGTCATCATAATAATTAATAGTTATTTACACTTGTATGGTGCTTATTCGTGGAGTATTTATTCCATGTCAAGTGCTTTATAAGAGCTTATGATTATAGTCAAAGTTGACTGAGCTCTGCTGGGGCTGGCCACTGTTGCGCTTGGACTGTCCGGACATCACCTTGTTTGGCCCACACGTCACCCCCATAAGGGAAGGGTAATCTCCCTTTACAGGTGAGCAAAGAGGTTAAGGCTTAGAGAACTTAAGTAACTAATCCAAGGCCACACGGTACATAAGAAGAGGTGGTTCTCAAAACTCAGTCTTTCTGATGCCTACCTCCATCCAGTCTCTCCCATGCCCAGCCTGCCTCTGAGGCCGGGAGACCCCAGTTCCCAGGAGAACAGAGAGAAGGGTCAGAGCCTGGACCGGTAGGCAATGGAGGGCTCACTAACCAGCTCCCAGGCCCTGGGTGAGGAGCAGAGGCAATGTCTTAAGCCTGGAGCTGGCTGTGTCTGTGTCCCAAGACACGTAGAATCATTTCAAGGACAGGATTTCTGACTGCAAGCTTGTTAGAAAAGTTGTGCAAAGTCCCGGGGTAGAGCCTGACATGAATCTGAAGCCCATGCACTAGCCCCATGGCCCCTCACAAAGCCACCATGATTAAAAACAATCTACCTGAGTTCAGCTCTTACATATTTGGACTCCCCTACTGGATCCACGACTGTCGTCAAGATTCCTCAGCCAAGCCCTTGTACCTTGACTTTGTTCCCCACTGGCGTTATGTCACCTTGCTAAGAGACACACAGAAACACACACAGGACCCCCTGGGGTGTGCTGTTCAGATGCTGGGAAAACCCACAGAGCCAGCTTCTATTGTACATTTCCATACCGCTGAGTAATCGACTGGGGGACTCAGGGGCTTTAGATGTAGGAGGTGGGAATGCCCATGATTTCCTGTAGCCACAGAGTGTTTGATTCTCATAGGAAGGCTTTCCTAGAAGTTAAGGCTCTCCTGTGAGATAATTTCCTGACATGATTAGACTGGGAAGGGAAGGAGGCTGGTGGTGTGGGATGGTGTCCAAGGGAGCTGAGGCTGGGTCCTCTCTTCTTCAGCAAATCTCAGGAGTGAGTACAGACGGAGGAGCTGGGGGACGGATGGCAATGCAGGAGCCCCTTGGTCAACAGGTGCTGGCTGAGCACCTGCCCCCAGACACACCTCTGAGCTTGCACTATGAGAAAGTGCTAGCCTGCTGCCCCTGAATGC
Organism: Pteropus alecto; assembly: GCF_000325575.1. Lineage (NCBI taxonomy): Eukaryota > Metazoa > Chordata > Mammalia > Chiroptera > Pteropodidae > Pteropus > Pteropus alecto. Next base: position 5,147,180 of record NW_006442512.1, read on the forward strand.
CCTCTCTCTGCATCTGCCTTTGGCCTCTAGAATTGAGCCCAAACTTCGGCCCGGGTGGGGGTGGGACCAGACACTTTATAAACTGGCCCTGGGCCATCCCTCGGCCCTGTCTCTAGGACTGGTGCCTGGTGCCTTCCACCCCACCGTGATATGCACCCTATACTCCAGTCAACCCAGACCGCCCTGCTCCTCTCCTCTGTGTGCCTTGGCACACACTGGGTCTCCTTTGGGAAGGGAATGCTCTTCTTCTTTCTCTCTGTCCTCCGGGCCCGTTCCTGGCTCCCCTCCTGACAACGCAGTGACTAGGAGCCTCTCCTGTCCTCCCTCCCTCCCCTAGCACTCTTCGTTCACCACATGTCGGGTGAAGTCTTACATGTGTTTGTCCCCCTGCTGGGTGGTGGCTACGTGAGGGCAGGGCCATCATTGAGTCATCTGTGAATAGATGATACAGGGACCACGTGGGAGTAGTTTTGATGCAGTGGAGTGCCTGATTCTCCTCCCACACAGGCCCAAGCCCCAAGCCCTGCTATGGGAGGGAGGAGGAAGGACCCAAAGTATGAGCAGGTTAGGAGGGGGCAGGAAAGTGGGCTGAGGCCAGCAGGCCCAAGAGAGCTGGCGCAAGATCGACATGGACTGTGGGGAAGACGGGAGGGCCGTGGAATGTGACCACCAAGATGGAGATGGTGGGAACCTAGGCTCCCGGGTCTTATTTGGTGCTTCTGCACCCTTAGCCCTCTTCCGGTTCAGGGCCTCTATCCTTTGATTCACCTTCAAGAGACTCCTGGCCCATTTAGAAACCTCTAGCTGGGGCTCTAGTCTCCACGAGGCACCCACTTGCCCAGGGGCCATGAACCAGTGGCTTCCTTCTCGGAGTTAAGTTTCCAGTCTCTGACCCACTTACTTGAGGGTGGTGTGAAGAAAAACCGAGGTGGTGCATGTGAAAGTGTTTAGGAGGTTACCCGGGCTGCAGCGGGCACAGCGAGGTTACAAAGGATAACCGACCCACGCACACGGAAATGCGTCCGGGCCGTCCTGCGTGTCCCCTGACTACAGCAGCCTTTCTAGGACCTGTCGCATGGAGGCTCACACTCAGCTCACCAAGGCCAGCCGCTGTCTTCCGGTGGCAGTGTCAGTGAGGAGACTCCATCCCTGGTTTTCTCCTTTCCTTCTCATAGTCTCTCTGCTTCATTTTCTCTCTCCATCTCTGCCTCGTTTGGCCTGTCTGCCTATCTCTTTAGGCCTGTCTGTCTGTCTGTCTCTCCCTCCCTCTCTTACCCTTCTTATTCTCAACCATTTATCGCCTCTTTATTCTCCCTCTCACTTATCCATTCCCCCATTCACGGCTAAATCAGTTCTCCACCCCTCACCACAAGATTTTTCCCAACTGAGCTCTGCACCTCTGAAACCACCTACTTCAGCCTTCTGGGGATCCAGAAAAAGTAATCATCTACATGAGCTCCCGGGTTCTCAGTTCATCAGCAGAGGTGAAATGCCTGTCGCTGCTAGAGGGAGACCCACTCCGGGAAGGAAGCGAAGGCAGGCCCCGGGGCCACTTTCTTCTGGAGGAATAAGCAGTGTTTTCTGCTCCCCAGCACCACTGGGCTTCATGACCATCTGTGACACAGAGAGGAAATACAGGGCTGCTGCTGGCACTGGGTGGAGTTACAGATCTTTATGCTCCGTTTCCTCATCTGTAAAATAGGGATAGTAATACCACGTAATGGTTTTTTGGCGAGGTTTAAATAAGTCAATACATTGCCCAGAACACAGCATGCACTACATAAATGTTAACTGTTATTATCGTATTGGTGTCATTGTTTTCATGGTTGCCATTGCTTTCCATTCAGCTGTGTGATGCTGGGTTTCCCTTTCTGAGCCTATTTCCCACTTTAGAAACTAGGGATATAATACTTGCCACCTGGAGCTTGGGAGGTATTTCATGTAAAGCACTTTGCACAGTGCCTACCTCTCAGCAGGTACAAAGTTAACCCCCATTCTCTTTCCTCTCCTCCTCACTTTCCCTCCACATACATCACCAGGCGCTGAGGCCCAGGGAGGTGGCTACCGAGGCTGGCACAACCAACCGGTAGCAAGTTTAGAAATAAAACCAGAGCTTGGGACTAGTCTTTTCTCTTGGACCAGACTGGTCCCTTGGCAAACAACTCCCGGCTTTGCAGCTCTGTCTGAATTTCAGCTGCAGATTCTAGATCTGTCTCCGGAGGTTGCTGCTCTCTTGATCCCTCACTGATCCACACTGATAGTCCCTAATACTTGGAGAAGAAGAGCCCATCATAGTTGCAAAGTACGGGGACATTAATGACTTTGTGGATTTCCTCCGGCTGGATTATGGTGCACTCATCAAAGTCTTTAACGAGCTAGAAAAGAAAGGTAGTGGAGAAATGGGATGTATTCTTTCTGAGCTCAGCTAATTCCTGTCCTTAGGCAGGACTGTACCAGGAGACTGGCTCATCCCAGAAGATGAAGTTTCTCTTGGAGCTCACCTCAATGCCTCCCACCACTTTGCGTGTGCTTTCCGTTAGAGCCCACACTCCCTTTTCTCTTGAGAGGTCTAGACTGTCATTGCAGGATAGACCAGATGCAGACCTCTCCAGAACTAAAACTTCTAGCCCTCTGCCATTGCTTTGCTGCCATGGTAGAGCACTCCAGGTCCCCAGGCTACCCTTCTGCCCCGAGATGCTATCAGAGCTCAAGCATCTTTGCACACAAGGCCTATAGGTGGCAGCAGCTCCTGAACCCAAGAAGATGATAGGAGTTGGGGAAAGCAGGTTGCAGAGAGGGAGGCTGAGCCCGGCAGCAGGCCTGACTGCGAAGCACCTGGAGGTTAAAGGTGGGACCAGGGATTAAGAATCAGGAGAGTTGTCTGGAAGACTGACCAAGACAGTGTGTCAGCATTACAGAGGGTGAGACAAAAAGAGAAGTGTGAGAGCCTGGCTCTGAAGCCAGATTGCCTGGTTCAAATCCTGGCTTTGTCACTTACTACCTGTGTGACTCAGGGCAAGTTACTTCGCCTCCCTGTGCCTCAGTTGCCTCATCTATAAAACGAGAATCATAATAGTATTCATATCAAAAAATTGTTAGAAGATTAAATTAGAAGTTACTTGTCAAGGTAAGTACTTACTAAAGATTAATTCTATGCTGAAAGTCAAGTCTCCTTGGTCGAGCAATGAATGATGCTATGGAAAAATGCTGTGGCTGCATTGTCTTCTCCAAGCCTTGATTGCCATCCAGTCTGGAAGAGGGGACGGCACATCAGCGGGACCACAGGGCCGGAACCCAGGGTCACAGCCTTGGTGAGGGGACAACCTCCGGGGAACAGGCAGGGGTGCTCAGGAAGCCGTCTGTGCACTTAGGTGCTGCTTCTCCTCCCTCCCTATCCTGCAGGGCTTAATCTCCAGGCACTGAGGCATTGAGGCCTACAGCTGGCAGCCATTCCCAACTAAGTGGGAAGGAGTGGGGCGGGGAGGAAAGCTGATGAGGACAGGCTACCCTCCACACGGTTCACCCTTGACAGCACCTTTTCATTAAATCATCTCTTTTCAAAGGCTCCAGTTCCCACCATAATTGAGGCCTTGGTTCCCTTCACTGCTGTCTGCCTGTTTTCCAAAGAGGTGCCTTGGTGCCCCTCTGAACCTCTGAAAGATTTCAGAGCAACGATTATGGAATCCAAAGGTGTGTCAGAGTGAGGGTGTGTTTAGCCCTTTTCCTCATGCTTGGTGTGCCTTGGGCCTCTGGGTTTGATTGCAGCCAGGCTTCTTGAGCTGTAGAGCCGGGTCTCAGGGATCCCAGGAAATAAGCAGGTTCTTTTGGTAGAAAAGTCTGTTGGCCTCAGGGGACTCCCAGCTCCCACCCTGTCTCCCCATTCTTCTCCTTCTTGCATGCCAGTATTGTACTGGCTTTGAACTTGAATGCCCTAATGCATTCATTAGGCAAACAGCATTTTTTATCAAGGAGGCTTTGAGCTCTGCCTGCAAAATAGCCATGAAGTCCAACAACGCAGAATCAGAGACTCTGGCCAGCTCATAAGGGTTTCAAAGGCTGCGGATTCTGGCTCCTGTTCAAGGACTGAATCCCCTTTGCAACCTCCTCTCCAAGTGGTGCTGGCCTCTAACCACTGATGACGGAGAACTCAGTGCCCTTGGAAGCAGCCAGTGATTTTGTGCCTAGGTAGTTCAGACTACTCATTGGTCCCCAGAACATGGAGACAAGGCCAGTAGGATATCCTCTCCAGGGATATTTAAGTTGCACTATCATTCTGTATCAGGTGGGGGCCAGCAGGCAGTGCTAGAAGGTGGGTGCATCTAAATATGAAAAGACACAGTTCTGCCCTCAAGGAAGCTTGGGCCGAGCAGCTCAGTAGAATCCCATCTTGAGCCCAGCTCTCTAAAAGAGCAGGAGACAGTTTGGCCAGGAGACTTAAGGACACAGTAGGGAGCAGTATGTCACAAGGTTGTCCCCCTCACCCTTGCTCTATACAGGGAAGAGTGCCCATGCTCCATACCCTGCCCTGTGACCTAATCTCAGTCCTAGAACTGCCTTGGGAGCTGGGTCTGATTGCCCGCATTTCACAGCTGGAAAAATGGATGCCTGGGGAGCCTGGGTACCTTCCCTCAGATGTCAGGGGCCAGGCCCACTTCATGGCTAGGCGTTGACTTGAAGAGAAAGGATGCTCCACCGAAAGAGACTTCTGACGCTTTGATCTTGGGGTAACGTGTGACGCTTCAGTGCCATTATTCATTTGTAGGTGCTGGTCGTGCGTCTGTCCTGTGTTGGGCAATGGATCTTCCTGTTTATCCATTGCCAGGGCTCTTTCGCCACCACTGGCCAGGCCCTCTGGGGGCTGAGCTTTCTTCCAGACTAGTTTTTGCATAAGCATTCACTGGTATTCAGGAAAGGGCAGACTCTTGCCACCCAGAGCCTTTTCTTCCCAGGGCCTGGGGATGCCTAGAAGCCCTGAGCCCTCCCAGAGTACCTCGCCCCATGACCTTGTAAGGTCGACTCGCTTCCTCCTTAGGGGACAGCCACAGTACTTGGCAGGTGCCTTTGCAGTGACCTTGCTCTGGAGCTCAACGGCATTCAAGTTTCTCCTTCTATCTCAACCACTGTGGACTCAGTATCTTCAAAAGGGGGGTGGATATCAGCATCAGATAGACCTAGAAGTAAACCCTAGCATTTCCATTCTCTAGCTGTGCGACCTTGGGTAGGTCACTACCCGTCTCTGGAGGCTTAATTTCCTCAACAGTAAAATGAGGATAACAATTTTAAAAAATCAAAATTTGTTAACACTACTATTTTACTCTCTATGTATCAGGTGTTAGAAATTCTACGTCCTTTATATAAATTATCCCATTTAATCATTGTAATGACCATATGAAATGATTAATGTTTTTTAATCCCTATGTTTTAGATGAATAAACTGAGATCACACATGCAGTTAGTAGCAGAGTGTGGGTTCAGGAAGAGCTAGCTCCACATTTATGCTCTGCTGCGTGTCAGGATTACACATGTATAGTCTCGTAAATCATATCTACTTCACCAGGTAAGGAATAAATGTGATGATGTGTGTATGTGCCCAGCACTGAGCTTGGCTACAATATGTGCTCTTTAAATCTCTTCTACTGTGTCCTTTTCTGCACACCCCCTGCCCCCTCCCCGCCGCCCATCTCTTGCCTTCTAGCTCCGTGTAAGCATACTCTGTGGCTACAGCATAGGAGCCAGCAGGCCTTGTTTGAGGAAGGCTGGTGGGATACGCATGGGCCGGTGTGCGTGTGTGTGTGTGTGTGTGTGTGTGTGTGTGTGTCCCTCTCTCTGCATCTGGGACAGCTGACGCCTCAGCACACAAACAGGTGTGGATCCACCGTCCCCTGGAGCTGCCATAGATCTCTGACTGTTTCCCAAGGCAGGAAGGTAGGAGGGTGTAGCAATTGCCCATTGGAGGCTGTGAGTAAGTCTGGGGTCACGGGGTTCCTTTCATCTACTTTGAGGAGGTTGCCTGCCTCTGTTTGCATCTATTTTTTCATGGACACACTAGGGGTCATTGGTTATGTGGCATGGCATCTGGGGATCCACTGGGAGATTTCCCATCGTGTCTCATACCTGTATAGATAACCAAGGCCTCAGATAGAATTCACACTTTCCTAACCTCTTTCCTTTAGCTTCTCAAGTTTTCAACCAGCTCAACCCCAAGGGGCAGCCAGTTCCAGTTCCCCACAGACAGACTCAACCCTACTGGAACTCTGGGGAAGTTTCAAGAACCAATGAGACCGCAAAACCGAGAAGCAGGTCTGTTAGGCCCTATCTGGACAGAGTGGTCACGGTAGCTGTCAGATGAGGATCCAAATTAGTCACAGGAGGGACAGAAGCCAGGCTGGGGGTGGGAACAAGCCCAGTGGGCTCTGCTCCAGGGCCTGAGATCCGCTGGGGCAGGAGCAGAGGCTGTGTTGCAATTTCACTGCAAATCAACTGGGTCATCTCTCGTGGGTGGCACTGAGCAGAGCCACCAACCCTCATGTTTTTTTTCATAGATATGGAGATGGTATCGCCTAACTGCCTTAAGTATCAGGCTGTGAGATGAGGCTGGAGGGAAGATGTATGATAGGCATTCTTGGCTGAGTCATTGACTATAGGTATGGGCTGGAGGGGGGCAGGGTGAAGTCAATGTTTGGACAAGTTGGGAGCAATTTTTGGAGGAAGCCTGGGCCGGAGGTCCCCCCTCCAGGTCCCACTGGGCCCTTTGATCTGTTTTCAAGAGAGGAGAGAAATATGGACCACTTCACCAATTTGGACTATTGCTGTCTGTGACACGCAGTAGCCAACTCATTGGCCTGGGGCCATCCCCTCCTAATATCTAGAATACACAGTTCCTTGAAAAACGGTCAGGTATGGTAGGAAGAACATTGGCTTTGGAGTTTGACCAGCTCGAAATTAAACCTCAGCTCTGCCTAAAACACTGCTGACCGTGGGTAAGTCACTTAACCTTTCTGGACCCCATTTTCCTCATCTCTGAAAAAAAAATAGTGGCAGCTTTTTGGCAGAGTGTTTATGAGAAGTAATGACGACAATGTGGGTGGAGGGATGGTATACATTAGGAATTCAATAAAAATTAGGTACGTTTCTCCTTCCTCTTACAATGCACACCATCCTTCGACCACTTCCGGTTTGGCCTCTTCATCTTGGTCATTGATTTAAAGGCCTCATTGGCCGACTACCCCTGCTTGGATCCAGGATCAACAACCCTTTTCTGTAAAGAACCGAAGAGCAAATATTTTTGGCTTTGAGGGCTATACAGTGTCTTTTGCAACTACTCATCTCTGCTGTTGTCACACAAAGACAGCTATAGACGATATGTGTTCGGATAAAATTTTATTTACACAAACATGCAGTGGGCTAGATTTTGCCCCCAGGCTGTAGTTTGTCAACCCCTGGCCTAAAGTTTGAAGTCCAAACACTCCTACTTATCTTTCAAGAAACTTCCCCAGGCTGGTTTCACCTTATCCATCCAATCAGGTTTGTAATTACTCTCTTAAATGTTTCCCAATCTGGTCAAAGAGGACTCCATTTTATCTTTTCTCATGAAGTGTTGAGTCTTGCCACCATGCCTCTGCTTGTGCTCCTTCCCCTGCTTAGAACACCATCCTATTTCCTCTCTGCCCTTCTATATCCCACCTCCAAATAATCTCCCAGGTTGTCCTATAAAATAAAGGGCTCAGACCAAGGTCTTTTGATTCAACATTGAATGACCATTCTTCTACATCATTCAAGGACAAGCTCAGGTCAGCTGTCCACAGGGATTATTCCCTTTATAGGGCTCCCACATATGCCATTGATACCAGAATGGCCTTTCTCTGGACGCGTGGGTTGGATCGGTGTCCCATTTTAAATGATGAACCCTTGAGGCTTTTCTACACCCAACTCACAACAACTTGCACTTTTATACTGTTTGGTATCTTTGGGACTTCTTGTACATGTGGATCCAAAAAAGTCTCAGGCATTATCTCTGCAAATACTGCCTCTGTCTCATTCTCTTTATCCTTTCTTTCTGGACCTCTAATTAGTTGTCTTAATCTCTCCATTATGTTTTCCTTATCTTTAACCACTCTGTCATGTGTTTCTTTCTCTTTTCTGGCTCTTCTGATCCAGTTGGGGTAATTTCTTTAAATCTCTCTTCTAATTCATTAATTCTTTCTTTACCTGTGTCTAACACATCCACTAAATTTTTCATCTTAAAGGTTATATTTTTTCATTTCTAGAAATTCTATTTGCGTCTTTATAAACATATGCCTAAATTTTTGGTAGTTTCTTATTCCTTGATCTTTTTTTTCCATTCCACCTTTTAAGTCTTTAAGCATTTCGTGCATAGTTAATTTATGACCTATCTCATTATTTTAAAATTTAAAGTCTTTGAAGATCTCCAGAGGCATTTGGAAATGTTTGGATGGAGAGATTGAGACATTCTGATTGTCAAAACTGGTGTGTGTGTGTGTGTGTGTGTGTGTGTGTGTGTGTGTGTGTGTGCGTGCGTGTGCGCGCGCGCGCGCCCGCGCGCGTTACTGGCATCTAGTGGATAGACTAAGCATGCTGCTAAACAGGCAAAAGGACAGTCTCCACAGTAAAGAATTATCTGGACCAAAATGTCAGTAGCTCCGAAGTTGAGAAACCCTGATTGAAATCTGTTGCTTGTTTTCTCTACTGACTCTTGCTCATGGTGACTCATTGCTTTGAGTGTGATTTTTGTAGTTTCTCTTTGGTAAATCGGATTGAAAACACTTTTCTGTAGAGAGGATTTGTGTTTGCTTCGTCCAGCCGCCAGGGGGCACCACCAACCTAGACCTACTTTTCTTGCTTGAAAGGTCCCTCATCACATGGGTAGCAATAGTTTCACACCCCAGGCTCCCGTGAGAAGTGGCAATATGCAGTTTTGTGCATTAGACCTAGATGACCTGGAGCCAGCATTCATGTGTCGACTTTGATTTCTTCACATCAACTAATGAAGATCTATGTCTGGACACGAAAGAGTGCGGCTTTCATTCAGTCCACCCTGCATTGTGTGTGCAAGTATATTACTATGCTACAGTATTTCCCTATATCATTTCCTAGAAGTGAATGGAAAATGGAAAAATGCAAAAGCTAGTGTGGGAACAGTAGTTTTCCTAATCTTAATACAGTTGAGCCAAAGATGGAAATTATTGGCACGAATAAGGCTGACCTCCAGGGCACCAACACTCCTTTAACTCCATCGTGTCACTGTGTGCTAAACTGTGAGAGGACAGAACAATATTAAAGAGCAAGCATAGCACACTGACACTGTGTTGCAAAGGTTTTTAAAAATGGTTTTTAAAAAGTAAGTCCTCATTAGGGTTATTCTTGCAATACAGTCCCTTATCCATGATTACAAAATTTATAAAGATCTTGAACACCAAAAGTTGATTTCGTTAGTTTATAGCACAAACTCATTCGGCAGCAAAATCTGAGTTGAACTGACCTGTGGCTACTTAGTCTTTACATTCAGTATGAATATGCATGCATTTCGCTACAGAACTATTGTGTGTTTGACTATATGGCTCTGCCCCAAATTCTGTTAGGAGTATTATACAACATACAGATTTTGTGCACTAGTACCTTCTAAAATCATAAAAATTTCTGATTTTCAAAACACCTGGTTCCAAGGGTTTGGGATAAGTTGTTAACCTACATTATTATGTTTCAAGGAATGGTTCCATGCCCACCACACACATAGGAATATGTTTGAACACTCACACACTCCAGCTGCCAAATGTGTTCTAGTGTGTGTTGGATGACAGCAGTGACTGCGTTTAGCTTGATTAACGTCTCGTGATCACCACGAGGTGATGGTACAAAGGTCTGAGTGAGACACATCTCTTTGGGTTTCTTCCCCACCACCCCAACCAGCACAATGTCGGGCATCTATTAAATGCTAAGTAAATGTATTCAAGTGATTCCCTAATAAATCCTTGGTTAGCATCGAAAAGTTTGTCAAACCCTTTTATGTTTGTTTTTAAAATGACACTGAGAATACAGGAATACGCTCTAATTACAAAAATAATATTAAAAACCTATAATGCAATATAAGAATCTTCTCCTTTACCAAGTAGCCCCGCTCCCCTCCCTGGAAATAACCCTATCAGTATTTAAAGTAAAATTTCCCCGTCCCTTCTCTGGGCATTTATACACACACTTAGGCATTTTTTAAATATAAATGGGGTCATGCTATGCTATATATTATTCTGCAGTTTGCTTTTGTTCACTTAGTTATATGTCCTTTTATATTGGTACATATAGACATAGAACTACTTCATCCCACAGTACAGAAATACTATGGTTTACAATAATTCCTCTTTTGTATAGTGTTCCCGAAGTTGTAGTGCCAGGTCAAACACCGTGTAACTTTTAAATTTTGATAGGCATTGCCAAATTTTCTTTTAATAACCTCCACTAATTTATAGTACATAAGAGTGATTGTTTCCTTGATTTCTTTCTTGCCAATGTTTGATATTATTAATCTTTTTAACGTTTGCCAACCTGATGGGCAAAAATAAAACCTTATTTTTTTAATATGCATTTCTTAGCTTATTTAGAAGCTGAACATCTTTTCTCATTTGTTTGTTGAATGTGTATGTGTCTTTAATAATGAGCTGTTTATTTACAGTCTTTGCCCATTTTTCTATGGTACTTATCCTTTTCTTAGTGAGTTTTAAGAGCTCTTTATATATGCTCTATTTAATCCATTGTCTTTTTAATTGAGGTGTGTTTTACATACAGTAAAATATGTGCATCCAAAGTGTAGATTTTGAAGCGTTCTAACAAGTGTATACACTCAGGTAACTGGAAATCCCGATATAAACATCTCCGTCACTACTGAAAGTTCCCTCAGGCCCCTTTCTAGTCAATACCCCCAAGGGTAACCATTGTTCTGATTTCTGTCACTAGTGATTAGATATGTCTCTTCCTGAACTTCACATAATGGGATTATACAATAGCAGTTTTATGTCTGACTTCTTTTGTTTAACATAGTGTTTTTGAGATTCATACATGTTGTTACATCGGTCTGTAATTGGTTACTTTTAATTGCTTAGTAATATCACATTGTCACAATGATCATTCATTGTCCTATTGATGGACATATGGGTTGCTTCTAATTTGGGGCTATTATGAATAAAGCTACTGTGCACATTTTTACACGAGTCTTTGTGTGAACTCATGTTCTTATTTCTCTTGGGTAACTACCTAAGAGTGAAATAACTGGGTCATAGGGTAAGTATCTGTTTAGCTTTATTAACTGCCAAGCAGTGTTTTAGAGGGATTGTACCTGATGTGTTTTAAATATATTGTAAATGCTTTCACTTTGTTTGCTACTCGTGTTTTAATGTCTTTTGTCATAGAATTGTTTTGCATTTTTTATGGAGTAACCTCAATCTTTTCCTTTATGTATCCTGGGGCTTGTGTCTTGCACAGGAAGGTTTAAAATTCTTTTAAAAATGTTCTTTAAATGTTCTATTGCTTCATTTCTTACACTTTTCTCCTTATTCTATCTAGAATTAACTTTTTATGTAATATGAGGAAAACTTACTCCTAGTCCAAACCACACAAAGTAGGGATTGTTAACCCATTTCACAGATAAGGAGACTGAGACTCAGAGAAGCTATGTGACTAGTTCAAGCCACCTAGCTAGCAGGAAGTAGATCTGAGATTCAAAAGCAAATTTGACTCCTTAAAAATTGTTTTATCTCCCAGGACGCTAGGCTCTCATCTATATCCTTAACATAAATTCTGTAGGAAAGGAGAGAAAATAGTAATATGTATGCATACACACACATACTCACACACATATGTGTGTGCAAACTCATGTATAAAGAAACACAGTAAGAATAAGTCACAAACTACTGTAGGATGGTGGGAGCAGAGTGAAGAGCATTGGCATGGGAGTAAAACTTCTCTAAATATGATTTAAAATATATTTTTGTGTTTTTCACCATGTACTTGATTTATATGTTCAAAAACTTAAATCGAATTAAATAAAATATTGAAAAAAATAAAACCCCAAATATGTGCACAAACATAAACAAATGAACCTAATTATAAATTAATTTGAGAGCCTAACTGTACAGCAAAAAGAATTATTTCAAATGACTTGAAAAAAATATCCTGACCATATATCTGTAATGAGATATATTCCAAAGACAAACAAAACTACAAAGAAGTCATAAACTTTACTTAGCAAGTTTATTTCTAGGAGTAATAATGTGATGATTATTTTGAAAGTATTTTATATATGTAGTAAAATAAAGCAAATAAGTAAGTATATTAATACTATTAGAAATCAAGATTTTCTGTGGAAGAGAAAAGATTCAAATATTAAATTAACAAAAATAGAGTTAAGAAAAAACACCTGGACCGTTAAATTTCAACCAATAATACTATGAACTCATTTTATTTTCCCCATCTCTGTCAACTGAAAGAGCCTGAAAACAAGAACCCCAAGAGCAATGAGACCACCCAGTGTCCAAATCTTGATTTCTAAGACCAATACCCATGAAAAGGAACTCAATTTTTCTAGAAAAATGACTGATTTCAGATCTGAGGAAAGGAAAGTACAAGGTAAGTCTGAGACATTTTATTGTTCTGAGAAGCTTAAAACCCATTGGGGTCATAGAGAAAAGATGCAGAAGCAGACTGGAAGGGATCCCTCTGGCTAAATTTGGGACTAATGAGCATCAGAAAGAATAATGACTGTAATTAATTAAATGAATAGAAATTTGTTTATAATTTCCATTAAACAAATAGAAAAATTCATGTGTTAGTATATGTGTGTTTGTGTGAGAGGAGTTCTTTACAAAGAATGCCAGCTCAGAAATATAGAAGGAATAATAGTTAGAAAGTCCACATTTTACAGCTTTCCGTGTAATTCTTGATTCAGGCAAGGATCATCAAGAGGTGCATTGGGTGAAGTGTTGTTGGAGAACAGGATATTTGTGCAGTTCCTTCAGATTACTTACTAATTAAAAAAAGGGAAACGCACCATTACAATAGAGAGATTTGGTGGTCACAAGTTTGTTCAATTGATCACACGTAGCACCATTAATTAGAAGTAGGGCGACCTACTATCACAAACCCCCTGGCATAAGGCACCATGAGGAGCACGGCATCACCTCTGCAGTGTTCTTATCAGTATTCAGCCTTTAGCCCCAACTCCCACCTCACAGGATTTACAGGGGACAGAGGAACAGGTTAAATGACAGCAAGAGAAAAGCATCAGGCGAACCCACAACATGGGCCATTCTAAAAGACTACAAGGTGTGGGCTCCTCGAAAGGCCAAAGCCGAGTCTGTTTTAGCACCGAAGAGACCCAATAACCACATGTGACATGGGAAACTTCATAAGGTACTGCTAAATATAAATCAAACAACCAACCAAACAAAAAATCTGTGCAAGACATATTTGAGGCAATTGGGAAGCGTGACTATGAACTAGAGGTAGGGGCTCCATGACATTACGGTGCGGAAGTGGATGTGTCACTATGTAGAACAGCCTTCTGAGAAGATATGAGCTCAGCAATCAAGGAGCGAAGTGTCACGGGGTCCATAACCTATCTGCAAACTACTCAGCAAAAATAAATGTTCACAGAGCGGGAAAAAGCAAGTATGTGACAGATTCAAATTGTACGACAGGGCCTGGACCAGGCTGAGGCCAGTGAGTGTCATGGGGAGTGATGCTGAAGAGACATCACCCTCGAGGTCCACTCTGCGCCTGTAGGCCAGACGCTGGGGGTGAATGCCTCCTTCAGCGCTGCCCCATGCACCTGACTGGCCTCGTCCTAGTTTCGATCATGTTGCTGAATCTGGGTAGCAGGAAAATGGGTGCTCATTTTGTTAGGTCTCTCCAGTTGCCTGTGTGTTTAAAAATAATGAAACAATCCAAATGCCCATCAGTGACTGAATAGTGTGTCTGTACAATGGAATATGATTCAGCCGTAGAGAGGAAGTCCTGATGCATACCATAAGTGGATGAACCTCAAAAATGTTATGCGAAGGGCAAGAAGCCCCAACACAAAAGGCCATGTGTCGTATGATTCGTTTTATGTGACATATTCAGAACAGGTAGGTCCACAGAGACAGAAAGCAGACTGGACAGTACCAGGGGATTGAAGGAGGGAATGGGAATGGGGAGTGATTATTTATGGGGCGATGAAAAGTTTTGAAAGTAGAGAGACCTGGTGGTTGCACAACATTGTGAACGCACTCAGTTGTACACTTCAAAATGGTTAATTGCATGTTATGTAAATTTCACCTCAAAAAGGCTGACCGCAACAAAAAGTTAAGGAACAAAATGGTCAGAAGTCAGGAATAAAAAGGATGCATTTTCAAAAGTGATTAAAGCTGTGCATGCATGTATACAAAGGAAGATCTCCTGGAATCCGGGCAAAGTGGCAAAAGCAGTCACGAGAGTCAAATGATGTGGGCTAGCACTGGCTGTCCGACGACCCTGGTACAGTCACTTCTGCCCCTTGAACCTAGGTTTCTCCACTATCAAATTGTCTCTCGGTTGACCCTGGCCCTGCCATTGCCCCAAACCTTTGCTCTCCCACCGGGTATCTCAGCCAGCGGCAGGCTGCAAGAAGCAGGCTTGGCTCCGCACCCCTCTCCCCTCCCAGTGAACCTGGGCCCCGGTGGCCAGTGGCAGGGAAATGTTCTCCTGTTCTGGGAACTCTCTGGCCCCTTTCCTGACCTAATCCCAGGAGCAGAGTTCCTGTGGGTGACACAGTAGTGCCAAGCGTCCTACAGGTGATGCTGATTCAGTCAGGAGGTGTGGTTGACAAAACAGCTTCTGAAGGCTTTGGCTGGGGTGACACCTCCACCTGGTTCTTTCAGGGCCCCAGGGGCTGTTGTGTAGGTGGCTCTGGCATAAAAGTGCTTATGTTTGGGTGCGTCGGATAAAAATGACAGAACCACCAACATTTGCTGAGCAATTGCCATGTGCCACTCACTGTGTTAAATGCTGTGCAAGTGTCCTCCCACTCAGTCCTCCTAATGACCCTCTGATGTGGCAACTGTTATTGGGTCCATATTATCAAAAGGAAAGGGAAGGTCAGACAGGTTAGGCTAGTTGCCCAAGGCATACATACACCTGGTGAGTGGCGGGGCCTGAGCTCCCCATGGTGGACACCCTGAATCCACTCCGACAGTGAGCGGGCAGGAAGGGATTGCTGTCTGTCCAACACCTACTGTGCACCACACCCACTAAGCTCATAATCCAAATCTTCTCACTGAATGCTGACAAATGACCTCATGCAGCAGGCATTCTGTGGATAACCTCTTCCTAGAGAAGGGAACTGAGGCTCAGAGAAGTGTCATTGCCCGACACCACACAGCCAGCAAGTGAGAGGCCAGGATTCAAGCGGGCTCTGCCATAGTTTCACTGCTGACCTCTTTCTTCCCAAAGGTGAGAGTCCCCTTGCGTATCTTTATTTTGGGCTTCCCCTTTCATTTGCGTCTCTGAGGAGCATTTCAACCTCATGGGGTGAGATGAACAGGAAAGGCCTGTGTCTGTCTAGAGAAGTAAGCGAGGCTGAGAGTCGGCCTGCGTGGGCAGCTGAGCAGAGGCCTGGCTGTGTCTTTACGGCTGCCACTGGCATCTCCTTGAGGAGCAGCAGCCTGGCTTTGACGCTCCACGAAGGATAGAGGATGGAGATTTCCAGAAGGAAGGACACGCATGGCAGTCTGGCCACTCACAAGCCAGGAGCGTAAATGGTTCTCTGAAGAACTCCAGGGAAAGGCCACAGAGGTAGAAAGAGTTCTTTGGAAACCCTCACGTGTCCAGAGCAAGAAAGCTGCTAGAGCCGCCCTGTATTCTGGAAGCCCCCACCTAACAGGGCTGGGCCAGGACCGAGGCGGCAGGAAGTCATAGCTCGGTGTTTTTGAGTGTCTTGTGGGTGACCTGTGTCAGGCCCTGTCCCATAGTGTCACAGGGCGACGGAGGGTGGTTGGGGCAGGGGGTGGCCTCTCCTGTGAGCTCAGCAACATATCCAACTTTAGAAAACACCCAGGCTTCCAGATGCCCCCGGCCTCTCTGATTTACCAGGTATGAACCACTCACTTCCTCCACTTCTCACACACCAAAACTGGCTAATTCTGGTTGAAACTGGTTCCCATCAGCCTCTGCCAGCCTCCTTGCCCCTGCCCATCTACTCTGGGCATGGCTGGCAACTCTTCTGAGCATCTGGGGCCTGTCCCTCTGGAGGTGAAGCCTATCCTTGGTGCTGAGCACTCATGTCAGCCCTGGTGGGCAGGGCCCTGAAGATTCTTGTCTTGGGTGGGAGGACCTTACACTGGAATTGGAGGGAGGGAGCACAACAGTAGCCTGAGTGGAGAGTAGCTAATGGCGCTTAGCTGCGGCTGTTGGCTAGGGCTCCAAGGGGAAGCATCTGCCATCCTCTGATGAATTTCTAAGGGAAAAGCTGGGTTCCCATGACATTCTCTAGGCTTTGGGTTCCAAATCACTTCACAGGGATCAAGCCCTTACTTGGTATCCAAGGTATGAGAGTATGAAGGTAAGAGGAGGAGAGAGCCTCAGCCAGGGCCTCTGACAGGAGAGGAAATACAGAAGGTTTTCTGGCAGATGGTGGAACCCCATCAAGCCTGGGAGGAAGTACAGGTCTTAGGACTGAGATGAATTGGAGGTGATAGGCTGTGAAGTACTTTTCCCACCAGGTCAGCCAGATCCAAGAGAGGAACTCTCACCTGCCTGGATCCTTCCTTTGTCCTTCCCATCCATCCATCCATCCATCCATCCATCCATCCATCCATCCATCCATCATCATCAAGTGCCTGCTATATGCCAGACTCTGACCTACACTTTGGGAGCAAGAGGTAAATTAAGACATGGTTCCTCTCCTTATAGCCTGGAAAGGAGACAGACAGGAAAACAAATCATAATGGAAGGGTGTGCAAAGCAGATGGCTGCATAGTCAAACCCAGTAGAGTGGCTGGGGGTGAGTTCTGCCCTGGGGACCAAGGGAAGTTTTCACAGAAGAAAAAATATTTGAGCAGGTTCCTGATTAGCCAAGCAGGAAGGAAAAGGAAGAGCATTATGGGTAGAGGGACTGACAGCTGCAAAGGCACTAGGGCATCAAAGAGCTGGGTATGTGGTATGCCTGGCAAACAGTCTGGTAGGATGACCACATCAATGGGCAAGTGGAAGGAGATGCTGCTGAAAAAGTGGGTTGGCCCAGAGCAAGGCAGCCTCGAACGTCACGCTAAGGAGGAAGACATGGTTCCATGGTTCCAGACCCTTGAAGTACAAATGAGTGCCTGTCTCAGTGGTTTTATCTGCACTTTGAGGGTTTTCAAACCGCCCAGCCTAGCCTCCTTTAGGGCTCTATCCTTGTGATGGTCCCTGTGGTCTGTTATGTTTCTGGCCAGGGTCATGTTCATACTGAGATGGCAAGGGGGTGACGAGGTGGCTGCCAAGATATCCAAGAGCTGGCCCTCATGCCAGGCAGCCTGTGGCCCGAGACATGTGGCCTGCCCTCATCACTATTTTCATCACACCTGCACCCCAGCATCAAACAAGTGAGTTCTTTCAAGTGGATTCCTTGTCTCTGCTCAAAAACGGCTCCATTCACACTCCCTTGCCGGTAGGGCAGTGGCCTCCGCTTTTGTCCCTGCCCTCCATTGTTACTGCTGCCCAACTTCTTGGCACGGAGCCCTGGCACCTTGTTATCTCAGGCTTTGTGCTGTCGCCTTTTATTACAAAACCTTCAGAAATTCTGCGAATCGTCTCGCCGGTTATCATCCTCCCCACAAACTCCGGCATGAGCCTCTGGGCCTGAACCGCAAGGCAACCACAGCGCGTCAGAGACTTCTGCCCTGGGTCCAGCCTGGGGCCTCTTCCCCTCTGCTTCCCCAGCCCGAGCTGGGCTCACCACGCTTCCCTTTCTCTCTTTCTTTTTCTTTTTCTAAATCTTAGAAACTGAAGTGAAGCTCTGTAAGGTGATGGGGGTAGGGTGAGGTGTGAGGATGTGAGATGGGGAGAGGTAGAAGGGCTGGGGATGAAACAGGTGAGAGCCATTGAGGCTGGTCTAGCAAGGGGGATGGGGTCAGAGCAGGCCTGAGGGCCGCTGTTTGGGAGAAGGCTGGGTGGAGAGGAGGAGGTGGGTGGAGAGATGAGGGAGGAGGCAGGCCGCCAGCCTGTTGGGTTGACCAGTTCTTCCCACTGGGTTTCCTCTGGCTTCCAGAAAGTACCTTCAGCCAAGCGGCTTCTGAGGAGACCAGGGAGTGAAGTGCATGCTCGTGTGTTGAGGATGTGTATGTGGGAGGTGGGGAGTGCATATGTGTGTGGAGTGTGTGTGTGCGTGAGTGCGCATGTGTGTGGGAGGGGTGTGTACACACATAGAGAGAATGTGTGTGCTAGGCACACACAGAAACCCCGAATGACACAAAGAGAGAAGAATTTATGAGGAAGAGAAAACAAGACAATTCTAGATTTTCCTTAGCCCCCTGCTCTGATCTCCCTATTCCCAGTGACTGTCATAGAGACTGCCTTACAGTAACTGCTCAGTTTATTGAACAAATAAGTGAACAAATAAGGGTCTGACATGCTGCTACTGAGAGATATGCGAGGCTCAGCAAGCATGTTAGAGGTTCTGAGATCTCTCGCTCTTCCTTCCCTCCAGGGTCTGACCTGTGAAGCTCATAATGTGGACCACAGTTCCAAGAATCTGAGTCTCAGCTGGTTAATGGCCAGATGAGCACCTGGCACCCTTGGGAGCAGGGAATATGGGTTTCCTACCCTACGGCTCTCATGGTAGCTCCCTCTCCACCTGTGACACCCTCCCAGGACTGTGAGCTACCACTCAGAGTAGCAGGTCCTCAAGAAGCTTCTCCCTGCCCATTTCTAGGGGGCTTTCCATCCTCTGCTAGCAGGTGGGGAGGGGAAGGCGGGGCGATTCCTCTGACTCTGTCCTTTGAAACACAAGTGCTCTGCTTTCAATGGAGAGACTTTTTTTTTTATTAAAATATAATTGACATACAATATTATATTGTATATCTGTTGTACAACATAGTGATTCTACATTTATATACACAAAGTGATCACCACAACAATTCCAGTAACTTTCTGTCACTGTACAAAGTTATTATAATATTATTGACTACATTCCCTATGCTGTACATTACATCCCTGTGACTTACTTATTTTGTAACTGGAAGTTTATACCTCTTAATCTCCTACACCTTTTTTGTCCAACCCCCTGGCCCCTCCCTTCTATCAATCATCAGTTTGTTCTCTGTGTCTACAAATCTGTTTCTGTTGCTTGCTCCTCTGTTTTGACCTTCAGATTGTACATATAAGTGAAATCATGCAATATTTGTCTTTCCGGTGATGGGATTTTGGATCGCTCATCCTTTAAAAGAAATTAATACAATTAGATGAGTGTCTGTTTATAATCTAGCTAAGATATAATACTAGTAATAACCATAAGGCTCTTTGAAGTTTACCAGTGACTTCCACATCCGGGATCACAGAGTGTCCCATTAGCCATGTGGAGTAGGTAGGCTCATCTCTGTCTTATGGATGAGGAATGAGGTAACTTGCTTAGGGCTACACAGCAGAGGCAGGTGGGGATCAGATCTGGCGAGACTCCACACCCAACGAGGAGACGAGTTCTGGGGCAGAGAGAAAGACGGGGCAAGGAGGTTGAGGCCAGGACCATGACACAGGAATGTGGAGTTGAGGACAGTCATAGCCAGCACGAGCGTGGTCTGGGTCTTACTATTTTTGTAAGTCTCCAAGTGAAATTCTTGACTCCTGTAGGATGAAAGCAACTCCTGAGAAAATAGAATTTTTCCTCCCAAGCTCAATGCAAAACATGTGGGATTCAGGCCCATCCTGCTTCTCTCAACAATTTGTTCTTAGCAACTATACCCTGCCATGCGGTAATTGGTGATGCTGTCCCAGCAAACGACCCAATGACAGCTAAATCAAAGCAGAGACCAACAGTGTGTCACAGAAGAGGTAA
The DNA here is from genome assembly GCF_000325575.1 of Pteropus alecto. Taxonomy (NCBI): domain Eukaryota; kingdom Metazoa; phylum Chordata; class Mammalia; order Chiroptera; family Pteropodidae; genus Pteropus; species Pteropus alecto. The sequence goes on from NW_006442512.1 coordinate 5,167,230, forward strand.
CAGCCATAAACTCCCATCATAATGTAAAAGATAAAACTATTCTTCGAGTCCTGCAAAATGGACATAAATATTTACTTCATACTGTGATTACAAGAGGGTTTGCTACAAAAGCTAAAGATAGATGATAAAATGTCCATTTCCACTGTATCATAAATTCAGCCTAAGCCAATATACTCTCTTTAATAAGCATTACTTAAAATTTTATTTAAGAAGCTTTTTAAAAATCATGTTAAAAGGCGGAAGGAAGTGTTTTCAAAGGCAAAAGCTGGTATCTGAGAAATAAAAATTACTAAAAAAAGAGTTAGGGCATGTGTCTCCTTTTTCTTTTAGACATATTTCTGCAGCAGACAGAGCCCTTCTGTTCCATTCTGCTGCCCTTGATATTGCATCCAGGGGAGTAGAAGGAGAAACGGTGATGCCATGGGAGCGATGGCACATCCCTGGCCCGGCACCTGGCCTTAACCTTGGGTAGAGACCACCTTCATTGCCCAGAGATGCAGTAACTGCCCAAGGTCCCCCAGGATTCATACGCAGGCCCATGTCACTCTAGAGCCACCATTCTTTCAACTAAGCTGTGTCCTCTCTGACGCTGGTAGAAATAGATGGAGAGAATGGGATGTGGGCATTAAGTAATTGCAACAAAGGCGGAAATAGTTGAAAAAAGGTCCAGCTGTGTTTTTGACCCTTGATAGGCACAAGGATGCAGGGCAGGGCTGAGGCAGATGCTCAGGTCCCAGGCTGGACACCAGACTGCAAGGTCATACCTGTCCCATCGGGGAGGAGTGGGCCTCCTCTTGACTGTCCCCTTGCTCAGTCACCCATCCTTGGCTCTGGCTTGGGTCTGGGAAGCCATGTGGCCTAGGAAAGGGAACAGGTGTTATTTGGGAGCCCACTCTGTGCTCTGTGCTCTGTGGCTGCCTTTGGTCCTCACAGCAGCTCTGCAAGTTCGGTGTCACCGGGTCTGTTGGACTGATGGAGAAGCTTAATTTGCTAAGGTGAGAGGCCGTGGGGCTCAAAGTTAGAGGCGTGGCCTCTGGCCTGAGCTGTTGGAATCCTGACTTTCTACTCACTAGACTAGAGGAAAGGGAACTTAGTCTCCCCAAAGTGCAGTGCTCTCTCTACACAACGGAAATAATAGCAATACGTCCGTGAAGAGGCCTTTGTGAACATGTGCAGGTGATGCTTGCAAAGCTCTTAGCGCAGTACACGACACACAGTAAAGGCTTAAAGAAGGCCGGTGACAGCCACTGCTGAGAGGTAGGGCTGTGACATAGCCCCAGGTCAACCTGACTCTCTCCAGCCATCAGAGGACCTCGTGAAAAATCCCTGCTTTATGATTTACGAGCCGTGTGGCCTTAGGCCACTCTCCTCAGGCTTCAGTTTCCTTTACTGTAAGTCCGGGCTATTTCTTTACAAGGTGGTTGTGGAGACTTAAGTGGATTAGAAGAAGTGAAACATTTACTAAATTACGAGAAGTAATACGCAGAGGTACATGTTAGCTGGTGTTTTAATGAGTGTTGGTCTGTGTGTTAGGATTAGTTCATGTTTGCTTTGGGGTTTGAAGTACGGAACGATAACCCCTGGATCAAGGGAAAGATCGACACCCAGTAAATGCACAAGTATTAGGAAAGAAGAAGAGTGGGAAGGGAGCTGACATGTATAGACACCTACTCTTTGCCTAGCCCAATGATAGACATTTCAATCTAGGGGACCCAGGCCCCCAGCCTGGAATCAGAAAATCTCGGCCTATTTGTTTCATTGCCCCGCCCCCGCCCCAGTGATAGAAACGAGTGTCTCCCGGGTATTTCCGGGTCTCAGCAGCAGTCACCATGGCGCCTCGCCCACCCTTCCTCTCCTGCTCTCATGCCATGCCTGTGCCCGCCGACCCTACCCAGCACGACCCCTGCTGTGTGAGGAGGCCTTCCTCCTCCGCCGGGGTGTTGGATGCTGGGACACGGAATGTTCCGTGCGGGAAGGGGGGTGCACCTCTCTCCACCTCCATGCCACAGGCTGTCTCTGGGCCCCGGGGCCGCTCTGCTTCTGTCCACAGTCCTACAAAACCTTTGAATTTCTGTCTAGCAGGTTTCTACTACTCAGAGCTCAACCCCGTCCCAGGAGCCATATCATCTCTCATCCTCTGCTCTCCTCTCAGACCAAGCCCCGCCACTTCAACATCTTTTCTCCCTCCTTTATAAAACAAAGGCATCTGGCATGACAGTGGATGTCGAAGGCACTAGAGATCGTAGGTGGGAGTATCGTCTGCCCTAATAGTGCCTGGACTCAGGCTCAACAATTTCCAAACGTTGTGCTACATCCCTACAGAGAGGCTGTGAGATAGCTATAGCAACCCATTTACAGATGAAGACTCCGAGACTCAGAGAGGAAAGCTGGGCCAAGGATACTCAACTAGTGAGTGACTAGGGTGGGTTTCAGATGCAGGGCTGTTTGGTACCACCCTGCTTCTGGAAGCAAAAGGGGTGAAGCCCTGACAGTGCCAGGGCCGACCGTGAACAGGTGGTGGGGCTTTTCTGAGTCCCTTCTTCCAGCCACACAGGCACTAGCTGATGTTCGCTGACCGGATTTCCAAGTCCATCTGATGGGTCCATCCCAACCTTGAGTTTAATTATGCCTGTCCTTGAGAAAATTGAGTAATTTACCTTTCACAGAAGCCCAGGCTTCCTCAGAGTCATTCAGCACACTTTAAGAGGCAGCCCCAAGGTTAATGTGAACTCTTCCTGTTCTTGTCTCTCAGTGGTACAGTGACCTTAATTGAATCTACAGAAGAACTTCCTTCCCAACTTCTTTGCACGAATTCCCTTTTTCTTATTATTTTCTGGATCTTAAATGCAAAATGCCCAAAATAGCACACTCCTGCCTTCGTTTTCTTCCCTGCCCTTTGTGTCTCTGAATCCTCAAATCACATGCCACACCGGCCAGTTTAGCATAAGAAATTAAATTAATTTTCATGCTCCAACTCTAGATGTAAATGCCTTTATTAATAATTTAAAGCACATTTATTTATGCAGTTTGATATTTTTCAGATTCTGAGAAGCAATTAAGCTTTGCCCAAGGTGCTGATCGGCAGTGTGTGCTTCACTTTGTGCCCCGCAGAGCAGCCAGGGACAGACAATGGCAGGACAAGACCTGGCCGGACGGCGACTTCCCCCTTCACGCCTCTGGCCTGCCCACTGCCTCTGTGACACACCGGTTTCTAAAAATTGAGGAAAGCACATTTATTTGCTTGGGCCCATCTCGAGAAAGATGAATTTCTTTTTCAGAATTGCCCTGGGTTATCAAACTTGAAGACCTTCAGAGGTCCTCGCCGCTGAGAGTTTCTTACCTCAATTAGTTCCTGGGAAGACTGTCATCATCAAAAATCCACTTTTCACTTTTACCTCGGTAAGCCATTTCTCATCTCTTAAGGTCTTGCCTACCTGCAGGTGAGAAGGGCTGGCTTGGCCACTTAGGAACTGAGGCGTGCGGACGACTTGGCCCACTTCTGTTTGCTTCCTTCTCCGTATGCAGAAAATGAGAAAACTATATTTACCTCAATAGTGCTGCTGTGAAGATGGAGCAGCAAGATAACACGCAAAAGCTCGTAGCTGATCTCGCCATCTCCTTCAGATGGCCTTGCCCTTTGCCCTCAGGCCTTTGCCTGGGCTGTGCCCTGTCCCTAACGCCCCTCCTATCTCAATTCCACCCATGCTTTGTAATAAAAGCAGTTTCTATTCACTTATTCCTTGGTACTATCCAAAGAGCTTTTGCATGCCCGATAATCATTTCATTGTCAGTAACAGTATTTTAAGCAGAGGTAGAATGTAAAATCTGAGGAGGTGTGACTTCCTAGAGCCAGATGAGAATTCAGAAATGTTCTCGGAATCCCTGGTTAACCGTCCTAAGCCCTGTGCGCAAGGGACTGTGCAAGGTGCTATGGGGTGGAGGTGGGTCAACATACCATGATGACTGGGGTTCGTCTCCAGGATCGATCTCAAGGTCTGGGGAGCCAGAAAAAGTGGGACCCCTTGCTCTGCTGGCTTGAGCTGCATGTTGAGAAACAGACCAAGAGTCCAAGATCAAGCCTGGCTGTGAGGTCTTGGGCACGTATTATCAATCTAGGCCTCAGGTTCTAAGGTCAGATCTCCCCCACCCATGCTCTCCCACAGAGTGGAACCTGGAACCATCCTGACTTCCCTCTCCCTCATCCCCAGCTGTAATGCAACACCCAGCCTTGCTGATTTTGTATCTCTAGAAGGCACTCGCTTCTCTTCCTCTCACTGTTCCCACTCTCCTCTAATGCAGCCTCATCTCTCATGTGGATGTCTGCAACAGCCTCCGACAGGTCTCCCTCCTGCCACCTCTGCTCCACCAAGCCATTCTCTGCCTGCCAGGGCAATTTTTGAAAATGCAACACTCCCTCCTCTCCACACAGACACATTTAAAAGCTCCAAAGCCTCCTCATTGCCTCAAGATCAAGGCCAAATGTTTTATCGTGTCCCATAACTCACCACATAGTATGCCACTTCGACAACCCTGGCACCCAGGTCTCCCATTCCTCCTCGCTGTTTCTGCTTTAATGCCAACCTGGCCATTCTCCAGTTCCAAGAACTCACCATGTACCTTCCTACGGGCTGTTCCTTCCATCGTGTCTCCTCCTCCCTGCCCTTCCCCTCCACCCTTTGCTTGTTTAATGTCAGACCATTGTTTCTTCCTCAGGGACCCTCCTGAATAAATTAGCTCTCCCCCCTTACCAAATGCTTCCATGTCACCCCTTTCTCGTCTTTCATAGTGCTTATCACAGTCTGTGAGTCTATGTTTATGTCTGTGATTGTTTAATTACTGCCCGTGCCCTCCACCAGTAACTAGTAAACTTCATGGCTTCAGGCATCTTATCTGTCTCTTTCTCCATTGTGTGCCCAGCACCTCACATGGTAAATGGCACACAGTTGGCATATATATGAATATATAGAGAGTACCTGCATGAGGCATTCAGATTAGTTAAATTCTATGGCCCCTTCTGGCTGTAAAGCTCTCATCTGAGGTCAGTTGAGCACCATTCTGCACCATAAATGGATGACAGCTCCTGAGCACTGCATTGGTGAGAGCATCTCTGAAATGCCTCTGTTCGTGCTCCCAGCTGTCACTATAAATAATGCACAGGGCGGCGGCGGGGGGTGGTGGGGAGGTGGGTAGGGTGTTAGAAGGCTTCCCAGGTTAGGGGAATATAGGTTGGGGAAATATGCAATGGAAGGAAGAGCACAGTCTCATATTTTGCCTGGGAGGCAATGAGATTTGGAAATAGCACTGGGCTGTACATCAGCAGAACTGACTTTTAACACAGTTTTGCAGTAGTGCCCGTGTCTTTGAGCCCTAGCTTTGTCATCTGTAACTGGGGATAATCTCTGCCTTCCATGGTGAGTGTGAAAGTCTAAGATACTGTCACACTCAAAAGGGCCTAGCCTGGTCATCTTTTCCTGCCTCTGTCCCTCCCATTATTGCTCCCCAAGGTCAAGTGAGGGGAGCAATTAGACCAGAAGTGGTGAGGGGTGGCTGAGGGACAGGCTGAGCGAGCTCATTGGCTTCTGCAGCCTTCCTAGCACTTACCACTGGCAGAGATTATCTTATTTATTTGGTCATTTTCTTGCCTCCTCCAAGAAGAATAGAAACTCTGAGAGCAGGAGCTCTCACCTTGTCCTGCTTACTCACCTCTATCTCTCCAGTACTGAGCCAAGTCCCTGACTTGTCATAGGCTCTCAATAAACATGTTTTGTAAATGGAAATAGAGAGGTAGCTAGGAGGCCAGGGTAGGTGGAGGGTGGGGGATAAGAAAAGACAAGAAATGTGACTGAAGGCTGCTCCTAGGCTGAGAAGGGTCCTAGGGTCATGCCCAAGCAGGACAGATGCTCACTATGGAGAAGGATGGGGGTCACCAGGGTCCAAAGGAAGAGATGACCCGCAGAGGTGCCCCATGCAGTTGGGGTCTGGTCTAGACAATGGCAACAGAGGGCCAAGATTTGGCAGAAACATAGGCTTTGCCGGCTGACCTGGCTCAGATTCCAGCTCTGCCATTATCTCGGGTACATTTGAGTAAGTTAGCCACCCTCTTTGAGCTTCTGATTCTTCCTATGAGGGATGGGAAAACAGAACTGTATTGGTTCATTTGTCATCCCCGTCCACCTCCCTCTAGAAAAGTCCTCTGTGGTAAGAGCCACACGCAGGGGTAGATGGGTGCTGGTTTCCAAGGAAGGCAAAGCCTGGTTTTACTTTGCTGACATGGGGGCTATCGTCAAATGGGCCCTTAAAGCAATATCTTATGGACCTTTAAACCTTATTGAGGGAAAGAAGGAGGCTGGGGGCCTTTTTCTGTGGAGAATTAAGGTGGTGACGGGGGCATGGAGCGGGAGGGACATGGAGAAAGTGAAGAGCATGTGAGAGTCAAAAACTGCCAGTCAGTCCCTTGGGCTGAGTTCCTGTGAGGCTGTGACCCCAGGGAAGGTTGGCTCAAAGTCTGGGTCCCAGATGATTTTCCCCTGGGGGCGAGGCAGTGGTGGTAACGTCTTCCTGCCAATCACCGACTTCTCTAGACCTCGCATGAATGAGAACCCCACCCAGGCCACCTCAAAACTTCCTGGACAAAATGCTCAGCTGCCCCAGATGCTCTAGATACTCATTAGCCTGGGGACCACGGGGCTCCAGTACACCCCTAGTTGGGATAGAAGGGGTGGCTCCCACTTACATGTGAAAATTGGAGTGGCAAGCAAGTGTATGAGTGGTACCTATTTCCTAGGTTTGTTCAAAATGTGATGCTCAGTACCTTTCAACTGTCATTCCTAAAGGTCTTTACCCTGGAAGCCAGAAGTACCTTGAGCAAGCCATGGCATCTCACTGAGCTTCATCTGAAAAATGGGGCAATAGTATCTGCTTTGTGGAGTTATGATAAGAAGAAATGAGACAAATTATAGGGTGTCTAATAGAGAGGAAAAGCAGAAAAAATAGTTCCTTGCTCCCCTCCTTCTCTTCAGACCCCTAAAGACTGTAGGTGGGGTCCAGGGCAGCTTGAGCCCCTCCTGTGTTTCAGCTCCCATCCACTGCAGGCTGGCTCTGTGGGACCCAGGAGCCCTTAAGCCTGCTCCTTGCCTTACCCGCCTGGAATCGCAGCCGGTAAAGTGTTGATGTGTCTCTGACATTCTTCCACTCGAGGAAGTCACTGACTGATGGTGGCACAGGATGTGTGCTGAGCCTTCCTCTCATCTTGTGATCATCACTCAGCTGGATCCCACAGGCAGACCCTGGGAGTGTTCCCAGCCAACTGGGTAGGCGCCAGGCAGCAGTCCCTACCAGGGATGATCAGAGAGAGAGAGACTGGTTTGCACAAGGGCTGAGCCAGCGAGGCAAGGGTCTCCAAGCTTGGCCTGGGTCTCTGGTCAGGAGTGTTAAAGCCTTCCAGTGCTCAGTCTTTCCTGAGCTCTAGGCTGAGGACATGGCCCAAATACATCTAGAAACAAAAGGTAACAAAGCTGATGAGGTGGGAAGGCTGTCACTGAGCTCATAAAGCCAAGGCACCTCATTGTCTGTATAGGGAAATTGAGGCCCAGAGAGAAGAGCTTTGCCTAAGGTTGTATAGTGCAAAGAACCAGAACTCAGATTTAATTCTTCAACAAGCATAATTCAGAATTACCTGCAGACCAGGCGTTGTAGCAGGAGATGTGGATGATGGAGACCCAGCCCCCGCCTGCTTGCTGGGGGCATGGTGTTCCAGATTTTCTCTCTATAGACTTCAAAGGCACATGTAGGCATGAGTTCAGATGGCTATAGTCTTGCGGAGTGAGTGGCTTGATCTCATGTCTGAGTCTGTCAGTTTTCTGTGGGCCACCACCCTCCCCAAGTGCGCTGCATATTGTGGGTCACAGCAGCAAATCTGGGGATTCCGGGACCCCATGGCAGTATTGCCCAGGCCTGTCTCTTGCTCTCCTCTGTCATTTGCAATCTCCCTTGAAAAGCAAAGACAGTGCTTTAGGGAACTGGATCAACCCCTCTGCCTCACCAGTGAACTGATGATCAATGCGACTTGGGCCAGTTTTACTATCTACCTTGCATTTTCCGAGACAGGAATTGCTTGACTCATTTTACTGAGTCACTTAAACCTCTCCATTGTGTAAGATTTAGGGATTTGGGGAGGCCTGGGGCTATTTTATATGTCTATCATTCCTGTTAAGCCTTGGTGTTTCTTCTCGCCCAGGTGGGGCTGGATTTCTCCAGGAGGATGAACCTGCATGACAGCAGCTCTCACCCCAACAGCCCCAGGCCAGGGGCTGGCTCATGCCCACAGTCGGGATGATGAGTGGATTTCTGGATTGCCTTTCTGCTAACACAGCATTTCCAGAAGCTGGTTATCTACAAATAAGCTCCTGCCTTGAGCAAAGCGCTGTGCAAGGCACTTGGGGGAGGGAGTAAGACTGACCTTAATGAGTTGATTTGAGGTGGAAATGGTTAACAATCAGTTTTCCCTAGGGAAAAAAATACCTGATTATAGCATTTGCCAATTCCCATGGTATAAATAGTCCCATCATGGCTAATTTCAAGGGATCAATGACATATCTTTGGAAGAGATGCACTGAATCAGGTCTTGAGAGCAAATGGAACCAGGATACCACTGACCCAAACTACCCACATGGCAAGGCAGTTTGTAGAATGCACTAGAGTAGAATAAATAGAATTCTATGGCTCCTGGACAGGGGAGCAACACCTTCTGACTGAGCTTCCTGGAGAGGCTTCAAGGAGTGAGTGATACTTGGTTTGGGCCTGGAGGAACCTCGGGGCTTTCCCTGGGGGTGTTGTGGAGGGAGGTCTCCCAGCTTGAGAGAGCAACCTGAGCCAAGGAAGCATGCGCATATGCACCCAGCATGTTTGAGGATGTGTCCTGTGGCAAAACCATGGTGACCAGATCACAGAGGCCTTATAGAGACTGCTGAGGAGTTTGTTCTTTATCTTGTCAGGAAACAATGTGGGGGAGACATTGATGCATATTAAACAGGTGAATGACATCATAAGATTTATTTTGTTGTGTTTCCTTTTGTTGTGTTTCCTCCTGACTTTATTATTTTTTCTGAAAAATTATGTATGTTCATTATAAAAAAAAATCAATGCATGCATCAAAGTACAGAAAGATGCCTTTTTAATCTTAGGTGATCATCTTCCCATGTCTGCATATGTATGTACAGACAAAAGGTTGGACAGATATAGTAGAAATAACATGAAATCAATAAAAAGAAAAGTAAAGAAAAAAAAGAGAGACATAGGAATTAGCTGGTCTCTGTTACATGTTGTCAGAACTGTACGTGATGTTTGACGCTGTGGCAGCCATCTTGCAAACATGAGGGAAGCTTTCCCAGGGCAGTGGACTCACTGAGGGTGAGTAGGAAGATAGACTATGAGATTCGGTGATGTAGGGTAGCTGCTGTCCGTTATATATAGGCCATCATGCGACAACTCTGGATTTCAGATTGAATGGTTTCCCTATCTTCCTAGATTCTGAATTTGCAAGGTTTGAAATTAGGTCATAATAAAGCAAGTCAGTGTGCAAGAGTTTGGGCTTTTGGTCATACAAACCTGTATTTGATTATAGCTCCTCATGGGAGAATTACCTAATCTCTTAGTGCCTCAATTTTCTCATTTCTGAAATAGGAATAATACATCCGCTTGTAGAAATGTCGTGAGCATTGCATTAGATAACATATGTAAAATAATTGTGACATACACAAAGGGATGTGAGAAAATATTAAGCATGCCACTGGGTGGGGAAAAACATTGCGCTTCTCTTTTTTTCAGTCCTTTCGGCAAAGAACAAGCCAGCTTTGAATTGTGGAGTTCTAGCTCTGACACAGGCAGAGTAACTTTGAGCCAATTTCTTCACTTCTATGAGTGTCCACTTCCTTAGGTATAAAATGGGTACATTATACCCAAAACTAGTTTTATTTTTTTCTCATTCCTCCTCTCCACAACACACACACACACACACACACACACACACACACACACACACACACACACACACACACACACACTTCTTAGCACCAGAGTCTTTCAGGAGATTTTTTTATGAGAATGTGGGTTTGAGTAAGCTGTCCCTGTCTGTCTGTAGGGCTAGCCTGTTCACTTGATTCCTGTCGTGGGTTCTTTAGCTCTCTCTGGATTTGCTTCTCAAACGTAGGATTTTCAAACGTGGGCGTTGTTGTTTAAAAAAATTGCTTTTGGGGGACAAATACTTTAAAATGTAGTTTATTTTTAGATATCCATTTAGTAAATAATCTAGTTAATAGACACGTACTGCTTTGAATATGAAATGCCACATTTTTGCATATGGGATGGATAGATTTTGGCAGTCAGAGGGCGTCAGGAGAGAGAAAGGAAAGAAGAAGCCATGTAATTTCTTTCTATTTACCTGCGGCCGTTGAGCCTGGCCCCAGGGCATAGGGATAGGTGGACGAGCTTTAGCTGGGACACGAGGTGCAGAGAAAATGAGAAGCAGGCTGAGGGGCCCAGCTGG
>NW_006442512.1:5177789-5196106 GCF_000325575.1 Pteropus alecto
AGTGAATATCTCTTGGCCTCTTTTCTCCTCCATTCCCAGCATCACCATCCTGGCTGCGACCTTCACCAGCTCTTCCTTGCACAGCTGCTTTGGCCTTCTTACTCATTTTCCAGCTCGATTCTTCCTCCTCTGACCTCTTCCGTGTAACATCGCTAGAATCATGTCGCTTTCCTCATGTCACACTACTGCTCGAAGAGATCCTTACTTCTACCTTTCCTATCTTATGTTGCCTGCCTGGCTTTCCAGGAAGAACAAAATAGTTATTTTGCACAGTACTCCCAGCATGTAGCCGGCAGCGCAATTTCCATATTCCCTTGAGCCTCCCCATCCTAGAAACTCTTAGGTCCAACCCAGGCCACAGAGCTGGAGACGCATCTTTTTAGTTTTGTTTTTTTTTTCTTTCCTCTGTCTGTGCATAGCCTTGGTCCTCAGCCATACTCTCTGACCCACATTGCACTCTTCTTCCCAACCTGCCCCTTCTCTTTCTGATTTTTCTTTCCATTTCACCTTCCTTGGCTTCTTGTGCTGGATCCTCAGCCCTACTTGACCGTCTTTGACTTTCTTCCTAGCAGGTGGTTTGGATTTTTCATCTGGCCAGGCATGGATTCCTTCATGGAGCACTTACTGTGCTGGGCTCTGCTCGTGGAGGCATGGACCATGTCTGAGAACTGGAAGAAGAGGCCATTAGACAATTCACTGAGAATTCACTTTCTGTGTGTGTCGGAGGGGCTGGTTGGGTGGAGGAGAGTAAAGTTGCAGAAGAATAAAATCTTGCCCTTGAACTCTGGCAGCTAGCCAGAGGCCAGTCAATGACATTTTATCCTTAATTGATTTATCAGATTAGCTTTAACGGAACCCAGAGGAAGTTGGAGCAAGCCAGGAAATGATTACAATGGAAGAAATTGTACTCCAGGATTCCCTTTGATCTTCAAACAGCCCTGAGAGGAGGGGGTGTCCCCATTTCCCAGCCTGGGAAGCAGCCTCAGCGAGGCTGGCTGACTATTTTGGAGTCGCATAACTAGTGGTAGAGAGGCTGCAGACCTAAGTCCCAGCAGGCCTGACAGGCATTGTAATCTCACCGCTGAGGCTGCTCTGACCCCGGGCACCTGTAATCCACTCGCTTCCCGAGCGGCCTTCTGAGGACTGCTGGGCCTCAGTTCTCTTCCACAGAGCAGACTGAAGCTGCACTTTTGCTCGGGGCACCCCTTCCTTCCCTCACTACATCATCTTCCCGCTTCTCTGACTTGGCCAGGGAGAGAAGGGGAGCTGCCGAGTTGTCACCCGAGTGCATACCTTCCAAAGCTGCAGAGAAAAAGGACATTGATTTATGATTGGGAAAAAAAAAAAATGGGTGAAGGAGGGCACAGGGGAAGAAGCAGGGCAGTGAGGGTGATTGGGTGAAAAGAGATAGAATCGAAAGAATTAAAAGAACCCCTAAGTCCCAAACAGAGCCTGCCCTCTGACTCCCGGGTATGTGCGGGCTGAGAAATAGAATTGAATGAGGAGAAATTGTCTTGGGGCTTGGGCATGACTTGTAGGACCAAATTAAATTAGAACTGTATTGATTTTCCCCACTGATTAACAGGCCTGGTACATGAGGAAGGGCGGCAGCCCAGTAAAAAGCTTAAATCGCTGTCCCAGGCCACCAGCGTCCCTCTACTACATCTGCGTCACCTCTGAGTCTTGGCAATCTTATAATTGACCTGATGGGTTATGATTTGAAACCAGACGAGCCAATTAGCAGGAATCTCCTCTGACTTCTGGTTTGGGGTGGTAGGAGACGAGGTAATGACTTGAGACAGAGGAAAGAAAAAAAACAAAACTAAAAATAAAAATAGAAACTATCAAGAGCAAGGACCTAAATCTTTTTGGCTCCCTGATTAATAACCCTGTCATGCCGATCACAAGCTCTAAACAGCAGTGCTGGTTGCAGCTGAATTTTTTATACTTTCTATTAATCTTTAATGATAGCTTGGTCACCTAGTCTCTTTTATCTTGTCAGATAAATGTATGGTTAACAGGATAATGAGATTTCTAAAGCCCCATTCCAGCTCCCAGCTATCTAGTGCATGTGGTGACCTCTGACCCCTGGCAGACAGTGGCACCAGGGTGCTCGTAATTGGTGGGTGTGCTGGGAATGTATTGGAAGCTGACGGATGGTTTAAACTTTGATTTGAGGTCAGTGAGGTCACTGAGCTCTGGAAGACCAGCCCAGTTATATTACCAGCTGCTTCTGATGGGGATATAATTAGATTTAGCTATTGCTTTATTAATAAGTAATCACTTCCCGCATCGCTGTGGGTGGGCAAATGTATTCCTTGGATAATTTGAGGACGCTAGTCTGGCTTTATTAATAAGAATATATCATGTGCATTTGGCCAGGGCCAGACACCCATCTGGATTTCTGGACCTTGGGGGAACTTAATCATTTTTACTTATTTGCAGTATGGAATAAATCAGTTATGCCTTACAAAATCTACCCTTACTGCAGTGTCCTCAAACTCTCTGTTGTTATAGGGAACCTCTGATTTGGCCTGTTTCCCAAAGACTTAGGAGTAAAAAATATGTAAATAATTTTATTCAGCTGTTCACCCATCCATCCATCATCCCTCAATCAGTGAGTACTTGCTAAATGCTAGTTACATGCCTAGGTGACATGGGAAGGGATTCACAGAGAGTTAGAGACCTAATCCCTACCTTAAGAGAGTCACAAGTAGACAAGCAACTGAAATTCAAGGAAGGGTGACTTAAGAACCTTAAGGAAAGTGTTAACACGATGCTAAACAGTGCGTCGAAAGTGTTGAGCATTGGACCTGACACATCAAAAATGTTCATATTTTGGTTTCAGTTATTAACATTACTCATACTTTTTAGAGAGGGGCAGGGATACAGTAAGGAGGTACACTTGAAGGGGGGGCTGAGGAGTTTTTTAAATATCCAAAAATTTTGAAAGTTTCTTTCATGCATCCCTATGACATGAGGGATTAGGAAAAAAAAATAAGAAGAAATTGGGGAAGAAAGGGAGAGAAACAAAACGTCAGAGAGAGAGAAAGTTAAAGAAAGATTACTCATTAGTCCTAGACTTCAATTCAACAACTACCTATTCGAGTGTCTACTATGTGTAAGCCATGTCCTAGCCATTTTCTCCATTTACCCAAAGATAACCCCCAAACAGGCCTATCTTGTTTAACTGTGCTTTGCTTTATTACATTTTACGGATGTTGCATTTTTCACAAATTGAGGGTAAGGCCCTCCAAGAGCAAAAAGATTGTGACTTGCTTTATTGTGGCGGCCTGGAACCGAACCCACAGTACCTCGAGGTATGCCTGTGTAAAGATTGCCGGCCTGGAAGTGGCAAAGCTCACTCCACCACATTCACTGTCCAGAGCTAGTCTTGTGGCCCAACCAGATGCAAGGGCTGTGCCCAGGAGGAATACAAAATGGTTTGGGTGAACACTTAGTGTTAGCTCTTTCTCACCAAAAAAAGGCCTCAACTGGCAAGTGAAATGATAACGTAAACTCAGAATCATGTCCTCTTCCTTATTGTGCCACAGGCCTGTAATCTGCTGTAGGGACAAAATAAAATAACCAGCCAACAAACAAACAAACAAAATACAACACAAAGAGAAGCATTCTCTCTCTCTCTCAGCGGCACATGACTGCAGAGCCATCATCTTCGATCTCTCTCTCTCTCTCTCTCTCACTCTCTCTCAATCTCTCTCTCTCTCTATCTCACACACACACACACACACACACACACACACACACACACACACACACACACATACATACAGGAAATCACTCTGAGATCCCACAGTTACCCTTGCTTTGTCATTCATTAGAGGCATAGCTTGCCCAAAAGATGAAGGAGAGGACGGAGGATTCATTTGGAAGCCAGAGGCCCTGGGTTCAAGTCTCACTGTCACCATTGTTTGCTTATGATTTTAAGCAAGTCACTTTCCCTCTCTGAACTTCAGGACTCTCCTCACTGGCAACACTACCTACATAGTGACTACTGACAAATTCTGGTGTACTTATAGAGCTCACAGGACAATAGTTTTGAAATCAGGACCGAGCTAGAAGATCGGGCTTTATAGACTGTATTAGTTTCCTTCTGGTGCTATAACAAATCACCACAAATTTAGTGGCTTAGAGCAACAGAAATTTATTCTCTAGTGTTGGTGGTCAGAATTTACCAGGGTAAATCAAGGTGTCAGCATGGCTGGTTTCTCCTGAGGGCTCCAGAAAAGAATCTGTCCCTTGCCTCTTCCAGCTTCTAAGGCTGCTGGCACTCCTTGGCTCATAGTACATCTCTTCAATTTCTGCTTTTGTCATTATATGCTTTCCTCTTTTCTGTAGTCACCTCCTTCTTATAAGGACACTTGTGATTACCTTTAAGGCCTACTTGGGTAATCCAGGATAATCTCCCCATCTCAAAATCTTTAATTTAGTCTGTAATTTAATTTAATCATGTCTACTTTACCAAATAAGGTAACATTAACAAATTCTAGAGATTAGGATGTGAATATCTTTGAGAATCACTATTCAGCCTACTTCAGAGACAGACTGAGACACTCAGAAGAAATTTAGATACTTTTTGGTGTGGAGGGCGAAGGACAGGGAATCCAGGAAGGTGCATCTAATCTGGCCTCAAGCCTGAAGTCTGAGAGAAGACAGCAAATTGTCCAAGGGCTTTGTGGGCAGCCAAGAGTGGGCTTGCCTTTCTGCTCTGTCCATTACCAACTGTGTGGTCTTGGACAAGTCAACTGACTTTCCTGGGTCTGTTTTCTTATTTTTAAGTCAGAGAAAGTATACCTAACTGCCATGGCTACTGTAAAGATGAGCAATAACCTTCGAAGCATTTGGCACTATGCTCAGTACACAGCAATTCCCAGAGACTGCAAGTATTACCATGAACTTCCTACTGGCACCTCTGTGGATGTCTCAGTCAGCACATGGGTGGCTGAAACTACAGACATTGATTTCTCACAGTATTGGAGGCCAGGGAGTCCAAGATCAAGGTGCTAGAACATTCAGTTCTTGGTGAAGGCTCTCTTCTTTCCTTACAGACAGTTGCCTTCTTCCTGTGACCTCATATGGCAGAGAGAGTGTTCTAGTCTCTCTTCCTTTTCTTATAAGGACACTAATCCCATCATGGGGGCCCCGCTCTCATGAGCTCATCTAACCCTAATCTCCTCCCAAAGGCTTTACCTCCAAATAGTATCACATCGTGGGGTAGGGCTTTAATATATAATTTGGGGGAGCATAAACATTCAGTCCATAACAGTGGATGAATGAGAGCATTAGTAGAGGAGATGTTGGCATCCAGCCATAACCAAGATCCCAGCAGTGTACCTACATCAGCAGGGCATGGAGGCAGCAAGGACAGCCAGCTTTCTCCCTGTGGCTCGACTGTGACAGAATGGAGCTATGGAGACAGAACCTGTGAATGAGAAGCACTTTCGGAAAAAGCAGTGACACTGAGAAAACTGGAAGAGGGGAGCCCCAGGGAGCAAGGTCCCCACTGGCTTCATTCTCAGGAAATGGCAGTCAGGGTGGTGACACAATGCTGGGGCAGAGACCCAGTGCTTGGCTCATATTCTCATAAACCATGAAACTCTTCTCTCATTCACTGCCTTTTGGTGTATTCCTTCCACCTTCTAGACTTTTCCCAGGCTGAAATTAAATCTCCAGTACAGTGGTTAAGAGAGTAGGCTCTGGAGCCAGTCTGCTTGCCTTTAATTCAAGCTCTGCCACTTACTGAATCTGTGACCTGGGAAAGCCGCTGAGCTTCTCCATGCCTCAGTTTCCTGCCTGTGAATTGGGGATAATAATGGCAGTGTTGTGAGGACTCAGTGAGGCAATACAGTCAATGGAAGGGGATTTCAGGTCCCTAAGACTTCCCATATCACAGGCTCTGTGCACCCCCAATCCCCACCCACACCAACTTCAGAGGAGACGACTGAGTCAGATGTAAGCCACCACCTAAATGAGCCAACTTCCAGATCAGTTTATTATCAAAACACAGTATAAATGTTGTCTTTATGCTCAATAAACAGTTCCTCAGCTCTGCAAAATGAAATATTCCTTTCATTATGAAACTGAGAATCCATTTATCCCGTGTCTTAAGTGGTATAAATAGACTGTGTGGCAGTCAGTGGAGGCATAATGACACTGTTTATTTTCACTAGCTCAGGACGGGCTGACACAGCATGTACTGGGGGAGTGAGCACGGCTCCTAGAAGGGGACCTGCAAATCTGTCATTCTTGCCAAGAGCAAGGTGCTCGGCATCTGTTCTCAGGCTCTGCTTGCCAGGCCTGAGCAGGCGGGGAAATGCTGGGATTCCACCTGGCACCTTGAGGAGCCAGCTCTGAGCTTAGTCTGGAGAAGAAGCCCTGCCACGGGGAGGGAGTTGATGGACCTGAGCTGCCCTATGACACTACCTATCATGTTCCCCAAGATCGTTATTGCACAGACACCCAGGCGC
The DNA here is from genome assembly GCF_000325575.1 of Pteropus alecto. NCBI lineage: Eukaryota > Metazoa > Chordata > Mammalia > Chiroptera > Pteropodidae > Pteropus > Pteropus alecto. Next base: position 5,184,278 of record NW_006442512.1, read on the forward strand.
AATCTTTCATGTGACTTTTTAGCTCAGAAAGCTACCTGTCCCAAAGTCACTGTGGTAGGACGAGATGCAGAGCCTGAGAATCAAAGTCCAACATCAGGCTCTGGTCCTCTTAGTCTGCAGGATACCGGGCAAGTCCTCAACTCTCTAGCCTCCACCTCCTGTCTCTGCAAAGGGGAGGCCTGCCTTGCTTGCTATGTGATTAAATGAGAAAGTACATGTGTAGGAATTCAGCTTTGCACAAAAATGTGCCTTGCTTTTTCTGGAGAGGAAACACAATTCCACAGAGAGAAGGTCAGTGGCTTATGGGAGATTCCAGATCAGACCCAAGTCTCCTGACCCCTAGTCATGAGTTCTTTCTACATACGTATTCCTTTAAACATTGTCACTGGAAAGACCAGTGTGCAATGTGGACTGCAGATTCCAGGCAGTGGTGGGGAGGGCACTATTCACGCAGATGACATCGTGAATGGCACCCGCAGGATGGTGAGTATATGACCTGCGCAGCTGGACCCAGTGACCCGCTGAAGGCCTCTGCTCAGAACAAATGTGTTTCTAAGGAAGAGGCCCACTGGCCCACTGGCCCACTGACACTTTAGTACACATGAGTGTCTTACTTCCTTGGCAGAAAATAGCAACCTACAGAGATGGTGGGTGGGAAACTACAAGTTTTAGGATTTTGTCCTACTCGGGTGGGGAATGAGTGAGCTGAGGACTGTTGGGGTCAAGTAAGGGCCTGGGGGAAGTAATTAGAACACATCTTTCACAGAGGGGAGGGCCATGGTTTCATGTCATTCATCTGGTAGGGCAAACTGAGGCCCAAGTCTGGGTTCCAATTTGAGGATCAGGCCATGTGTGTGTGGAGCGGGGAGAGGGGTTGCCTAAATGGGGCCTTTGGGATTCAGTGAAGGATGCACAGAGTAAGTGAAAAACTCTCCATATGTAGAATTCTTGCTGTCCACGGCATCATTAAGCACCCAGGCAGGAGATTGGAGCTGCTCTACATGTTACAAGCAGATTGAATGCAGGAAATTGGTTACAAGGGGGGCTAAAAGGGTCAGTGGGCAGAAGGAAGTGAAGGTTCTTAGCCCTCCACCAGGAAGGTGCCTCTGTCCTGAGAGCTGTGGCCCACAGCCCTCGTGCAGCCCCGCTGACCTGCTGGGGTGCTGCTGACATCCAATGGAAACCTGGAGGTTTGCTCTCCTGTAGCTGCTGATGCAACTGTCTCTGCTGCTGCTGGAGCCCCCAGGGCCTCAGCTGCCCTCAGGCACATGGCCCCTGCCTCTGCCGGAAGCACTGCCAGGAGCAGACAAAAACCTTCTCTCTCCTCCTTGCCTTCCAATCTCCCACCAATGTTTCCTATTGGCTAAATCTAATGGGAAGCCAGCTGGCAAGGGAGCCTGGGAAATGTAGTTTGCAGGGATAGCCTGGGGAGGGAGTTAAGACAGGAGCATGTGGTACTGAAAGCCAACACATGCTGTTGGGCACATGTACTTCCTATGTTCTAGAATGACCAGAGGTGACTGGACACATTATTTGATTTAAGAGTTAACTGAATCCTTCCAAGCGCCTATTGAGGGGATAGTATTATGTCCATTTTACGTATAAAGCTCAGAGAGGTTAACCTAAGTGCCCAGGATCACATAGCTAGCAACTTAAAGGCTTGGATTTTCTCCCTGAACAATAACTCCTTTACTCCTGGGGGCGCTACTGGTCACAGGGTTCAGCTGAGACAAGGTTTTAAACAGACGACCAGTCCAGCAAGAATCAGAGATTTGGGAGGAAGCCAGGAAGACAGATGAGCCTCGCTAAGTGCGGGATGTCTAAAGCCTGTGTGGCCCCCAGGTGCTAAGTTCGCTAGCAGGCTGCTAGGCAGGGGAACAGCAGGTATGTCAACTCTCCTAGGAGTGAGAAGGTGGTGCCACTGTCCTCTTGGGGCAGTGTCTCGTTCAGAGCAGAGCTAAGAGAGACAAGGACTGACCACCGTCCATATTTGAGAGGGAAGCTGTGTGACTGTGGGAGCACTCCATCACAGACATGGCTCAGTGCAGTCCACGTATCCACTGACTGTTTGCTCCTGCAATGTGGAGGAGGCATAGAGATCCAGGGCCCAAACCTAATTGAATGGAGAGAATGACCTGGTGGGTGGCACCCTGGAGTTGGAGCCACAAGGTCCCACATCGGTCTTCACTCCTGCTCATGGGGTAGCAGGGCAGTCAGTGTGGGCCAGAATCCAGATATCTGGGCTGGAGTACAATTCTGTCCCCTCCTCACTGAATGAGCTTAGGCAGATTAAAATCACTTTGCTTTGGGCCTCTGTGATTCTGCCACGAGAGGACAAGGAGTGATTGCATGAAAGACGCTGAGAGGAAGGCCATGGCCACTTGGGGGTGGCCCTGATTCCCCTTTCCTCCACCTACCTTGAGCCAATGTTTCCGTTCAGGATCATTGCAGCTTTCCAATAATTCATTTCCATACCTCATTTCTCTGAGTCCCAGCTTGGCCTTCTCTGCTTCCTCATTGGCTGACGTGGCCTTATTTTAATCACCGGAGTCTTGGGGCTTAAGGTCACATCGTTGCTGGCAGATGGGAAGGCTGGGGACAGGAGGGGAGTAGAACTTGCTTCAGGACACACAACTGTGATAGACAGTGGAATTTTGGAGCCTCCTTCTTGCAGTGCTCTACCAACGAGAAGCACCTGGGAAGACCTTTGCGTCCCAGGAGGACTCTTCTTTTGGAATTGGGGAACTATACAAACATCAGTGAAATTATTTGGAAGAACCACGTTTGACATCCTCCTCCAGGAATTCTCTCCACTCAGCCCCAAGCACTTCCACTACGTCCTCACCTACAGCCTTTCCAGCTGTATCAGGTGTCTATTGTTGGGTAAGAAACCGCAGCAAACTCTAATGATTCAAAACAACAGTTGATTCAGCTTACAAGTTTACTGGTGAGTTCTGCTGCTCTGTGCTTGCTCACACATTTGCCATCCGTTGGCAGGTTGGCTGGGGACTAGCTAGTCTTAGATGGCCTTACATTGTTGCAGAAAAGATTCAAAATCAGACCGGTGAGAAACCAAGAAGCACCTGGAGAGTTGGAGAACTCAGGTTTATTATGCTGGCAGTTCCAGAGGAGCTAGTGCTCTGAAGATCTGGGCCCTGAGCTCAGTTGCAACATTCCTTATGTAGACCGTTTTTGGCATGGCCTGATTGGGTAATTTGAACTCAGGCTGCTACAAAGCGGCTGGAGTTGCTATGGGTTACCACAGTTACAAAGTGTTACAAAGCTCAGGAGTTGCTAGGGGGTACAAATAGTTACGTTTGTAACTTAGATCAAACTAAAAGGGAGGGTGAGTCTTTAGTCAATTTTGAGTACAGTCCATGCAGCAAGCATATTTACAGAAGCAGAATAGAGAGCTGATTAGCCTTTTGAATGAAAATTCCTCTTCAACATATCTGGTGGTCACCTGTCAGCTGGGCTGTCTCGGTTTTTCTTTACATGGTTTCTCATCCTCCAGAAGGCTAGCCCAAACTGGTTCAGAGGCAGCAGTGCTTGAAGAGTAACAAGAGTTGGAAGTTTCAAGGCCCCTTTAGGCCTAGGCTTAGATCTGGCTCATTGTCACTTCTTCTACATGCTATTGGTCAAAGCAAGTAATAAGCCAGCCCAGATGCAAAGGGTGATGAAATAGACTCCATCTCTTGATGTGGGGAGCTACAGTGTATTACGGCCTTTGCAATCTGCCACAGCTCCACAAATAGAATACCTTCCCTGTCCTGGGGCAGACACTGCGATGGCTTACCCCAATATTCACTCTGCCCATCTTCTTTAATATTGACCCCTGACATTTATCTGCACTGAGAATTATGACTACATTTCCCAGACTTCCCTGAAGTTAGGATAGGCTATAGGATAGGCTATAGATTCTGGACAAAGAGACTTAAATCTCTCGCCCCTTTCTCATTCTCTTCTTTCTCCCCACTGCATGGATTCTGGATGCAGTGGCTGTATAATGATCAGCCATATTAAACCATCAAACAAGGTACTAAAGTTAGCAGAGAAGCAAGATAGAAAAAAGATAGAAAGGGACCTAAGTAGGTCCCTGGTGACTTGATGTCTTTTATGTACCAGTAAAACAAACTATGTCTTCTTTAAGCCATTGTTATTTTGACATTTTTGTTACAATCAAGCCCAATCTTAATGAATAAACTTTCCTCCATATACTGATTGCTTTTCACCTTCTTTCTATTTCTTATAATTGTCCCCGTCCTATAGTCTTCCCTGATCACACTCATGTCCTCTTCTCTGGATTCTCAGCACACTGTTTATTTTGTATGAGTCCCTGACATTCGTCCACCAATCTAGCCTTGGTCTCTTAGTTCTCTGTTTTGTTCATTTTGGTATCTTATTTATGTTGTTGCTTTTATTCCGTTGTGGAGATGAGATCTGTAGTCTCCTTTATTGTAGAGCTGGGAGCTTTAATCTTCTTTGTCTTTTCCTCAAATTCATCCATTCATTCATTCAAAAATATTTATGGAGTACTTACCATACATCAGGTACTGTAGTAGGCTCTGGGGATATAAAAGTGAATAAAACAAAGTCACAGTTCTTGCCATCGTGGAATCGAGGGTTTAGTGAACGTGAACAGGCTTTGAAGAAATAAACAAACAAATGACTATATAGTTACAAAGTGGGAAAAGTGCCAAAATGAAAATTACCAAGGTCATCTAGTTTAAATCAAGTGCTTAGGGAAGGCCTCTGTGAAGAGGCAGCACTTAAAGTGAGATTGAAAGATGAGGAGAAACCAGGCAGGTGTTGTATAAAGAGTGGTATTGCCAGAGAAATAGCATGTGCAAAGACCCTGAGGCAAAAAAGTGCTCTGGGTACTTGAGGAGGTGAAAGGTCTCTGTGAATGGAAAGCAAAGGAAGAAGAGATCGGCAAGGAAGCCAGGAGCCAGATCTCACAGGGCCATGTGGGCCATGGCAAAGAATCTAGATTTTATTTCATATGCAATGAGGAGGCTTTAGGCATCAATATGGTCTGATTATTAAGATTAGGTTCTCCTGCCTGTAACTGAAAACCCAAGTATCAGTGGCTTAAACAAGCCTCAGAGAAGGCAGTCCAGGGCTCCAGGATGCCATTAGGGATCCAGGCTTTGTTAGCTTTTTGTTCCACCATCCTTATCATGTGGCCCTATTCTCAAGTCTCTTCATGGCTCAAGGTGGCTGCTGGAGATCCAATTACATCCACATACCAGGTACAAGAAGGAAGGACGGGTGAGAGGTACCTCCTAGCTGACTCAGTCACAGGTAAAGAGGTTCTCAGAAACCCTGCTAAGTGGCTTCTACTGACATCTCATTGGCTACCCTTGGCCATAGGGGATTCTGGGAAATGTAGTCTTTTAGCTGTGCATTTTACCACCCTATGTAAATTGGAGTTCTGCAAGTAAGAAAGAGGGAGAGAATGGATGTGTGATAGGTAATAAGACAGCTTTGTCAGAATTGAATCCACAGGCGGCATTCTTTAAACACCTATTTGTTCCAATAGCTACACACAATGTGGATGAGTCTTGGAGACATGAGGTTGAGTGAATGAAGCCAGAGGTGAAAGATTTCTATGATTCCAGGCAAAACTAATCTATGGTGAGTCAAAATAGGTATTACTCCTGGGCATCAGTGACTGGCAGGAGACATTAGGGAGCTTCCTGGAGAGCTGGAACTATTCTAGTTCTTGATCTGGGTGGTAGTTATGAGGTGGATACTAACATAAGAATTTAGTGAGGCATCAACTTATGCTCTTTACTGCATATATGTAGTGCTTCAATAATTTTTTAAAAAGCATGTTCCTTCCAGGATTTATCTGTCTACTAGGAATTAACCAGAACACTTATATATTTATTTTTATATATTTTCTGCTTTCTGGAAGGCTCTAGTGTCAGAACAATCACCAGCTTTGCTATATCTCTTTCCTAAATCCCCGCTCCAGACCTCTTAAATCTTCTGAGCTGGGGGTACCACATTTTCCTCAGGTTTTCCCAGCTCTACATCCCTTGAGGTCATGTCAGACTTTCTCTCTGCCTGAAAGGAGCACCATACTCCTTAAGTAGCACAATGCCTGGCCCGTATTTTTTGAATGAATGGACAACTTTATGACTTATCACCCAAGCATTGCACATTCCACAGAACAAACTTTTAATCAGCCTGTTCATTACAGCAGGCTCTATGTGCTGAAGATAAAGAGAAGACACCATGAACCCTGTCTACAATGCAGTCTTATCTTGGAAGTAATTGAGTGTTGAGAAAACAATGACAGCAGAGAGAAAAAGGAGATTGACCTTATGGGAACAAAACCGAGGAGGCTTCTTGGAGGAGTTGACATTCTGAATTGGAGTTTGAAAATGAATGGGAATGTGCTGTTGGCTCAAAGTGGTTGGACAAGGAAGAGGCAGAGAAAATGGTGGAGTGTGCATGTGGGTCTGGACGCTGAGTGACCCTGCCTGAGATGGGGCAGAAAGGAGCCACAAGCCCAAGGCCATAGTGTGGTCTTCCTGGAGCATTTGTATCTGTCTGCCTGGGGAGAGCAGGGATCTTGGGGATTGTTGGGCTGCTGACCTGTGTCACAGGCTAGGCAGCCTGGCTACTGGGAAGCCCACTTTCTTCCTTCTCTCTCCCCGTCTGCTTCTCACAAAGCGGTCCTGAAATGACACCAAGAGCAGCTGCTTAAGCAATTTTGCCAATTAATGGGTCTCTGAAATTAAACCGCCTACACAGTCTGGATGAGCCTTCTCCAGGAGGGGTTTCAGCAATTGTCTTCATGATAATCAGGCTTGACTTGCCTTCACACACATTAATAAAGAAGCGAAGGCATCGAGAGAGATGCCCTTTCACCGGGAATATCGACAATATCATAATGAGGCTTGGAGAGAAAGATGCTGAGGCATGGTGTTGCATGTTCAAAACCATCCCTTCTGGTAGCGAGAGTCAGCTCTGGCTGCCAGCAGCTGGGCTTATAGTAAAGAATATCAATGCCCGGCAGCCAGTGAAGCTGGATGGTCCAGAGAAAGGAAAACAAAGGGCAACATATGCATGGGAAGAAGAATCAAGAGGACCTCCCGGAGGGATAGTCTGGGTGGCGGCAGTGGGAAAAGCAAGCCAGGAGTGCTGAGAACCTGAGACGCAAGCACCAGAGGCTACTTGTCAGTCTCTCCCCATCCCCTGCCATAAGACCCAAGGATTTCCGCATTCTTCACAGATTCAAGTGACAACAGAATCCTCTTCAGCACAACATTCTCAACACAACACTTCAGTAGCCTCTACCAATTGGTTGGAATTAGAACCAAAATTTTAATCTACTTGCCATCCAGCCTCAATTACATGTGTATATGTATTTAATATAAATTATAAATATATTTACTTTTAATGTCTTCGAGTCCCCCTTACTCTATACTCTTTCCACCATGGACAGTCCCTGGGTTTTCTCCCAATGAACACTGTGTTATTACAAAGATCAAAGGCTCAAGAGATGAAGTTCTAATGGTGAAAATTCAAGAGTAGAGTACAGAAGTGGGGAAGCATGACTATGCAGGTCTCTGAAATAATAACTCGTGAGAAAAGAAAACTGTTAGCTATTTAATGTCTACAAAATCATAGAGATGGTTCTTTCATCTGTTGTCTTGTTTAACACCTGTATCAATTCTCCTGGTAGGTATGTCCTCCACCAGAGCATGAGGCTCAGTGGGCTTACACAAGGTACAGAGAGTAACTGGCAGAGCTAGGATTGGAACCCAGGTCAGTTCAGCTCCCAAGTCTGTTCTTTCCACCCTACCAGACCAAGGAGAGAACACACATATACACCATTAAGGCTCCTGTTGAGTTAATTCCTTCTGATTAGTATAGGAGAATTCAGTAAAACAAAGAATGTTCTTTGCATGTTGACTGTCTCTGCTGCCCAGGTAGAGAAAGAGAGAGTGAGAAGAGGAGGTGAAGTAGGAGGGGAGGAGGAGGAGGGAACTGGCCAGCATCAACACTAATTTGATTGAACCGTGTATTAAGTTCTTACTATGTGCCCAGCAGAGTCTCTAGACACGCAGGCCATTCCTGAGAGCTAACAGCATTCTATTCCCTTTGCATTAATTTTGAGCTTCATGCAGCTCATGAAGGGCTAACTCTTGCATGTACCCTTTGCACAACTTAACTCTAATTTTCACAACCGTCAAGGTTACACAGTTATAAGTGGCCCGGGGAGGATTGAAAAACCAGCCTGTGTGACGAGGAAGCCGGGCTCATTTCACACTGCCACCCTCCTTCCCACCATGTGCCCCCATAACCATAACCAAGCAAAGGGGCTACCGAGGAAGTATGGGCTTTGTTACCTGGTAGGGGAACGAGAGCAACACCCTGCCCTCCCTTGAAGCTGTCTTCAGTTGTGGTGCCTGAATTTATTATAGGGAAAAGGCTTCTTATTTAGATGGCCCAAACCAGGCTGCCCCTTCCCACATACCCACCAGCATCGGCTCTTTGAAAGTTGGATGCCACATCTCTTATTTCTGTCTCTCTCAAAACTCTTACAGGATAATCATCTTTGGAATTGATATGCTTATTTAAACCTACACTAAACATAGCACACAGCATCTACAGCTAAAACAGCATTTCTTTCTTTTTTTTTTTCTGGAAAAGAAGTCTTTGTTTCTCTGTTCTCTCTGTGTGATTGTATGTACACATTCATTATCTAAGAGAAGATGTTTGCTGTTAGTATGGTTTTGCTTGAGTGATTTTAAACCAAGCACATATGCCATTCTAACTCACAAGGCTATGTCAGGACCATGGACTTGGATTTGGGGATGTCCGTTAGGACAGAGGGCAGAGCAGACTGTCTCCTTCCCCCGTCCATACTAACTGCTTTTTTTCGGGCTTCACTAGGGAGAGGCATCTTCCCCACCATCATTAATGAACATTCGCAGTGCAAGTATCATGTGCAGGGGGTTCATTTAAACCTCACTCAACCTGGGGAAGTAAGTACTTTCAGTCACACCATTTTCCAATTGGAGAAACCGAGGCAGCTGAGAGCTCCTGTGTGTAGTCGCCATCATTATCCTTCCCCGGTCCCCCTATTGACAATGATGCTCTTGGAAGGAGTTAGATTCAACCCTGTAAGATGGAGGCCTGAGACTTTGGCTTCTTGTTTAGCCCTCCAAAAGGCTGAGCCCCACGTCCATGGCAGAGATGACTAGCTGTCTGCCAGAAATTCATACTCCCAGCCCATAAAAAAGATCGCCACTCAGTCAGGGACTACGTCTCCCAGACTCCCTCGCAATGCCGTAGGGCTATGTGACTGGTTCTCTCCAATGGGATATGAGCCTGTCTTAACCGCCAGTGGATACAGAGGACTCAGAGGCCCTAGAGGAGGGCAGAGTCATAAGGTGGGTGGAGCCTGGATCCCAGAATCATCATGTGGAGGGAAGCAGAAACACACTCATGGAGAAAGAAATAAACTTATTCTGTTTTAAGTCCCTGATGATTCCAAAGTTATTTAATACTGTAACTAGCATTGGCCTGAACAAAACACAACTCATGGCCAATAAAGAGCCCGAGATTCCTGAAAGATTTGTCCTCACCTGCATTTGCCCAGGGTATACCTGGCCAGGGAGAACCTGTCCTCAGTATCTTCGAGTCATAAAATGTCTGCACCACGGGGGCCTATATGTTATCTCTTCCACGGTGGAGAGAGAGCGGCAACGTTCCTGTCACATCATTTCTTGTTGCGTGCTCATAATGCAAAGGCCAGAGGGCATTTAACACACACGCATAAACACATGCATGCACACATGCACACACATACGCGGGCAAGCACAGGCAGCATACAATGCAAGGGAACAGAGAGGAAATGATAATGCTTCTTTATGCAGATCTAGGTCTGTGTGCATTTTCCTTCACACAATCCTTTCTCCCTGGCCAAATCCCTCTGCTGTGCCTCCCTCTCCTGATACCTCCTGAAGGAGCTGGAGGGGTTGGGGCTGATGGAAGAAGGGCTGTCCCCGGCCCCAGCCCCCAGGCCCTGCTAGTGTCAGCAAGGCCCACACCAGTTCCAAGTTGCCACAGGGCTGGAAAAATCCTGGGCTCCAAGACATAAAGACAAAAACCACAATGTTTTATGAGTGCTCGAGACATTTATTTCCCGAGTTAACAACAATAATAAACTCGTTTACGGCTGTGAGTTTCATTGCCTTTCCCGGTGGGGCTCCCACCTGCTGCCTGCGTTCAGATCCTGTACAACTTCTGAGGACAGAAAGACTGGCCTGACAGCTGGCACAGGCAGGCAGCATATCCTGGCAGCTGGGAGGGCCCAGGCAGGGGTCTCCTGGCACTGTACTGTCAGCATGGACCCTGCCTCTGTTGGGGAGAGAGGCTCACTTCCCACGGTGAGACCACTAGCAAGCAGGTGTTAGCAGAGATTTCGGGGCTCTCACCTGTCTATTCTGCAGATGTCCCTTTCCAATCAGAGAGTGAATTGATAATCCTAACTCAGGTGACTATTTGAGGGAAACCAAAATTTTAATGTCAAGGTATGGGTTGACCTTCATAAAGGGCTGGAACCAAAGTAAAATGAATGAGGCACTAGAATGCAAGCTTTTAGGAAACACTCATGCTTAGGGTAGGGCAAATGTCTTCTTAAATTTTGTGTCCTGGGCACCTGGTTTGCCTCCCTTAGTCCTGGTCTGGCCTTCTTGCTCCCTGATTAGAGAAGCACATGGGGCTTATTCTCAAAGTCTCACTTGGAAAAGTCCTCAGTCTTTCCTTTGCATCTCACCTTGGCAGCTGTTGTCCCCTCCCCCGCCCAGCCACCCCCTTCTTCTGAGGCCAGCTTCCATAAGCTGGAGAAATGCAGTCAGGTGAATCTCACAGACTGTGGTCCCTTCTCAGGACTGGGAACAGGGGGAGGTGCAGAAGGAAGGGAGTGTGGGAGGGGGGTTTTGTAAATTTATAAAGATATGACTCACCTTATGTTGTTGTTTTTAAAAAATACAGTGAAAATAACTATCCTCCTGTTGGTGCTAACTTCCTCCCTGATTCTAATTACACCTTTGTGCCTCATCCTTGGCTCTTAGATTTGTTTTGCCTGATACTTCTGTGCATGAGGCTTTGAAGAGTTGTGAAGTTCATCTGAGTGAGGGGCTGGTGGTGGCAGGAGAAGGCTGAGGGAGTATCCTGCTGTATCTCCCCATACCGGGAATTCTTAAACTTGAGCATACATCAGAATCCCCGGAGGGCATTCTGACTCACTAGGCCTAGGGGGTGGGCTGAAGAATTCCCACTTCCAGTGATGCTGATACTGCTGGTCCAGGGACTTGAGACCCACCGCCCTAAGGTGTTCAGGTAGAAGAGCTCTGGAATTAGTCAGAACTAAGTTGAGAGCCAGCTCTATTGTTTACCAGAATATAATGTTGGGCAAGTCAGTCAAAACTCCTTGCGATTATAATAATAACTATCAAATAATAATAGTGAAAATGTGCTAGGAACTGTACTGCATTTTTTTATTGAGCATCATCTCTTTTAATCCTCAAAATTACACAAAAAGAGGTCGGCATTTTTAACAACTCCATTTTAAGGAGGTAAAGATGGAGGCTCAGGAGTTAGGAAACTTGTCTAAGTTCATACTGCCTGCAAGCTATAGAGGCATTTAAATGAGGTCTGGCCATGGAGCTGACAGAGACAGAGCAGTAATTATAGATTATTAGGACGGTTGCGAGGATAAAGTAAGAAGACAGACAGCATAGGTCTGGCACTGAGTCAATGCTCACAGCGGGGGAGTTCCAGCTCCCAAAGGGAAGACCCTGG
>NW_006442512.1:5196248-5218398 GCF_000325575.1 Pteropus alecto
AAAACAAACAAAAAACAGGAAATGGCGGACTGACTACCTAGGATCAAAGCGGAAACAAATGGACGCAGCTCTGTGTGCCTCCCGGGGGATGGGGGGTTGGGGAGGGGTTGGAGTCAGGGTCTGTTTCTGACACATGGAGAACAGCCCATTGTCATGGCAGGACCCACACTTCCTCATTGGGATGCCCTCCGCAGGGTAAGAACATTCTCCTGGTCACCGATCTCACTGCAGCATCCCAGCATCTCCGGGCATCCTTTGAGAACAGCCTCCCCACTGTGTCCCAGGCAGTTGGTTTGGCATTTTCCATAGCAATCGTCCTGTCCACCCATCACAATCAGCCAGGATGCAGAGATGGAGTCTCATGATTTTTGTATAGTTTTCTCACTCCACTTTGCAAAAGAACAATTGCCTTCATTGTTGCCTTACATCTTTATTGTCCCCATTGTCATGCAAAAGAAGGGCCCTCAGATCCACCTCTGGTGTCATTCAGGGTAATGTATAATGGAGCGTCCTGGGGTACAACTTCCAAGCAGAGGAGTATCAGAGCACTGTCAGCCCCAGAGCCTGGATTATCTCTCACAGAGCATGCTTAGGCCAGGTTCATCAGATTGGGTGTGCAGTGGAGAGGCTCCTGCACACCCTGGGAGAGGCTCCTGGAAAAGGGGTTCAGAGAACAGCTCATCAGCCACGTGAAGAAGAGGGCTGTCTGTCCTGGAGCTGAGTCTACCTGCCAGGCTGCCGTCTTGGGGATGAACCTCCAGGGCCACCCACATATGCTCTCCCAAATCATCACCGTTATCACTAAGATGCTACCATCCTCTCCCCAGTATTGCCTCCTTTAAACCCACAAGGGCTTCTCCATTAACAGCCTTGTAAAGGAGGGACTAGGCTGGATTCTGCACAAAAAGAAGCTGTTGGAATATGAGTTTCTGGGTGGCAGGCCATGTTTTTGTTTCTCCTCTGTGCTCCCTGCAGCCCTCATGGAGCAGGTGTCCAATGAGCACATGTTGGAGGAAGGAGACCGACCAACAGTCCCTGTACTATGGGGCTTCGATGCCTGACCTTCCTGAGTTTGCTCGCTGCTTTTCACACCATTGCCTTCCTCCTGTTAACAGTCTCTGCAGCATTTATGCCAGCAGGCATTTTCAATCAGAAGAAATTAAGATGAGTTGGTTTGAAAATGTCACTGCCCCTTTGGACGCTATGAGGGTCAGGCATAATGTCACTAAAAGTGTAGAGAATCCTGGCTTTGGTTAAAGAAAGATGGCACCGATAGGTGAAGCGCAAGGAAGAGGACTTCTCTTAGAAGCACACAGAGCCCTGTCTCTCACTAATTGTATAACTTTGGCGGGTCACTTACATTTCTGTCCCTTCATCTGTGAAATGGGTCGAGAATATAGGGTCTCCCCTACAAGATGATGTATGGCAAAGCCACTGGCTTGGAGTAGATGCTTGAGCAGTAATAGTGAAGAGAACAAATACCTGTAATGATCATTTCCCATATTGGAACAGAGATTTTACAGTTTCCAAAGCAGTTTCAAATACTTCGAGGTTATAGGGCTGAGTGTCATAAACAGAGTATGAGCCCTTGTCCCACCAGCCATGGGGAATAAGTTCTGTGGCTCTTCAGGGACCAGGTAAGCCCGCGTGTGTCTGCACAAAATGATTCTGACCATTACCGTTCTTTTAGTTCTTCAGATTCTATCAGGAATGGAGATCTAATTAAGCGCCGATTCGTCTTTAACGACTTTGAAAGGCCATTTCCACCATGAGAGCTCAAAGCGACTTGCCAGGAAACAGGAAGTCACTTATGGGGCCCCGAAAAAATATCCAAAAACATAATTCTGGTTTTTGTATTATTTAATCCTTGTGCCTCTGTTTCTCCAGCTCTGTGACATACACACGTCCCTACAAATGGCAAATGATGAAGAAGTAACTGTTAGAAACACCCATACACGGTCAAGTTAGAGAAAGAGCCACATTTGTCCAGAACTATATTCTGAATGCCAGTGAAGCCTGATATGATCTTTTTCTGACCTCCAGATACCCCCGCACTCTGCTGGGCCATGAGTCTCCCAGCACCACAAGTAGTCCTTAGTTGCATCATCAGAGGTGCTGATTCAGGAGGTCAGGGTGGGCCAGGAATCAGCATTTTAACAAACCTTTTCGGTGATGCTAATGCTGGGGGTAGGAGGGCCGTCTTTGAGACCACTTCAGCCTTTGCCAACAAGGTATTGATTAATGTACACATGCACCAAGCCAGCCCCAGAAATCACTTTCCCCTTCCACACAATTGAATCCCTCAGGATTCACACCTTGGAAGAAGCAGAGTGTTGCCTTGACAACAGATGACTAATTTAGAAGTCCCTGTGAACAGGTGGGAGACAGGAAGAGACAAGAGAAGCAACATGGGCAGGTGCCAAGCTGAAACAATAGGCTCTTGGCAGCCCCAGGAGCACACGCTGAAGGGGAGGGGCCTTGGGGCTCCGACAGAGAGAGATGCTGGCTAAGGAAGCCCACACGTCTGGAAGGAGGAAAGCCCTAATGAACTCTCAAGGGCAGGTCATTGAAAGTCTGTCCATGACACCAATTTGTGGAATTAAACTTTATTGAAAGAAGTTGTGGTCAGAAGGAAAATGTGGTTTTGAATAACTCATTTGAATAGGCAATGCAACAGAAGAAGCCAACAGCTGGCTAGATGTGGGACTCTCAGAAGGAAAACTTGGCAGGCAGATAAATCTGAAGAGAGTTCACACCTGGCAGGACCTGGCTTCCGGGTTCACGACCTCAGTTCTTAGCAAGTTCTTTTTGGGCCACTTGGGCCCAGTCCCAGGCCCTCTCTGGTTTCATCTTGCCCCTCCACCTCCAGGGCTTCTGTTCCAGCCAGCCTCCAGCCGTTGCTCAGCTCTCATGATGCCTTATCTTGTTTTATGAAAGTTATTCTATCTATCCAAATTCTGTCTGTCCTTCCCAGGCCCAGCTGAAATCTTGTCTCTGTGAGGCCTTCCCTGACAACACCAGCAGAATGTACTCTACTCACAAATCTCTTCTCCTTGTACCTCTGCCTCATATCACCAGCTGAGCTTTCTGCATCTCAAGTCAAGGACTAGAACCTTCAAGTAGCGTTTAAGGAACAGGAATCTCATGACGGGGTCTAAGTCATGGGCTCCATGTTGCTTCCTCAGTTGGGCTTTTAGCCAGCACAAAGGTGCCCACCTTGGCTGCACGTGGTCTAAGGAGCTTTAAACGATGCTGATGCCTGAGCTCATCCCTGATCAACTTAACCAAAGCTCTGTGAGGCAACCAAGTTATTTCTAAAGCTCCCAAGTTTTTCTGATGCGTAGTGAAGGTCGAGAACTACTGCGATTGTCCATTCTTCATCTTTAGCCATGGAAGGGCAATTAGAAAATAATGCAACTTCCCCTGCCTTCTCACACTATAAGAATTCAATATATGGTTGCTACAATTGCTCTTTCAATCTCTGCTCCTTCAAGAATGGGGAAAATTTGCTTGAGACTCGATGAAAGCTTAAACCAGCCAAAGACCCAGGGACAATGGCCAAGGATGGCAAATGCCTATGAATCCACTCCTCAGTATGATGCCCTTGACAGGCATTGCTAATCAATTGTGACACATTTCCCCTCTGAACCAGAAGTGTCCCCACAGTGTTTCACCACTTGCTGCTCCTGGCAGTTCTCATCAACTGGAGCTTGTGTTCTAATTGGAACCTATTTGTTTTCCTTGGTTTAGAGAGGCAGCGCATAGGGGTAAGGAGAAGCAGGGATGGTAGATGCGATGCCCTGATCTTTTAAAGTTACATTGAGGAAGCCAACCATAGTCTTCCCCTTAACGAGCTTTGAAGTCCTCAGGGTCTAACTCGAGATGAGAAAGGCGATTCTGAGTTTCTTCGAAGTGAATTAGGTTATTCATCTTTTTCTTAAAAATTGAATGTGGTCTCTCAGTGGCTCCCTTGGCTGGCCAAGGGCGAGGAAAGATGAATAGACTCGATCTTAGCCAAAGGGCCAAGAAGCCCCATGGGAAAGCTGATTAGACAAGGGCATCAGATAAGGATGGCTAAAATGTGCTCTTAGACAAAGTCAGCAACATTGCCAATTTCTCAACCACCTGAGTATGTTCTGGGAATGAGGCAGCCAAATTCCTGCTTCTCTGAATAAGTTGGATTCCTTATGGTCTTTTTCCTCCAAGGGCCTTACTGCCAACTCACTAACCTTAGCTCTACTTTTTGATGCCTTTGCTTGTTCTTCTCACCCTGGCATTCGAGGCCTCATATTACCTGGCCCCAGCCTACCTTCCAGCATGGTCTTCCTCTATCCCAGGTCTAGCCACACCACTATTGACTCTCTCCTGAATGAGTCTGGTCCTCCATACTTTCATCTGCACCTGAAATGTCCTTGCTTCCATTTCAGTCTGCTAAGATCTTACTCAACATGAAGGCATACTCAAATCATACTTCCTGCATGAGGCTCCATCTCACTGATTTTCCTGCATCTCTCCACCTGTTATCTCATTTTGCTCAGTTTGTGCTTCTGTTTTAGCCAGGGGAGGGGTACAACTATTTCTTAGACATCTACAAAGCGCCAGGCACTATCCTAGATAGTAGTTTCAAGACTGACTTTATTTAAATATTATTAGCATTTCTACTTCTTAGATCTCACTATCTACATTTTATTTATGAAAAAATTGGTAACCTTCGCAGTTTAATGATTTGCCAGAGGCTGTAGAGCTCATAAGTGACAGAGCTGGGAGCGGACCCCACATCTCCTGTGCCTTACCCAAGCTCTGCTTTTTATTCTGTCCTCCTTTGTCTCCAAGGCAGAATTTCCCCTTGTCTGCCTTGTACACGGGATTTAGAGTCAGATAATATAGGTTCAAGGCCCACATCGCCTATTTCATTACAGATGCTGTAACCTCTCTATTTCTTCATCTGTCGAAAAGGATTAAAATAATACCCACTCTGACTTGCTCACAGAAGAGAGCTCCTCTCTCAATGGATCATGAGCCTCTCAGGCTGTGGCCTTGTCATAGTGACCTTTGTACCTCCATAGCACTTGGTTGGCACTGGGCCTAAAACAGTGATACTCAATAAATCCTTATAATTTGATTAAGTGAGATTAAATTGAGTGAGTCAATAGGTTAGGGGAAAAACTCAAACACCTCAATTTGGGGTCCAGAATTGATTGTAGCCTCCCACCCGGAGTGGGTTTAGGTCATGTTCAATTATAACTTGTTTGCTATTTGCTTTGTTTAGCAAATTCCTTTACAGAGAGGGAAGGAGCCTGGGAAGGCAGGGTAGGGGTGTGGGAAGATGCTGGAATCCGAGAAAGAGCTCAGATTGTTGGTGGAACATATTGCTGTCTGTGTGGAAAATGTTCACAGCAGTTACAACTTTGGATGAATATGCATTAGCGGCGGTGCTGCAATTTGCCGGCGTGTGCCACGCTACACTCGGAGACTTGGCAAGATGGGTAATTATCTCCACATTATGTGCCTTGTCTCTTTCTCTTCTTAATTAAGTAACTAATCTGGTGGAGGAGAGCTCTGTTTGTGTTTGTTTGGCAGGTGCAGCCTCCTAACAGTTGTCTGGAGAAGTTTCTTGGAAATTTATGAGACTTTCAAAAAACAAACTGCTCGGAGCTGAGCCGACCTGCTGGAGCCTGGGAGGATCAGAGTCGGGGCCCCTCCTGGAGCATGAGGCCGTGTGGCAGTCGTCGCTTCTCCTAGACTGTGGCGCTCCTGCTGGCAGGGCCTGTCAGGGGCTCTGACAGGCCAGGGGGCTCCAAAGGGTGAATGCTCCCCATGGAAAGGAGGGAGGTCAGAGGCTGGAATTAGAATAGCAGTGTTCTCCCTTCTACCCTGTTTCCCTCTGGATTTTTGTATTTGAGGAGATTTTCCCCTTCAGCTCTTCCAAGCTATCTGTAAAGGAATTGATTAAACAAGCTAAATACTGACCACTTATTGAAGACTGACCCATGGCTCGTGGACAAACCTGCTGGCATGAAAGTGTGTGGCTGGGTCGGATGAGACCCAGGGTGAACCTCCTGGGTCACTGGCAGATGATCCAAGCCAGAGACCCGATAGATGTTGGGTCCCACGGTTCTGCAGCATGATCACTCAGCCCAGTGCACAGACCACCACTCCGATGGCTGTTCCCAAATCAGAACAGGCTGACCCAGGAGGGTGAAGGGTGGTACAGCTTTTTTTGAGGTCCATGGGCTAGTTGCAAGAGAGGGGTGGAACAGGCCAGGACAGCTAATGGTAGGATGTCGCAGATCCAGGGATGGCAATTGAGGGAGCTACCGAAGAAGCACTAGTGGCCACACTAAATCATATGGGCACACTTGTGTGGGTCACAGATAGCGTTGTCAATCGTGGGGAGAGTCCATTGAATAAACATATACATACAGATGGAGTGTGGGCTGCCCTGCTCAGGTAGCTGTGCTGGGCAAAGGGGACCTTGCTCTGACTCTTAAGTGCTGTTTTCTTACTTGCGGTAACAAGCTTGCCTTCTGGGTATTTGTGCACCCTCCCTCCATAGACAGCAGCTCATTGAAACAAGTTGTCAGACTTTCTTCATGAGTGGCCTGTTCCAGGGAACACTGTGGTACTGTGGAAGGCGGAATTCTAAGATGGCCCCCAACATTATCAGATCCCAGGGTACACATATGTCCTCCTCTTGATCAACCCCTAATCTTGGTCCTGCTATGAAGGGATTTTGTAGATACAATGAAGATCTCTAATTAGTTCACCTTCAAATAGAGAGGTTATTTTGTGGGGCTAACTAATCACATGGGCCCTTTAAAAGCAGAGAGTTTTCTCAGGCTGGTTTCAGAGGGGAAAGTCAGAGATCTGGAGCATGGAAAGGCTTCAATACACATTTCTTGGCTTGAAGATGGTGGGGCCACATGACAAGAAATTTGGGTGGCCTTCAGAAGCTGAGAGCAGTCACCTAGTGACAGCCAGCCAGTAAACAGGGTCTTCAGTCCTATAACCACAAGGAACTGAATTCTGCCAACAAGAATGAGTTTGAAAGTATATTTTCTCTCAGGGCATCTACATGAGAACTCAGCCTGGCCAACACCTTGATTTCATTGTGTCATGCCATGAGCAAACAGAGAACCCAGCCACACTGCACTAGACTTCTGACCTACAGAACCCTGAGCTAATAATGTGTGCTTTTGGAAGCCACTATGTTTATGCTAATTTGTTATGCAACAATAGAAAACTTCATGTGTTAAGCCTCCCACTTGGCCTATCAGAAAAGTTTCTGACATTTCTTTTACAATCTAGGCACATCATGGACTTTGGGCCTCAATTTCCTCTTCTGTAAAAGTAGGAATGAGACTCCATGTTCTTTAAGGTCCTTTATAGCATCTTCATTCCAATAGTGGCTACAGATACTGACATTAAAAAAAATGCGTGGGGATGACCACTTGGAAGCCATAGCTTCCTTTGCATAAGATCTCTGGCTTCAAGATGAGAGCCATCCTCCCACGAGACTGTTTCTGTATTGACATGTTCTGCTCAAACACCTTTCATGGATCTCTAGTGCCTAAAGGAAAAAGGGGGACCCTCCTCTCTTTGCTATCCAGGGTCTACATAATTGAGGGCCAGCCGAACTGTTTTCCTCTGCACTCCTGTGCTTCACCCACATACCAATACTAGTAACGAGAAAGAATATATTCATTCTTTCACCTCTATTTTCTATGTTCTCCATTTCTGTTAATCAAAAAATTAAGCAAATAAATTTTCCATCTTCCTAGGTTTAGCTCTAGACCTACCTCCTCCAGGCAGCCTTCCTGGCATTTCTATATGAGTAAGGCACTACTTTGGTGGTAATAAGAAACTCAACTCAAACTAGCTTGAGAAGAAAAAATGGAAACTAGTGATTCATGTAACTACAGAGTCTGAGATTAACTTTAGGCACAAATGGATTCATGGGAACAAATTGTGTATTTGGAACTTTGCCTTTTTCTATACATCTTTTTTCTTTGTTTCCCTCTGTGAGTTAGGGCTCTTCTTCATATAGTGTAAAAAAAGTATGGCCCTTGGCAGCCCCAAGCCTGATTTGTTATGGCTTGAATTTTAAAAGTAAGATACATCTATTCTCCATCCTAAATGAATCAGTGTTCAAATAGATACACTTCTGACTGGTCAAGAGGAGTATCTGCCACAGCCTTGGTGAGAGGAGTGGGGCTGTGACTGATAACTCGTCCTGATCACGTGGACTGGGGGAGGTGCAGTCCTCCAAGGAAAAGTAGGATGACTGTAAGAAGTGAAAAAAGAGGGAGGGGTGGTCAGACAAAAACAAGAAATGCCCATTCTATCCTCACTTTGTCCTGCCCTGGATTTGCATTAGCTTACCACCTTTCTGTTTGTTTGGCCATTATCACATACTACTCTGCACAGGAGAAGTGTGTGTGGCTGATTCGATTAATTGCTCACATAATGATTTATATATGCAGAGAAAATATAACATTGACTTTTTCCATACCTAACCAGATTTTCCTCCCAATCTTGGCGAGCAAGGGAGAAAATTAATAATTATCTAATATGATTGAATATAGTTGGCTATAATCATTTTAAACAGTTCCATCAGGAACATTTTTACTCATTTGAGTAACAATACTCAGCTGCTGCACTTGCTAAGACTAGGGGTCCAGGTATATATAGAGAGTGGATTATAAAATCTTTATAAACCCATGTGGTAGGAGGATGAGTCCAAGTCCCTGAACAGAAGCCCCCCTTCCCACTATCTGAATGTTATTTGTCCTGGGACAATATTGGCTTGGCTAAGGCCCACTGGCACCTTTGGCTGACTCAGCCTCTCTCACAGGATGTGTTCCTGCAAGGGGGCTGGCCAATTCTTTGTCCAGCCCACTGTCCCTGCAGTCCACTCCTAGCCTAGCTAGGGGCTCACCTAGCCCTGTTGAAGTGGGCCACATAGTAGGGGGTTTGTACTCATCACGTCTTCCCTTTCTATCTCTAAATCTTTGCTGATCCTTAATGGCAAACAGGGAACGTGATTTGTCCACTTATTAGGAGGACTCCATGAACTGAGGTGGTTGATATGCTAGTGGAGAAGCTAAAGGGATTTAGAATAAACTTTTCATTTTCCAAAGTTTAGCTCTAGACCTACCTCCTCCAGGCAGCCTTCCTGGCATTTCTATATGAGTAAGGCACTCCTTTGGTGGTAATAAGAAACTCAACTCAAACTAGCTTGAGAAGAAAAAATGAGACAATAGCTTTGCTTACAAAACTATTGCTCTGATGCTTAATCTTATTTTTGTGTCAGTAAGTGAATATGTTCTCAATCTTATTTTCTTCATCCCTTTTGAAACAAAGTCTAATCTTTTTCCAGGCACACAGTTCCCTGGGATGGACTGAGAAGGTCACCCTCCAAGAAGGCAATAGAGAAAGCACATTAAAAATGAAAGACATTAGCCACACTATGTGTGTGCCACTTCTTTTCCCTGCCAAACTGCCTGCTCCTCAAGGTAGGAGCCTCTAGGCACCCCATAGCACCCAGTACAATGCCCATTGCTGAGCTGTCACTAAGTGAGTGTTCCCTGGCTAGGTAGAGCTTTGTTTTGTGAGCAAAACTTGAATCACTTTACTTTGTAAAGTGCCTTGTGCCGTTAATCCCATTAATTCCTTCAGAGGGCAGCAGTTACTGTGTACTTGCTGTGTGCCAGGTACTGTGCTAGGCACTGTAGGAATACAAAGATGGATTGAAATTGGAAGGCATGCCATTTCCTGAAATACGCACAGTTCAAACAACCACCTCAAAGTGGTAGTGAGGTAGATGTTCATAATCCCCTGGGAGTTCCCACCTACCTCCCACACTGCCTCCAGGTCCTCCATGACTGCTTAAAATGTCCTGCAGACCTCCAGTGCTTCATTTCCTTCACACACCTGTGTTGCTGTCGAGCATGCAAAGACCTCTGTTTCTTAGAAATGCGTAATGTGTCATTGCCTGACCCGATCTATAAATATTGGTGCCCACAGTGCCAACTACCTGATGCTTGATAGGGAGGCCACCCTGGAAGTGTAGTTCAGTTGAGCACCTGATTTATTTCTTGGGTTACAGACGAGTGAGAATTCTTAATGGAAGTAGCTTTTCTAGTGACCCAGGAAATGCGGCAAGGGCCTAAGCTTTCTAAATCCTTTCATCTGAATTTTTTTTTTTTTTTTGGTCATAACCACTCTGTACTTCATGGTCTCCATTCAGACAACTGAGCCTGGGGATTGATTCTGGCTTTCAGAAGCTCACACAAACTGAGTGTAAATTTCAGACCTATTGTTGCTAAAATAAGCAAATGAAACTGCAGTAATTTTAGGACAGCAAATGGATGATTGCAAAGTAGAGTATAAGGATGCTGTTTTTGAAGACGAAGGAAGGGTGAAAGTTTGCCAAAGGGTTTTGCCAGAGATGACTCAACTGTTGAACAATTTGGGAGGAAAACGTTCTCCAGCATAGTAGGATGGAAGGAACACCAAATTTGGAGAATCATATTTAAGTTCTAGGCCTGGATGTGACCCTGACTAGCTGTGTGATGTTGGGAAAGTCACTGTCCATCTCTGGGTTGTTTTTTTTTTCATTGTCAAAATGAGGCAATTGGACTTAACAATTTCCAAAGTCCTTTCCAATTCCAGAAGGACATGGTTTTGTGGTCTAGCTGAGATTTCCTTGTCTTGGCACATTTGCAGATCTTCATGGTCTTCAAATTGACTCATTGTGATGGTCACTCAAAGTACCATTATCACCAATTTTATGCCTACACAAAGGAAGTAACTATCGCTCAGGAATGAGTGGTGGGGTGAGGTAGGACTCTATCTGGCTCTGGGTCCAATGAGCCTCTTTTTAAAGGCAATTTCTAGAGATGTGATTGGGTTAAAGCATTATGTTGGGGAGGGGGTGGCGGTATCTGATCAATCCAAAGGGGAGAGTGGAGAGGATTCTATAATTGAATCTTATTCTTTCCCTGTTATTCACTAGCTGTGCGATTTTAGATAACTTCTTCTGTACCTGGCATCCTCATCCAACGAGAAGATTCTCTCTAGCATCCCTTCCAGTTCTCACATGCTACCATGACATGATGGTACAAGGCAGTGCCTCCCTCATTAAAGCAAAACATAAAACCTTGAACTCTCCAGGGCTTGAGAGGAGCAAAGATTTCTGCAGGAAATTCAAACATCTCTCTGGGCAGCAGAAATCACACTACGCCCTGCAGAGAGGCAAAACTAAGCGAGAACAGCCGAGAAATCATTAGTGCAGCCACTCCTTCCCAGGGGAGTCTTCCCCGAGGTCTTTGGGTTTGGCTTTAATGTTACAGAAATCCACTGGTCAGTCACAGTGTACAGGACTTGACCAGACTGGTCTGGAGAAAGTCAGAATGACGACTTCTTTGTGAACTGCTATTTATTGGGCATCCACCAAATGCCACCCTCTGTTTTTCATTCTTTGGTCTGCCAAAATCCAAATCCAGTTTCTGTGGGTAAGTCTTGGTGGGAGGCCTTCATCCTGGGAAAGCAAATAGGACAAGATTCTTCCTCCCTAGTCATCTCAGAATTTAAGGTGTGGGACACATAGCCCAGATCCCATCAGTCCAATGCTCCTGTCTAGACGCTGAATCATGAGCAAATAATCAGACAAAGGGGCCATCTGAATGGACTTATGAAAGTTCAGCGGCAGTGGACTTGGGACAAATACTAGCCAGTCTGTTCTTACTAAAACCTGGTTGTGCTGTCTGCTGCTTGGCCGTCTGCTGCTATCTTAGTTTTTCCACTTTCCAAGCCTTATTGTCCAGTTCCCTATTGATTTTAAGAGTCCTTTCTGCTTGTGGTAAGCAGAGCTGGTGACGGTTGCTTCCAGCCCAGATTCTGGGCTGACACTCTGCGCTTACCTTATAATGACCCTCTGGGGAACTATATCATTACCTTCTGGTGTCATTGAAAATTTTGGTCCCTGTCTTGCTCCAGTCACCATGATGACTGGTTCTGAGAAGGCTTTACCGTTTTGCCCTGGGATTTCTGTGATGAGATGGCTGGGGAAGCTAACGTGCAGGAAGGCAGCCAAGGATCCACCCTTAAGTGAGAAAAAAACGCCAGTGGAGGAATGGTCTCTCTATGCCTCTCCCAGGTGGACAGTTCTAAGATATAGTTCATAAGGCTGCTCAGAAAGTCACCCCAGCCATGGCCTACTGAATAATAGAGGATTATATAGGATTCCCAACTTGCATGTTCCACTGGCTGGTCCTTTCACCCCTGCTCCTTGGAATCCTTCCAAAATAAACAACCTGCACGCAAGCCTGTTTCTTGGGCTCTGCTCTTGGGAGGACTGAGGCTCAGACAGGAACTGAGATGTGGAGATATTAAGAAGCTTGTTCTCAGATCACACAAAGCACGGAACCAAGGCTTGAACCTGGGTGCCTCTGATTCCAAAGTCTTTGATCTTTTTCTTTCCATAGTGTTTGGTATTCATAATGAATGGGGAAGTGTGTAGGGTCAATCCTTTTGAGTCAGTGCTGAGTGGTGCGGTGAGCAGGTGGACTCTGGGTGGCTCTGGGGAAGGGGGTGGCTCTTGGGTCCTTACCCTGGTGTTAGCAACAGAACACATAAAATCTCTCTTCTGATTATTTCTGTTTTTGTCTAAGCAAATGTATCTTTTTTTTTTCTTCCCACTTGGCTTCCCTCACCCCTAATTTGGGAACATATTAAAGCCTGAGTCAGGAGACCTAGATTTCAGTCTCATGTCCACCACCAACTTACTGATTGACCATGGAGCAAGGCATCTGGCCGACTGAGTGGTTCCCAAGTGCTCACCTGGGTTGGCCATGCCAGTCACCTATGAGGGTGAGGTAGGGGAGGGGAACTTACTAAAACACAGATTTCCAAGTTCTAGCTCCTGAGATTCTGATCCAGCATGCCAAGTATGAGCCAGACATTTGTGTTTTTACAATGTCTCAACTTTTAATAAGTTTCTCTCTTTCCTTTTCCATCTTAATCTCTCTCTCTCTCTCAGCCCTTGATTTGGGAATGATTAAGGAATTCCAAAAGGCAGTTCCACTCCCAAATATCTCCCCTATCAATCTGTTACAGCCCTGCAGTTTTCACCTTTCAGAGCGGTGTTGTCTACAGGAGACCTCTGGTAAAATACCAATGACTCACACCCAAGGGTGACATGTTATCACTTTAGCACCCATAACATTTCAGATTGATTGCTTTACCATATCAGGTAGCAAATCACCTGCAGAGGCTGCAGTCTGAGGATGTTAACACTAAGGAGCCCAGTAGGTAGAGTGTTTACTGAGCAGCAAGGGGGCAGCTGGAGGGCACTGAAGACCAAAGTCTGGGTGTTGAAAGGGAGATGCCAGCATGAAGAGGGGAGAAGGGGGTGATGGCAAGGTTCACTTACCTCACATAGTCCAAAGATGGGCAGGGATCCAGGAAAGTAACAATGAAGAAGCAGAGGAGGCAGAGGCCATAGTGGATGTCTCTGGGTTCAAACTCAGTTGTCACCACTTCATGACTCTAGGCAAATTACTGTGCTTTCGTTTCTTTGAGGACACTTCTCTGTCTCCCTGACTTTCTGTCTCTCTCTGTCTGTCTCTCTCATACCTGCCATGCACTGGAGTGGGTTCTCCATAGGCATGGCTGTTCTACATGGTCTCGTTCCCATAACTGATTGGATCAATGGTCGCTAACCGAACAGAGCCATCCAGGGTCTCTCACCTTGTATTTGGAATTTAGCCTAAGTGACAAAGTCTCTCTGTGGCTGTAAGTAATGTGTCCATGGGTACAGTTGGACAAGTAGCTGTGATTTGTGCAAGAAACGGAAGTGGAGAGAGAACTGGTCCACAGAGAGAGCATGAAGCAGAGACTCAGAGAGAAGCAGAAGAATGGGTGTGGGGGTGTGAATCCTGAGGGCTGTCAGACCAGCTCCAGTACTTTCTCGAAGCAGCATCCTGCCTGTGAGTTCTGGGACGCACTCTGTATCTTCATGAAAAATAAACAAGCAGAAAATTCACTTTTTTTGCTTAGACTAGTCTGATTTCTGTTGCTTGCAGTCCAAAAGTCTCAACCACTGAATGCACTGTCAGAGATGATAGCAGCAGGCAGGCCACAGTCAATGGGATGGACACCTAATGTGTCAGGCTGCTCCGTCAGGGAAATGCCCCGTGGCTTCCGCCGAAACTCTGTAGCTGACTCTATTTCAAAGCATTTCTCACAGAGCTTTATCTTGGGGAATGGTAATGGCCTTCCTCTATTCCTCCATTTGCTAAGATGCCTAGGACATTTTGCAGCCCCTAAATATGCAAATCAGTATTTCTTCAACTCTACCTGAGATAAATGTTAAAATGAAGATCCTGTTGCAGCAGGCTGGGGCTCTCACATGACAAGGATGCTACTGGTCCAAGGGACACTTGGACTAGCAAGGACTTAGTTAGACTCCCCATGTTAGGAATTACAAATGAGTGGTCAATTAGGACCCCAAAATCAACCAGCAGGGTTGAAACCACGTAACTAGCCTAAGCAGGGACAAAAAAATCACTAGTATTAATTAATGGAAAAACAATCTGAATAGAGAGTATTCTTGCTAAAAAAAAAAAAATATATGTATATATACATAAATGTGTGCGTGTGTGTGTGTGTGTGTGTGTGTGTGTGTGTGTGTATATATCTCATTTTATTTCTTCCAGTAGTACACAGGGAACAGTTGGCCTTTCAAGGAAAGAAGGAACAGATAAGCACACATTGTAATTAGCATATCAATGACCAATAATTAAAAAGAGTTTCTAAAGAGCTGGAGAATATTCGAATAGTTTTTTCTCTCCCTTGCAAATTCTCAAGTAGTTTAGACATCTCCGTCTATGTATATATACATAAATGTGTGCGTGTGTGTGTGTGTGTGTGTGTGTGTGTGTGTGTGTATATATCTCATTTTATTTCTTCCAGTAGTACACAGGGAACAGTTGGCCTTTCAAGGAAAGAAGGAACAGATAAGCACACATTGTAATTAGCATATCAATGACCAATAATTAAAAAGAGTTTCTAAAGAGCTGGAGAATATTCGAATAGTTTTTTCTCTCCCTTGCAAATTCTCAAGTAGTTTAGACATCTCCGTCTTCTTTTGGCTTACTTACATTTATTATTTGGGCAGAGCCCATATTACAAAATAGCCAGAGCGACATTAAACTTCCCTGTGTGGCTAGCAGCGATCACAGATTCCTCAGTAAAGCAGCCCCATTGGCGGTGCCAATCTTCTTACCGAAGACATTGCTTTTGTTTTATTTTTCTCTTTCAAGAAACTGACATCTTAGCGCCTCATATCCATCTTAGTTTAAACAAATGTTTTGATTACATCCAAGTGAGAGCCCAACAAAAGCTGTTGGGACTGAACCGACGCATTCGCTATTAGTTTTAGACAATTTGTTCTAATATTGTCTGGAATCATTCATTTATACACCCATACAGATTTGATTACTTTACTTGTTTCATTAATCTTTATTTGTTTAATCATCTGTTTAATCTGTTTAATCATTGGTTTAAGTGGAAAGATTACATGAAGATGTTTAGCGTTGGCTCATACAGGCATTCTGACATGGAGCCTGGCGCTCCTTTTCGACTATTTATTACATTCTTTTATGGGGCTTCATGAGCCACTTTAAAGCCTATAGGATGCTTCAGGGAATTCAATAATTTAGTAGTTCTTCACCACTGAACATGATATATTTTTAAAATGTTATTTAAATAAAGAATATTTGTGGAATCATTTGACTCCCATTCTGGGCTCACAGTTCTTCTCTCAACCACATGCAATATTTAAATTGGCACCAAGATCATTCTTTAAGAAATCTGGGAAGGTCTGGGTGACTGGGAGTGTTCTCAAGGATGAGAGAGCAGTTTCTTCTTTTTAGGCTTCTTTGCTCTGAGAGTCCAAGTTGGTTCTTGTTTGGAAGTGTGAGGCCGTGCCTGAGAGGTGACATGGCACTGTAACTGTCAGAAATGTTGTCCTTCCCCCATCTCTCTCCACGTTGGAGGCATCTCATCATACCTCAGCCTCTAATCAGATGAGGGAGTGCTAACTTAATCCAAGAGACCCCCTTAGGAGTCACCCTGAACATAAATAGTTTCTTTTGCATACCTTCCGTTTAATAAAATTGACGCCACTCTTTATGGTGAAAGATTTTTATGTTATGTTCCGATTTAGCTGGAGGATGAGAAGTGAGGGTGATGGATAAACGTCATGCATCACGGTTGGTGTTACTCCAACAAGAGACAGTGGACACCTTGGGAAGGGGGTAAACTCTTGGGGAATTGAGGCCACTGCAGGCATCTTCGTAGGCATAGCCCATCTCCCTCGGGAATAGAGACCTTTGTTCTCAATGAAGAGGTTCCTGCCTCCCCACTCGATCCCCCCACCACGGCTCCACTGCCTCACCTCCAGACCCTTGCCTTTAGCAGACTTCCACCTCCTTCTTCCCGAAATCCTTTCCACATCCAAGACTCAGATTAAGTTTCATCTCTTTTTTACCCGAAGGCCACACATATAGCAGGTGGGGACAGAACCCATAATGCTCCAAACTTTTGGTCCCTAATGATATGAAGCTGATAGAAGAATAAAAATGATACTGCCCTGTGCTGCTGTCACCATCCCAATTAGGTACCATCATTTCATGCTTTCTAAGTACATTGATTTTCATGCCTTGCAGACCTCTCTAGGGTGCAGCTGGGTAGTTAACCTGCCTATTTGTACCTTTGGAGGGAATGAACCTTGTGAGATCCCCAACTCCTTGCTCAAGACCCTCTCAGACATGATTCTTGGGAGAGCGTGGCACGCAACATATCTGAATGCGTCTGAGCTGACGCCTCCTCTCTCATGGGGCACGTGGCCTTGGGCAAGTTCTTTAACGTTTTTAGTCCTAATTCTGATTACACCAATGCAGATAATAATGGTCCTAATTCCACAGGTTGTCGTGAGTGCGAAATGACAAGCAAGTGTCAGTGCCTGCCCGGCCTGCTGAGAGCCTGGAGAGAGTGGGCACCGGGGCCTGCTGTTGTGTGGGCACCGATGGCTCACACAGGGAGCTCTTCTGTGGGCATGTGTGCAAAGGCCTTCTGGAGGGAGAGTGGGCTGCTGGTGGGAACAGATTCCAGGAGCGGAAGAAGTACTTGTCTCCTGTGTGTCCTTCTGTTTGTCCCAACACCATCTGTAGGGTTCAGGTTGTGCTGTTTATTTCCTGCAGCTGAGTCAGTGCTAACCCCCATGCAAGTGCTTTGTGTTCCTTCTCTGAGGATGACCGCCAGGCTAAGGATTGTGTACTTTCATGAGCAATGATTAGTCATGAAGTGGTTCGGGACAGAAGAATGGGATGAACTGATTTTGTTTTAGAAATTTTTCATTATAAAAACAAATCATGTTCATTACAAGAGGTACAAGAGTTCCCGTTTCCACACATGCCAGAAAACACTATATTATCAGTCTTGTTAATATTTGTAAATCTAATGGGTGAGAAATGATGTCTCGCTGTTATTTTATGTGTTTTTAATTATAAGTAAGCTTGAGCATCTTTCACATATTTATTTGTACTTCATTGGCTTGTTTTCATTTGCTTATTCACATCCATTCCAAATGATCTCTTGGGCTAATGTTTTCTAAATTATAGATTTCTAAGAGATCTTTTTATTGTAAGGAAAATAGTTCTTATTATCCATCATATGTATTATAATTATATTTCAAACTTTATTGATTTTATAAAATTATACCTGTATTGACGTACACTTTTCATACAATAAAGTTCACATTCTACTTTAATACAGGTTCTATTGACTTGACAAATGTATGTACCATGTAACCTTTGTTACCACAACCAAGATATAAAACATTTCTATCACCCCAAAGTTTTCTTGTACCCCTTTACTGTTGATGTACCCCCACTCCTCACCCCTGGCAACCACTGATGTAGTTTTCATCACAATATTGAGTTTAGTCTGTTCTAAAGCTTCTTTTGTAAAGAAAAATAAAGTCTATATTCTTTTGTATATAACTTCTTTGCTTGGCATAACGTCTGTGAGATTCATCCACGTTGTTGCATTTATCAGTTTATTCCTTTGCATTGCTGGGTTGTGTCCAATTACATGGAAATATCACAATTTGTTTAACTGCTCACCTGTCAGTGGGCAGTTGGGTTGTTTCTCATTTGGGGCTATTACGAATAAAGTTGCTTGAACATGCTCGTACAAAGTGTATATGTGGACAAATGTTTTCGGTTCTCTTGGGTAAATACCTAGTGGTAAAATGCTGGATCATAGATATATGTTTAGCTTTATAAGAAACTGCCAGTGTTTTTCAAAATGGTTGTACCATTTTACATTCCCCCCAATGGCGTATGAGATTTCTACTTGGTCCATATCCTTGCCGACACTTAGTATTGTCAGTCTTTTCACTTCAGACATTCTAGGAAAATAGAGTGCTATCTCATTGTGGTTTTGATTTACATTTGCCTAAACTAATAAGGATGAGTATTTTTCATGTGTTTATTGATCTGTCATATATCTTCTTTGGTGAAGGATCGCTTCAAAGGTTTTGCTCATTTGAAATTTGGTTACCTTTTATTATTGAGCCATAGTGTTCTTTTTATATACCCTTTATCACATATTCATATTGTAAAATCTTTCCCCCTCTGTGTTGCGCCTTTTCATTTTTTAATGATGGCTTTTGAAGAGCAGATGCTTCAAATTTTGATAAAGTTCATTTAATCAATTTTTTTCTTATGATTTGTGCTTTGGTGTCATATCTAATAAATCTTTGCTCACTCTTATCTGAGAAAACTTCATAAGTTCGCAAAGGCTTTTTCCTATATTTTCTTCTAGAACTATTTATAGTTTTCACTCTTTAGGTCTATGATCCATTGTGTGTTAACTTTTGGTTTTCGTGTGTCTCTTATTTGTCTTTGTACATGAATGAAAATTTTGCTGGGTATAAAATTGGGAGATTATTCCTTCATCCCCAAACTCTGTAAATATTTTTACAGTGTTTACTGGCATAAAATATTTCTGTGAAAAATCTTGAGTTATTCTGATTTTGCTTTTTAAAGATGATTTATATTTTTAGCCAGAGTAATCTTAAGATTTTTGTATCATTCTTAAAGGCTCAGTAACTTCATCAAGATACATCATGGGATAATTTGTTCTGCATTTTTTCCCTTTAAGGTATAGACTTATAATTTTTAATTTCAGGAAAATTTTCTTCTAATATTTTGTAAGGTGTCTTTCTGATTTGTATTTTTTAATGTTATTATTTTTTAAATTAATTAATAAAGCTTTGGAAAAGATTTTGTGATTCTCTTAACTATTCTGCCATATTTTTTAGGAGGCTAAGAAAATAATTTAGTAAAATAATAAATTCTTCCCTGGAAGAACGGAGCTCCCAAAAGAATGTAAGTTGGAAATAAAAGTAGATCTATGTACTACACTCACAGAAGCATACACACATGCCTGAAATATATACACTAAGGTGCTAAGTGGTTATCTCACTTATATGTGTCTCGCCTATATGTTTTTTTGGGGGGAGTATGTTTCCATATTTCCATTTTGCCTATAATGAGCATATATTGCTTTTGTAATAAATCTCAGGACTCCAGGGCAGAGTTCTGGAAGTGGAACGGATGAACCTCATTCAATAGCTCATTTACCAAACATTTCCTAAGCATCAACTTCCCTTCAACCAGGAAATTAACACTTTACCTCCCATTAAGACTAAAATAGTTACTCCAAAGTGACACTTAAGGGATGGAGCCTTGGCTGCTGGTGTAAACAACCTCTCAAACAGGGGAAGTTTCCCTTATATATCTGTCCTAGAGACCTAGGTCCTGGGCATTCTCCCCATGGATTAGGCAGACTAGTTGCCAGTGGGCCAGATTTAGCCTGCAGATGTGTTTTGACTGACCAACAAAGTGGCTACTTTTAATTTTTTAAAATTTCTGAGGCTTTAATTGGGGCATGTGCTCCCCAGTTTGCCACAGTTTTCTCAGCTTCTCTGTAGGGTACCTGGGCCTCCTTTATTCATTTATGTTGCCTGTCTGGTCCCTACAGGCATTTGCGTTTGTGACCTCTGGCCCAGGAGATGACAGATGGGTATCCAACAGGTACTACAACAAGCTCCTACTTACTTTATTTTTCATCATCTGTATTTGTATACTTATACCCTAAGGCAGAAAAGGGAGATGAAGCTGAGTATACACTGTGTATATCACCAGTTCAAGTTCAAAGGAAGTGGCAAATTTGGCCCTGAGCTTCCCAGTGGCTAATCCAAAGAAGGCAACCCAATCAATTTTACAATTCGGATTGTCAATAAATCTAAAATTAACTATTTGCTGAAGAGAAACGAAGTTTTACTTCAAAATCAAGCTCAATAGATGAAAACTGCCTTTGCGTGCTTCCTCTGGGTATGGGAGCTCAGAATCCTAAAATGATCCCAGAAGAAGCTATACAAATACATTCAATGCAAAATGCATGCACAGCAAGCTTGACGTCTACATGAGCTAACTGAGAAGAGAAAGGATTTTGAAGGTAGCATATAAGAACTTCGTACATCTTTCTTCCCACATTATAGATAACATTGCTACTTTCTAAGTAAAAACTGAAATAGTTCATCTGTGCATGCAAATTAGCCTGGACTCTGTGTCCAAGGTCTAAATAATGGGGTCATGAATATATTTTTAAAGTACTTCATTCTCTTTTACTTTTTTCTTCCTAGTTTAGTGGCACTGTATAAACATCGGCGGGGGGCGGGGCACGATAACGGTTAGTAACTGGGAACTAAGGATAGAATCAGGGAGGCTATTCTAGTGTTTCTTAATCCTAACTGCTCATTGGAAATACCTGGAGATCTCTTAACAAACGCCAGTATCTGGGTCTTACTCATGACCAGTTGAATTTGAATATCTGTAGTCTAGGGAATTAATTTTTGTTCCAAAGGTCTTCTGGTGCTTCTAAAGTGCAGCCAGGTCTTTGAGCTCTGATTCCTTTGGCCAATAGTTCTCAAACTTGAGTGCATGAGACTCACCTATCAAGCTCGTTAAATGCTGATTCCTGGGCCTCGCCCCCTCCCTGCGATTCTAATTTAGTAAGCCTCTGGGGTGAGGCTGGTGTTAACAAAAACTAACCAAGTCTTCTCACCTAGTATCACAAAATATATAATATGTCTTAAAATATGGAAACGAATGAAGAATAGAGCGATTCACAAAAACGGCATCAGAAACTAGAGGGAAAAAGAATTAGAGGAGAAATCTGAGAGGACAATCACTATAACTGAACACGAAATTTGACTTTGTTTCTCCTGCAACCCAGTCCTCTATCCCTGCTACCCTGAGTCATTGTTCTTACTATAGAACCTTGCCAGCCACGACTCCTCACCTGTTAAATGGGATGGTAATATATAATGCACAGGATGAAGTTCCTCCATAGCGACCGAATAGAATTCCTGAGAAGGGGCAGGGGGCATGGTTCTTTTTTTCTACAAGAACCTGGGAAAAGTGTGGGAGCCCCCTGGCTCTTGTGTGCGCTGTTATCATCACACATAAGCCATCACACCTGCCGAGCCAGGAGCTGAGCTTCCGGTAGAAACCTCCCAGCTGCTACTTGCCAAGGCCTGACTTTCCGTTTTACGTAGGAGGTTAAAGGACATTTCTGTCTCAAGCAGGCATTTCCCATAAACCGAGAGATGGGTTGGGAAATATCTGCTGGTGCCACTGGATGTCTAAACAAGGGAGACAGTGGGGCGGCAGGAGCAGCAGCAGACACAAGTGCCCTCCGTCTGCTCCCCCAGCCAGCCCGGCTGCCCAGGTCCCAGTTGAAGGATGAATTTTCATGTGACGTCTGTGTTTTCACTCTGAGGGACCCGATAGTAGCTGCTGCAATATTTCACCAGCTCTTGTGTTTGTCGGCTCCACTAATCATCAGCCTCAATCACTGGTGCGATATTTTATGAATTAATAAAAATGATCACGGGCAGTCCAGGGGGACCCGAGGAAGAAATGTGTGCAGTAGAATTTTAATGAGCACCGTGGGGAATTTCAACCTTTTCTAGCCTTTTTTTTTAAATCTTCCCTTCTCTCTGCCACGCTCT
>NW_006442512.1:5218922-5226877 GCF_000325575.1 Pteropus alecto
CCCTTTCCTTTAGCAAAATCATAGCTGGAATTGCTCTAAATCACTGTCACGCAAATTAGGTGTTTTTCCTCAGCCTGTTGTTTGGCCCACAGCAGTGCCATCCAGGGCCCCAAACGCACCCCGTGCACCTGCTCTTCGTCCTAATTGAGCAGATGATCTGCCGATTTGTCATGCTTAGCTCAGGCCTCCTTCCTGGCACCCCTCCCCCAGACTGCCAGCCCTGACTTGCCTGGAACAACGGGCAGATGTCAAGCCGTGTGTGCGTGCGTGTGTGTGTGTGTGTGAGTGTGTGTGAGTGTGTGTATGTGTGTTATGACAGATCTTGTACTCATTATTGAATAATTCATTGTTGCGTTAATGTCTTCAGATACCATCTCTCACTTCCTCACTCTTCCTCTTTCTCATCTGGCTCGCTTGGGAAAACTTGATTATGCCTGCTGCTCTGACGACAGAGTATACAGATAAAAGATAATTGCCTGGCTTGACTCCTCCATTGATATGAAAATAAGATTTAAATTATTCACTCCGGTTTAAAGGTTAGTTGAAGGTTATTACAGGGGATGAAGGGAAAAAAAATCACTCTTCATAACGTTCGGGGTTGAGATAAGACAGGTTTGAAAGGGCCTAATTTGCACTGTAGGCAGAAGCGCCTTGTTGTGAATAAACTGAGAGTCCCTCCAGAGATTTTAATCTAGGAGAAGTCAATTATTTATAAGCAAATTAGGGCTGGCTTTTCATATATATAAGACGCTCTCTGTCATAAATAAGTGTGAGGTGGTGTCTGTTTCCTTCTTAGCACCCAGTGTTTCTTGATCTCAAAGCTCTGATCTTGCGCGCAATGGGAATTTAACGAGCCCCATCTCCCCCCACCCCACCCCCATTAGGAGGTAGGCTGCCTTGGTGGGGGCTTTTTTTAATAGATGATAATGGTAATAATAATTTGGCTTTTGGGTTGTGTGCCTCTGAGCCTGGCCAGAAGGCTGAGAAGCCAGGGCCCGAGGCTGCACTGCCCGCCTGCATGCAGCCCCTTCCTACCCACAAACATTTGCCTTCCCAGTGGCTTAGCTATCTCGGTTTTACATAGGAAAGCATCTCTGAGTTGCTTCCTCCCATGAAGGCAAATCTCCCGCCTGAGGATCAATAATTAATGGCCTTCCATGTTTCTGGAAGTTGAACACTGTTTTGGCAAGTATCCAGTGGCCTCCTCCTCAACAGCGCTCCATACATTAATCATAGGTGGCCATTTCTACCAAAATAAAGAACTGGGGAAGGGAGGTGTCTTATCTACTGTGGGACCAGAAGGTATCCCCTGCCGGATCTTGCAGCTCTCTTCAAGAGCACCCGGGTGAGGGGCTTGCTCCTAGGTCTCATTCTCCAGAATTTCCTCTTTCTGCGCCTTCACAGGGCACCATCCCCACTAACCCGAAATCCCCTGGGGATTGCGTCCTAAAAATACGTGGCTTCAGAGAATGAAGCTGTCGAGACTCTATAAAGGGTCCTGGCCTGGAAGCTCTGTGGCTCCGCACAGAGCTGGGGTGGAAATACTGAGTCCACACCAGGGGAGGGATCCAGTCACGGGAGGTTGCCCTCTGTCTAGCTCCAGATGTTCACAAAACCTCTAGGCTCTGAGTCTAAGGTAGTTCCCTGCCAGATTTCAGGGAAGGCCTGGAGCAGCCTGGGTTGCCGAGTTCTCACCCTGGCTTTGGAATGGGCTGACCTGTCTGGCTCAGGGGCAGTGTGGGGAGGAAAGGGCAGCTGGTAGCAATGGTATAGAGAAGCTTGAAGCTGCAGATAGGATCGGCACCAATCTGATCAGCTTAGATTCAGGGGGCTTCTAGATAACATCCTTTCACCCCCTGCTCATTCTGGAGCCAATGACCCTACAAAAGCTCTGCAAGCAAAACTAATGGGCTCTGTGTGTGTGAGTGTGTGTGTGTGTGTGTATGCATGCACGTGTGTGCGCATATGTGTAATATAGATATATAAACATATTTACCATACATATACCACATATATGCACATATACATATATTCACATATACATATACTAAAGCAAAATGCATACTTTGGAGTACATTTTGTACAGCTTCCTCACTGAGGCCCAGAGAGGTCCACATCACACAGCAAATAAATGGCAGAACTTAGACCAAAACCCTGCTCTCCTGATACCCAGCTAATGCTTTTTTACCTTTGTTTTCTATCTAATATT
Organism: Pteropus alecto; assembly: GCF_000325575.1. NCBI lineage: Eukaryota > Metazoa > Chordata > Mammalia > Chiroptera > Pteropodidae > Pteropus > Pteropus alecto. The sequence goes on from NW_006442512.1 coordinate 5,221,132, forward strand.
TGAGATTCAGAAACAAGTGAATGTGGCTTCTCATCTTACAATCTATCTCTCCATGAAGGTGGGGTGAGGACAGGGCTTAGTTCTTCATCTGGACGGGGCTCCTGGGTCCTTTTAAGTTCTAAATTCTATGAATACAAATTTAGTAAAATATTCCTCTAGGAACCTTCTCAAGTGCAGAGACCCTATCATTAAAATAAAAGAGACATTTACTGTGTAGTTACTCTGGATGAGGCACGCTCCTGGCCCTGCAAGGGGCAGGAGTGACAAGATTCTCAAAAATCTGGTCAGTCTGCAGAAACAAAATGTTCAAACAGAAAAATTAAATAAAATAAGCGGGTGACTCCAAGCAGGTCGGAGGAGTCCATGCGAAGGGTGAATTAAGTGCCATGGGAGTTCCCAGTTGGGAGGGACCAGCAGCAGATGGAGCTGGTAGGTCCAGCTTCAGGGAGGAAGACCCGCCAAAATGGGCAGGAGGGTGATGGAAGGTGTAGAGAAGGGCATGAAGCCAGGTGAGCTTGGAGGCGACGGGGGTGCCGGGGAAAGAGGAGCGGCCACATTGGGGGATTCATGGAGAGCGTCACGCTCCGAGGAGCCCTTGCCAGTCTTGAAGCAGAAGGTTGATTGTTGAAAGCTGTGTTTAAGGAGAGACTTACTGGAATGAAGAGGCCTGGTAGGAAATCTAAGAGGAAGAGGCTGACCACGGTGTAAGGCTGAATTACCTATTTTCAAATATGAGATGATAGGATTTGCTGAAGAAATATAAAGAAGAAGGAAGCATCACCATGAGTACAGAAAGAAAAAGAAGGAGAGTTTGGGGCGAGGAAACCTGAGGACCCGTGAGTAGTCAATGACAAAGCACAGAGTAAGCCGGGCCCTGCATGCAGGGTCTGGGAGGGGCTATGACTTAATAACAGGGTCACTGGTAGTTGAGCCAGCCCCAGGTCTCTGGTACTCCTTCCAAGGGGCCACACTGCCTCATGACAGCACCTCCACTTGAGGGAGAGAAAAGGGGGTGGAATGCTAGCCCCTCGACACACTTTCCTGCCAGGCATAGGAAGGTGAGAGCTCTTCGCTCAGGTAAGGTCTGAAGGAATATCTGAGTTTCACTTCAGGGGAGCTTGTTGTACCACATCACGTAGGATTTTAATTATTTCAAATCTCTGGGTTCTGGGAGGCCCTGACAGAGGTCTGGGATGGAGGCCACTCTACCGGCACAGGAGATTGATGGCCAAGCAGGCCCGCTAGGTTAATGAGTCTGAGGGCGCTGCAGGAAATGGGTATCCATCAGATCGGTGGATATTAAAACCCTCCTAATCATTTTTGCAGGCTGACTCCCTAATGTGATCCGGCGATGCGCCTGAATTTAAGTTCTCATTACCCATTTCCACCCACAGGTAACAGGTCCCGCTCATTCGCCACGGGCAATTTCCTGCCCCATTAGCTGTGAGAATCAGAGGGCAGCAGGGCCTTAGGAGAGTAAAGGAGCCCATTTTCCCCGCTTCTTAAAATCACAGTGAAGTAACCCTTCCTGTAAGACTCTGGGCTTCTGTGAGTCCTAGGACCAGGTGAGGGTGCCACGTGCCAATTTCCAGCATTACGTAGTGCCTGTCAAATGTGGGAGGCATGCTTGCTCACTCTCCTGTCAGTGGCAGGGCCTGGGATCAGACTCTCAAGCCCAAAACAGTCATTTCCCTTTCTTTTTATAACAACCCACCATGTCCAAGCAGAAATGTGGTCTCCTTTTCAGGATAATTTCTCACCCATCAGCTCGCAGGCCTCTGAACGGAATACTACACACCTTACCTACCTGTCTCTGGGGCCTTGCACACAGAGAAGCCCCGATACCGCCATCGACTAGCTTCTGACCACACACTGCCTCAGGCTGTCGCCTCTCCATGCACTTTTCTTTCCTCTGAAACCAGGTTAAAGAGGGCAGAGACCACATATGCATTAGCTATCTATTGCTGTGGAACAAATTAGCCCACACATGGCAGCTGAAAGCAACAGTAAGCATTTGTTATCTCCCATGTATCTGTGGCTCAGCAATCCTAGAATTCTGTGGTTAACGGAATACGTTGGTGATTGAGTCGGAAGAGTAGCTTCTTTGTGAAGTGCTGTGTTAAACGTGTGTGCGGCATGGAGCATCATCTTTAGTGATAAATGTTGAAAAGGTGCTTAAAAGTCTAGGTGTGTAAGTTACTCAGTATAGTGATACTCGGGAGTGGCTTAGTTGGCATGGGGCCTCCCACAAAAGGCCAGTCAAGATGTCAACCAGGGCTGCAGTCTTGATTGAGCACGAGGATTCATTTCCAAGGCCGCTCTCTTGCACAGCTGGCAAACCTGATGCTGGCTGTTGGCAGGAGGCCTCAGTTTCTTACCACTCCACAAGGTTGCTTGAGTGTACTCACTGACGTGGCAGCCAGTTATGCCCACAATGAGCGATCCAGGAAAGCGAGGTCAGAGCAGCAATGTTTCGTACGGCCTAACCTGGGAGGTCGTACTCCATCTTTTCTGAAAATGCTATGGGTTACAAAGGTCACCCTATTCACTGTGTGAGGGGACCTCATGAAGGCCAGGTGCCAGCAGGCACTGGGACCATCTTGGAGACTGGCTACCGTGACATCCGATTATTCCATATCCTTACTAGGGCCTCCTTCACAGTAGATGCTCAATCAAAGGACCAGAAACCTGGCTTGTCTAATCTTCACGTCAACCCTAGAGTGGGTTTTACTTCCCAGAAGAAGAGAAATGCTCAGAAGAGGGCTTGCTCGAAACCCAGCAGCGTGGAAGTCTGTCACTTTTCAAAGTTCATGCACTTTCTGCTCTACTAAGCTGCCTACTTTGAGTTAAGGGTTGATTCTTCCTTAATAAGAATTCTGTGATATAGGTAGGGTGAGTGGTATTATGCCCATTTTGGAGGTGAAGAAACTGAGGCCTCGAGAATTTAGTGGCAAGCAGCTGGCAGTAGAATTCAGCACTCTTGTCTTTGAGTCCAATGTTCTACCCACCAAAAATGCTGCTTTTCAATGAAGTGTTTGGAGGTGTGAGCCCCCGCACCACTCTCCCCAGAGCCTAGAAGGCGTAGAGGAAGATGTGTCCTTCCAGTGGCATGGGGGTGGGTCGAGAGACAGGGCCTAGTAGAGGGGATGGGGTGGGGCCGACGCTTCCTATTAACCTGCATCAGTAGTGAGGGCCAGGGACCGGATGGGGGCATCCCTGCCCCAGGTAGAAGCCCCTATCTGTACCAGCAGTAGCTAACATGCCCTTTGTCCCTTTGTAACCACTCAAGGTTGCACAGTGAGTGGATAATCTGAAGGCACATCCCACCTTTCCACCAAGCTGTCTCTTCAAAGTTACCTATGTGTGATTAGGAAAGGGAGAGGGAACTTTTCCCTCCTCACTCATAGTGGGGTGGGGTGGAGGTCCAGGAGTACCATCTGGCCTTGGGGATGCAGACACACCTCCCCCAGAATCTCTCTACTTCCTGCTTCCATCCCCAGCTGCCCAGAAGATGATCGCTCATGTCAATCATGCCCCAGGGACCCCCAGCCCAGTCTCATGGCATTAGAGCTGGGAGGGGCCATGGGCTCAGAGTCTATTCTTCCAGTTTATAGATGGGTAAACTGAAGCCAGAGAGAAAACTACTCAGCGTGCTTTCCAAACCACAGCATTTGAGGAGACTGGGTACTCAATTCCGCACCCACTTCTCTGCTCTCCAACACTGTTATTAATTAGCCCCTCCTCATAGCCCCACGTCTACTTTCCCTCCAACATGCCTTGTGGCCCACTCGCCACCCCCCACCATCATGGGAACAAAATCCCCCTCCCCCAGACCCACATCTCTGGATCTGATGTAAGCCTAGCTCTAACTTGATATCTGACTTTGGAAACCTCAGTTTCCTCATCTATAAAGGAGGAGGGGGTGGCACTAGAGGATTTCCAAGGACTGTGACTCTCACAATATGTGTCTGAGAGGCCAGACCCTTGGGTTTACCCATGAAGCTGGCCCCTTCCCTTCCCTACCTCAGGCCCGGGAGCTTGAAGCTAGTTGAAAGCAGCACTGCTTGACTATGGGGGTTAATAAGTACTTTGCAGGGGGTCACCCCTCTAGCCACGGGGAGAGGGATTGGTTCAGGGGAGAAGGGTCTGGGGCTGAGACTGCAAACCCACCATCCCTTGGGATTTGCCTGTTCTCAGGGATCTGGCAAATCTTCCCAATCGTCCTGAAGGAGAAGGGAGGGAAAGGGAGTGGTTTCAAAGCCTGGTTCCCAAGTGGTTCCTGAGGAGCAGGATGGGTCACAGTTCTGGGTCTCAGTTGCCAAGGAAATGTCAGAAGTGCAGGGCTTAATAACACAGCCTTGGTTTAGTGGACGCCTGCTGGCAGGAGCTTGCTGTGCTCTAGCTCCCCTCCCAGCCTTCTAGGATGCGTTGACCTCTCCATTTTATAGACGAGGTAACCAAGGCCCAGGGAGATGGAGCTTCTTGCCTTTGCTGGTGGTGGAGCTGGGCCCAGACCCCAGGGGTGCTAGCTCTAGAGCCAGTGCCCTTCCAGGATGCAGTGCCCAGGCTTTTACCTTTGGGTCCCTCAGCCCCAGGTTGTGACAGAGCAAACCGTTATAGCAGGCTGGCTGTCCCCTGCGGGATTGCTGCATCTGGGAGAGGTGGGAGCGCATGGACACGCCTGCACTCAGATATACACTCGAACACACACGTGTATACACCAGCGTGCACACACACTCTCACACGCACACACCTACCTGCAGGCCCACTTACACGCATACATGTAATGACTTGTCCTTGTTTATGCCACGTGTACCAGTGTGCACGTGCAAACACATATGTTTTAGTCCCACATGCTCAACTCCATGGGGGCTGTAATCTCACAGGAGCCCCTGGATGTCCCTGGAACCAGTCTGCGGTTGCTAGGAAATACGGAGCAGGAAAGAAATCTGGTCCCTTCTCTTTAAACCCCCACAAGGCCCTCCCCTGTGCCTTTCTTGTCTTTCTCCCTTCATGGTTCTATTTCTCTTAGTCACCATGGGCCTCTCCTGCTTGCTTTGTTGGGAGGCAGGAGGTGGGGGGTGGGCAGCGGCGCTGGTATTGAGGCCCACTCGGCTCTGCGTCCCACATTGGGCCGGCTCCTGCACTGCCCAGCAGTGTTCTCGTTGAAACAGCGTCATCTGACTGTTGCTATTGATTATGGCAAGATTGTGTGTGGCTAAGAGCTCCTCGGAGCCAACTGGTATATTAAGCAATCATTTCTATAGCAGCTGACATAACTCCCCCGGCATCGGTTTGTCCTAATGGGCTTGGTATTACTCATGTGCTAATTGATTGGGCACGGAGGGAAGAAAAACTAAATTCACTTGTGAGGCGATTTTATGGCAGAGCTCATAACAGAGGTAATTTGCTGAAAATGTTCAGTGCCGCTTCGGTTATGTAAGATCGTCTGTGTTCCTGTGTTTTATCTCCTCCGTGCGAAGGCTGGCCTGGCTGGCTGAGCACAGGGACGCAGACTCCCCCAGGAACCACGGTGACAGCCCAGCTTTTCCTCGTCTTCCCAGAGCGCGGCTGCCCCTGGGGGGCGCTGACAATTAGTGCCTTATGCACAACCTTCTTGCCTCAGGGGTGGCTTTCAAAATATCTCAGCTTCTCCTCTTCAAAACTGACTCTAAGGGCAAAATAGTTATTTTCGGATCAGCCATCTAGTGTTACAAAGCTCTTGTTCAGAAGGAAAAGGATTGCG
>NW_006442512.1:5226915-5230995 GCF_000325575.1 Pteropus alecto
TTGCCTGGGAGAGGGAGGGATGGGGAGGCTTGAAGGGCTCCCTACCTCTCTTCCTCTCCCTCCTCCCTCTCCCTCTCCCTCACTCCTTGCCTCCACCCTCCCTCCTCCTTCTTCCTCCTCCCTCCCAGAAGCCTTACCATGGGTCTCTGGAGGAGTCTTGGCCCCTTCCAGGCTCGTGTGCTCTGCACTGGCAGCGCCACCCTTGTGCTGTGCTGCGGTGATGGAGGGGCAGTCCTTCTAGTCCTATCTGCCGCGACACCCAGGTTGCCATGACCTTCTCTCCAGGTGTGTGCAGCTGCATGAAGTCAGGCCTGGCTCTGTGCTCACATGTTGTTTTGGGTCCCACAAGGCAGGAAGTCTTCTGAAGCAAAGATGAGGGCCTTCCTCACAGTTCTGAATTGTGTTTTCAGAAGGGAGGCTGGGCTGCCCTGGGCCGCCTTCGGGGATTTTGCAGTCCTGGAGTGGGATAGAGCAGCACTCTTCAACCTTTTTGGCACCACGGACTGGTGTTCCTATAAGAATCTAATGCCTGATAATCTAATGCCTGATAATGCTAATGCTGGGGAGCGGCTGCAAATACAGATGAAGCTTCACTCACATGCCCACCACTCATCTCCTGCTGTGTGGCCTGGTTTCTAATAGGCCATGGACTGGTACCAGTCCACGGCCCGGGGGGTTGGGGATATAGGATGCCTGCTGAGGGAGACACTCCATTTGCTGGTCTCCCTGAGAGCAAAGGGTGGGTGACTATAACTTCAGCCCGGGTCCATAGTAGCACTCCTTCCTTTTGATTATGACCAAGGGTCCCTCCAGTGATTTAAAAGTTCCAATTGGAGCAGCCAGGCCGCAGTGATCCAAGGAGGAAACCAAGATGCTGTGTCATTCAGTCTCATTTAAGGCCGGCCAGTTGGATCCTAGAAGCCCACAGCTGGGCTCGGGCCTCTCAGGAGGTTTCATAGGCTCACTAGATCTGGGCCTCCCGGTGCTTTCTATGGGAATCTCAGCATGACTATTTAGGGGTGATAAATACTAGTTAACATTTATTGAGTATTTACTATGAGCTCCAGACCTTCTGGGCAGATTGGCTGTTTCCCTGTAGCCCATTTCATCTCAGACATGTCCGAATCTCAGGAAGTTCCAACGCAGAGCCTAGGACTCTTGATCTTCATCTATCCATCTCCTTTCTGTAGGATAAATGCCCCCAGATTGGTCTTGCCCCTACCCCATCTTATAGATGGGAAACAGGAGTCCTGAGAGGAGAGGGATTTTGTCCAGCTCGTGGACAGGGTCAGAACTAGAGCTCAGCTTTCCTGAGTTCAAAAGCCAAGCAAGGCCTGAGTTCTCCCTCCTCTGCCCCAGCTCTCAGCTGGCGTCTCTGTTCTCTGGGCTGACCCAACCCAACTTACCTTTGTCACACCATCCTCCAGTGACTACTGGGCAAGTGATACTCTCAGAATTCCACCCTGGTCTCTGCTCTAGGGAGGGTTCCCAGCTGGAGCTGTGCTAAGTGTGATTCCAGACAAGTCAATTAGCTTCTCTGAGTTCCTAAATAGGGGTGATAAATACTAGTTAACATTTATTGAGTATTTACTATGGGCAAAAAATAGTGTTTAGTACTTGGTGTACCTCTTTAATTTTAATTATGACAACTCCGTGTGGCAGACACAATTGCGATCCCATTTTTCAGATAGAGAAACAGAGGTGACAGCAAGTAGCAGCACAGGGAGGCAGCTCGAGCAGTTAGACCACGGGCTGCTGCTCCACTGAGATACAGCCTGGCTCTCAGTGTGGTTGAAAGCATTGGAGGAGCTCGGTTGCCTAAGCTCTTTGTAAAGTGTTACAGAGGGTGGTCTCAGTGACACATAGAGAGTCTCAACCCTTAGCAGTGGGGGGTGGGTTCCGGGGCTCTTTGATGATCTCTTGTAAACTGTGTGGGTCTTCTCAGATAAATACAGATGTGTCGTGTTTAAAGATTTTTTCGGGCTCCCTCAGGAGGTCCTGAAGTTAAGTGGTCCATTCTTAGGTGCACTGTGCCTGGCGAGGGCTCTCACCCTATCCCGGTGTGTCCTTCCGTCTCAATGGGGAGGCGGGAAGGGTGTGAGGCAGTTTGAGTGTTAGGGGTGAGGAGCTAGAAGAGGTCTCAGGAGTGGGCGGGAGGAGGCTTTCTGTGGGAATCTCAGCATGACTGCTTTAGCTGGGGCAGGCCCGAGCACGGCGAGTGTGGTGCGGCTCTCCTGTGGGCCTTTTGACGCTGGCCTGGGTGGGTCTGGTGGGAGCCTCAGGGTGGAGATGACAGGGAAACACACACATCCTAGGATTCCTTGGAGGCCAGAGAGGAGAGACCAGAGGGGAATGTGGGAGCCGCTGGGGGAAGGCACTGATTTTATCTGCGCCTGGATTTCCCCATCCCTAATTATCCTGGGATAGTTAATAGTTTTAGAACATTTGCCTTGGAGCTGAGCTGGGTGAGTCGAGAACAAGGGAACAGAGGGTTCTGATTGCTCAACTTGGCTGGGAGGAGGGTGGTTTTACGAGAGACGGAGGGGACAACCTCCTGTGGGAGGTGGTTGTGGGGCGTCTGGGATGGCCCCGTTCCCAAATGAAAATGATCCGCTTTGCCCCCTGTCTGCCTGAAATCCCACTGTAACAGAACATTATCTAGGTCTGGAAGGATATTCAGTGGTTTTTTTTTTTTTTTTTTTTTGGAGTATGTGAAATGCAAATACCACTGGGTGACAAATTTTGTGAGTTTCATTGGTCACCATTCAAGGATGGAAGAAGTTCTCATGGAAGAAAGGTTGAAGGACAGCAGCAGGGGTGGGTTTGACGGCATGAGCTTGGGGGTCAGGCAGAGCCAGGTTCCAGTCTCCACCTTGAGACTTTCCTATTCTGTGACCTTGGAAAGACCCCTTGTGCTCTGTGAACTCACTGAAGTAAAGCTATGGTAACAGTACTTACTGCACATGGTTGTCAGGAGGGTTAAATGAAGTGATACTTGTATGAGTTTAGCCAGAGCCTCATCTGGAGGAAATACGAAGTGGTGGCTCTTATTATTTGGGGACCAGGAGGGTCCAGGGGATGTCTAGGGACACAGGAAACGCACCTACTTGACTTCACAGGTGGGCCAGTTTTTGCTCCCACACTGGCCTGCAGAGCCCACCCGTCAGCTTGGCTACAGTGGGGAGAATTCCTCCCTGAGATTCCTACAGGTGTGAGCTCCGAGGGTTAGCTCATTCTTTCCTACCAGTGTCCCTGTGGTCAGCCTCTACTGCTGAGAGAGAAGTCTGGGGAGAGACTTAAAGGAGGTGAGGCATGCAGAGAGCAGGGTGAGGCATGCCTTGAGGGAAGAGTTAAAGGCAAAGCTAACTGGGTGGGGAGGGAGAAGAGAGGGCAGGGTGGGGGCCGTTAGTAATGGCCTTCAAAGCTATAAGGGTCTGAGATGGGTTCTGGGCAGAAAGAAGAGCAAGACAGTGCCCCGTAGGATGGAATTTTAGTAGTGAACAGTAAACGACCATTCAGAGTCTCCTTTCTAACTGCCACCCCTGCTGCCAAGAATGTAAGTTCTATGAGGGCAAGGTTTGTTTTTTCATTGTCGTATTCGTAACACCTGGAACAACCTCTGTGCAACTTGTTTACTATTTCTTGAATGAATATGTCTGTGTGTGTCCGGGTGTGGATACACACACGTGCTCACAGAGGGAGAAAGTCTCACCAAAGTCGGGGATGTTCCGGATGTGCCCCGGGGCTCAGCCACTCTCTGGCCACTGCCGAGGCTTACTCCCAGGAGCCCTCCGCCAGCAAGAAGGTCAGTTCCCTGGCCTAGTACTGCCCCACTGGCGGGCAGGCAGGTGCAGCAGCCCTGCACAGCCACATGATGGGGAAAGATCTCCTTCTTCCTTCTCCTCCCTGTCTCTCCAGCCTGGGCCTCTCTGCTATGTCCCTCTCCCCATTGTGGGCCACCCTGCCTGTGTATCCTTCTCTTAAGGATCACAGACGTCAGCAGGGCAGACTACTTTCCAAACTTGCCTTTGCCTCTGGTAAGCATCTTTCCAGGCCCATTCAAAGTGGGGGGAGTGGGGG
>NW_006442512.1:5231219-5234642 GCF_000325575.1 Pteropus alecto
GGGGAGGGTCATCCTTGAGCAGGTCCCACTGGGGGCTCATCATCTTCTCAGGAGGAGGATGCCCCAGACTCATACCTCTCTCCCCATCATTGCCCCCTGTGGTTTGAGGAGCTTAGTCACACTGCCCCTTCACAGCACTCTGCAGGCAGCGCCTGGAGGGCCAAAGACCTCAACCCCAGGCAGCTGCAAGCAGCCTGATTTTATTGCCTCAGCAGTGCCTTTTCCCACAGGTTCCAGTCTGCTAGAATTCTGTGCAAACAGGCATTTGTTCAATCGCTGTATCTTCTTCCTGCTCCGGGTGCCTTCTCGGAATCTCCCAACTTTAGGGTGTTACTGATTTACCTGTGTGTCCTCTAAATGCGGCCCAGGACAGGCCCTCCTGGACAGATGGGGCTCTCCTCTCTGCGGTTGGAGACTCTAGAATTAAAATCTGACCTCGAGCCTAAAATGCCAAGGAGGCCTGGGGGAGGCCGGCCAAGTGACCCTGGTGTTTGACACTTGACTCTAAAGGAGGCCGAAAGGTTTGGCCCCAGTGAAGTCCTCACCTTTATCCAGCTGTGCAAGTTTGGGGCATTTATGAAGAAGCTACCACCCTCAGCTTCAGTGCCGCCTCCTCCCTGCTGCCGCTCCCTGCCTGCGAGGGTGCCCCTGCACCTGGAGTCCAGGCTTCGGACTTTAATTCCCCACCCCCAACCAAGCTGGCATTTGCTCATCTTCTAAAGTCATGGGTTAGTGGTGGAAAAGTCTTCTGTAAACAGCTGAGTCTGCATAGGTAGGCCAGAGTGTTACTCCCCTGCAGGGGTGTGAGCAATATGCTTATAGAGACCCTGCCCCTCCTCAGGTTAGCCTTCCTGCTGTAATCTCAGTTAGAACTATATCACCTCTTATCTGTAAGAGCGTGTTGCTAATGGCGGAGGTTTAGGGAGTTGAAGGCAGGTGAGACTGTCTTTTGGGCTCCTTCCCCAGCAGTTAAAAGAAAGAGAACTTATATACCCTCCCCTGGTGGACTGGGGGCACAGGAACTGAGGTCCAGCCCTGATTTGTCCACTGACCAGACATAGCCTTCCTTTCCTGGCCCTGTAGTTTTGAAGTGGTGCCTGCCAGGTGGTGCTTACCAGGTGCCTGGTCTCCTGTGACAGGCTTTTCATCTACAGACCAGGTCTTGTCTAGTAGATAAGGCTCAAGGACAAATACTCTTGGCCCCAGTAGGCTGGGACTTTGAGCAAGTCCCCAAACACGCTTTCCCTAAAAGGAGGCAATAGTGAGGGGGGTGACAGCCTTTGTGTTTGTGACAAGCTTCCTTGGGTCCCAGCTGAGGGCACAGTGAGACAGAGCAGGGCACAGGAAGCAGGTCCTTGAAGTGTGCCAGTACTCGGAGACTGGTGGCACCCAGCGGGGTCTGCAAGCCTGTCCTTCTGGAATACTCGCCCCACAGTGCTGTAAGTACAGATACTACCCTTTTTCACCACTTTCAAGAACATTTCCTGATGGATGCTCTAGCTGAAAGAAATCTCCCTCTTTCTCTGTGTCCTTGTAGAGCTTAACTCTGTCCTGGAGTTGCTCTGTGCACCAGGCCAGGAGTCTCTGTCTCAGCTCGTGTCCCCTCTGAGTCCACAGCTCTGCCTTGTACACAGCAGGTACTTCATAACTGCTTGAATGACCCAATGACCGAATGTTAATGATACGACTGTCACACAAGCAGAGGGTGCCCGGTGCAGCTTCACCTCTGTCGTTTCTTAGACCCTGCAGTTTTATTTGACATCTTGAAGGCTCTAGAACTGACCCCAGGGGAGGAACGCAAAGCAGGGACAGCTGAGTTCTTACCGTGACTTGGATGCCACCAATGACCTTTGATGTAGTTGGGGGGCCGCAGGCTTTCCATCTCACAGATGAGAAGACAAGGTTCTAACAGGTTAAAGACTTCTCCAGGACATCCCTAGTCATGGCAGAACTGGGGCTAGAACCCAGGCCTTTGACCTTTTCGTAATAGGGAACAATGACGAGCAAATCCATGCCTGGACTTGGATAGTGCAGTGCCTCCGGGGGCAGGGGTCATGTTACAAGAGCTTCTTTTTAGGGCTTTTGTGGCTGTTGCTCTTTAACAAAGAAAAATAAAGAAAACAAAATGATTCATAACCTACTACCCAGATAATCCCCGTGATACTATTTTTTAAACAAAATAAAACATTTAGTTCAGAAAGGTATAAAATAAAACATAAAAGTCCTCTTGCTGCTACTTCAGACTCTCTCCTAGGTAACCTATGTCAACAGGCTTCTTCCAAGAAAAACATACATATCAGCATGGACATTTCTTTATATGCATAACATATTATACTTATTTATGTACACAAAAATGGTTATTTGATACCCATTGTGCTGAGCATTGCAATCTTCATGTCTGTGTATTTCTATATGTTTGTTTATTTGTATGTATCTTTATCCTGACATTCAGAGCTACCTCTTTTTGTTAATGGCTACATAGTTGTCCATCTTACTGTGTTCTGTATATTATTTGACCAATCCATTTAACTGAGGAAGTGATTCCAGTTTTTCCTCAGTCAAATCATGCCATGCATGTATCTTGGCACACTTTTGTGAGTCTAAAGGGGTAACTATTAAAGTAAAACCCCAACCTTTGATTAAAGTTGTTGGTACTGGAAACTATTGAGCTGTGTCCTTTATATGCAATAGTTATTATATTAATAATAGTAACACACATAGCACTTACTATGTGCTAGACAGTTAACATGTAGAGCTCATTTAATTTTCACAGCAACCTTAGGAAGTAGGTAATAATATTCTCCCCCTTTGACAGATAAGGAAACTAAGACACAGAGAAGTGAAATGACTTGCCCAAGTTCATGGAGCTAGTGCTGTAACAAAGTACCACAGACTAGATGGCTTAAACCACAGAAATTTATTTTCTTACAGCTCTGGAGGCTAGAAAGCTGAGATCAAGGTGTCAGCAGGTTGTTTCTTCTGAGGCCTCCTACCTTGGATTATAGATGGTCCTCTTCTCCCTCTGTCTTCACGTCTTCATTTTGTGCCTGTGTCCTTATCTCTTCTTATAAGGACACCAGTCCTATCAGATTAGGGCCCACCCTAATTACATATTTTACCTTAATTACCTCTTTAAGTACTCTGTCTTCATATACAGTCACATTCTGGATACAAGCAGATAGGACTTTAACATATGAATTTTGTTGGGGACACAATTCAGCCTATAATGGCCAGTAAGTGGCAGAGCCAGGATTCGAACCCAGTTCACTTGTCCCAGGGTCACATTCTGGACTAGTACACCGTGAAATTAGCACAACCAGGAAGGAGCTAGCAGGCTGATATGAATGACTCTGGCCACAGCAGTGACCCTGTGCCACGCAGAGATCTCCCCGGGAGGATGCTCTCAGCCCTCAGGGCCCTGGA
>NW_006442512.1:5234666-5260514 GCF_000325575.1 Pteropus alecto
AGGCTTGAGCCAGGTGGCTCAGGAGGCCAGCAACACAAGCCAGGGAAACGGCATGCTGGCTGGGGAGCCCAGGGTGGGGCGGGCAGAAGAGAATGTGGGTGATTGAAGGATGGGAAACTAACTAGGTGACAGATTTGTGTGAAGGGGTAAAAGGGCAGGTAAAAAGGCTGCCATCAGCAGGGTCGAGAAAGATGTCAGAGGCCTTGGTGGCCAAGCAAAGTGCATGGTCGTAATTTGTTTTTAACAGCTTTGGTAAGATATAATTCATATATCGTACTATTGACCCAGTTAAAGGGGACAATCCAAAGGTTTTTCGTATATTCAGTTGTGAAACCATCACCCTAATCAGTTTAGAAAGTTTTCATCACCCCATAAAGAAACTTCTTAACCATTAGCAGTCACTCTCCATTCCTCCAATCCCCCAATGCAGCCCAAAGCAACCACACATCTACTTTCTATCTGTATGGATTTGCCTGTCCTGGACATTTACATAATGGAATCATGCGATATGTGTTCTTTTGTGACTGGCTTCTCTGACTCAGAACAGTGTTTTCAAGGTTTGCCAAGTATCAGCACTTCTTTCCTTTTTATGACTGAGTAGTATTCCAGCACATGGATATACCATATTTTTTATTTATCCATCAGGTGATGGACATTGAGTTGTTTCCACTTTGGGGCTATTATGTATAATGCTGCTCTGAACATTATGTACAAGTTGTTTTTTTTTTTTTTTTGGCGGACTTTTGTTTCATTTTTCTTAGGTAAAGATCTAGGAATGGAACTGCTGGGTCATGTGGTAACTGCATGGTTAACATTTTGTGGAAGTGCCAGACTATTTTCCAAAGTGACCAGATCTTCTTGGTTAAGGCTGCTGACAGTCCCCTGAATGGGAGAAATGAGTGTCGAGGGCCAGGGCAGGACCTGAGTTTAGGCATTAGGCTAGGATTTTCCAATTAACACTGCAAATAAAATACTTCGCCTGGTAAGATCATACAAATGAAGAGGCTTCTTGTTAGTTAAAGGAGACAAGGGTCAAAGAGCAGAAAGGCAGATTTAAGAGTTTCCCCTGTGCAGATGCTTATCCCATCCATGCTTCTAACACAGGGCTTTTAGTCTTGTCTATTTAGGCGCAGGCTCAAGGCTGGCCCTGAACAGACATGAAAAGACAGCGCTCTATGTGGTATGAAATTGGGGGATGGGGTAGACATTCCCACACCCTGAAATGCTCTTTGCCAGTCCCTGAAATCTCATCTCCAGGGTCACAGCCTTTCGAGCTATAATTAGAAATCAGGCTTAAAATGCAGACTCTTGGGGAGAGAGAACCAGTGCACTGGCAGTAAGTGAGCACTAGGCTTCCTCTGGGGGGAGGGGGTAAAAGGGAGTGGGGAGGCCCACCAGGAAGCCACATTTGCTCGGGCCATCCTCAAGTGGGTGGTGCCCTGAAGAAGGCCCTGCAGATAAACACAGGCTATCCCCAGACTGCTGTCAAGCCCATATCACCTCCACTATCTAGATAGGAGTTTCTTCTTCTTCCCAATTTCCTTACATTCTCAAAAAATAATGCTAGTGCCTTGGCCAAACATTTCTTCCAGAACACAAACAAAATCCCCTAATAAACAAACTCTCCCCGTTCTGCCCCCCCACCCCCCAATACATATATCAATCAGTTATTGAATGAGATCATTCCAGACAACTAGTTGAGTTCAGGCAGATTGAATATAAAAGTTGAATTCCGTTCTTTCAAGCTATGCACCTTTGAGGGAATGAATTCCCCTCTCTGAGCCTCCTGTCCTCACCTTGCTAACAGTAGGGATACTACTGCTTGCCTCAAGGGTTATTAGAGGGTTTAGTGAGATGGTTGATGCTGAGTACCCAGCACAGTGCCCCAGAAGCATCTCTCTCCTCTGACCTAGGTTCCATCTTCCCATTCGCCCCGCTCATCTGCCTCACCATCTTGGATGCTGATAATTACTGGCATGTGGCTAACACCTGGGGAATTGTGGGCTTATCTTCTAACTCACACATTTTCAGTTTTCCTTCCTTTGGAAAGCCCATGACCTTTGCCGCTTGGCTCCTCGATGGGGCCGGTATCAGTCAATGTCCACTGGGGACCAGCCTTGCCTCTCTGCCCTCCGCTGATGCCCACTCGCAGGCAGAGAGCTGCTCTTCCACTCTCCCACATGCTTCACTAATGAATAATGAAGGAGCCCTCAAACTCAGGCCTTCTCCTGGCTCCCGGTCTCTGATATATTTGATCCTAGATGGCATAATTTTTCACCTAAATGTGAATGTATTTGCGAATTGATAGAAAATAGTTCTGGCTCTGGTGATATAATATAGGGCCGCCCCATCCTGGCTGCTATTTTGATTGTGACTTAAATGGATGAGGCCATCAATAATTATTTTATTGAACAGGCACATAAAAAATGATGCCAGGCTAAAGTCATTTCCCTGACAAAGCCGCTAATGCATTGTGGGCAGTCGACCTTTGCAGTACTGAGCTTGCTCAGAGCATTGTGGGGCCTGTTTCCTCATCCTTTGTCCCCTTTTCTGGGTTTTCCTCCGGCTCTGGGTGCAGCGGTAAGGCTGACCTGCAGGTGGCAGTGGAAAGGGGGGAGTCAGACCCCTGCCACGGTACCACGGACTTCCCACAGCATTTTCTGCATCACTGAATTCCCCACTCAGTGCAAAATGAGCCATGCGACCCCCATTCGGGGGAAAGGAGAATGACCCTCGGAGAGGCTCGGGGCTCCATGGAGGTCCTCCAGCCAGTTACCAGGCCCCTTGGGTCCAGAGTGAGCGCATCTCTGAAGCCACTTTTCATTTGCAGCTCTTCTCTCTCCAGTTGTGCTTTCTGGGGAGCATGATGGCAGCACCTCTTCAGGAAACCAGCTCCCCAGGTTGTATCCCTCACAGGGGAGAATCACAAGGTGCAGGCTGCTAGGGGACAGATGTGGACCTAAGCTCAAGAAACCGGGTACCCTGAGCAGCTCCTCTGTCTGGGGTGCATCGTGTCGCCCACGTGTGCACTGAATGCCAGCCTTTTCCATATCTCCTGGGCTCAGCCCACATTAGTGACGTGTGGGGCGGAGTCAGAACAATCCACGGTCCAGTGGGGACTCGGCCTTGTCTGAGATAACACAGGGTTTCCCCAACTTCAGCCTTTCGCATTCCACCACAATTTTTAGCTTTATCTACATACCATCTGTACTATTATTTACTCAATGTACTTCCTTAAAGCAACTAACATATTTGACTTTGCCCATCCTAGGCAATAAATCCATTAAAGCACTGTTTGATGTATTCATTCTATTTTTCTAATGCACACCAAAACTGCCAACACAACTCAAATAAAAACATGTGCGTCCAGGTAACAGTGAGAACCATCTGGAAAGCACCAGGGATCTGTGAGCATGGGTGAGGTGCTAGCTGGCGGAAGCAGAGGTAAGCTGCAAAGGGACAACGCTTTATCCATCTCCTCTGCCTCACCACTCCTCATGGGCCCCCTGGCTCTGTACATTGATGGGCCATGTGAACAAAGACCCGGGGTCTTTGTCACCAGTGTCTGCAGGATCTATGTCTATGTCTATGTCTATGTCACCAGTGTCTGCAGGATCCCACCCATCCCATGGTCTGGTGGCGTGGACAACCTCAGTCTCCGATGCCTCCACACTGATCCCTTTTTCCTTTCTAGGGCTGTAATCTACTTTCTTTCTGAACTAAGGCCATCCCCACCCTTCACCCCACCCCCACCTTCTGCACAGAATGGAGCCCAGTCTCCTCCCCTTCAGCTCAGATCTGGGAAAATAAACACAACAGGCCTTTGTGTTTTGAGGGCTCATATAGCTAATCTCCAGAGGAAAATGGCCAGAGGAGACAGAGAGAACATATTAGGGACCGTGACTCAGAGGGACAAAGATTCCAGATATCTTAATGTCCTGGACTCCAGCCTGAAATTCTTGTTGGCCTCCAGAGAGTTTCATTCCCCAGTGAGGAGCTGATCAGGCCTTCCTGCCCCCGCCCACCACCCCAACACACACGCACATACACGCACGCACGCATACACACACACACACAGTCCTATCCTTTCCTCTGTTCTCCGAAAACCTCTTCTCCCCAGAGCCTCACCTCAGGGGGCAGGGGTGGGCAGCCTGAGGTAGTCAGCCTAGGCTGGGGGCCCCAGCTGGGAACTCCTGCTGAGTTAGCAGTTGCCAGCCTGAGTAGATACTTTCTTGGGGGTGACCAAATGCTTGTGAGCCTCAGGATTTTCCTGGAGACCAGTGAGCCTACCTGAGGCCATCTGGTTCCTCCAGGACCAGAGTCAGACTCCAGGGCCTGCAAGGCCTAATGGGCAGGACAGGAGGAAGAGGTGAGGGCTGTGGCCTACAAGAGGGAACATTTCCACCTGAAGTCACCGGAATCGAATGCAAGAAATAGAACCTGAGCAGGCTAAAGAAAATGCTTCCGTGGGCCAGATCCAGCCAGCGTGTGACCCTGGCCATGAGATCATAGGTATTTTGTAGAGTGCTGAGTGGTGGGGTCTTAGAGGGAGTGGGGATAAGCTCCAAGAGTTTATCACAGCATCCATGCCGGCTATGTGTCCCGTAAGAACCCAGGATCCCTCCACTCCACTGGGCACGTTTGTGCCCATTAGAGAAAGTATCCCTTCCTCTGGGTGGATGCATCCTGCTTTAGGACACTTGGTTTGGTGAGCAGAACATGGCTGTCTTTCAGTCCCCACGAATCCCCTCTCTTGGGCTCTGTGTATGCACAAGCTGGATAAGTGTGTGCATTGTCCAGACTTGATTTCTGGAACTCCCAGTCATACACCCCATGACTTGCTCTTATTCATAAGACACGACCTCTTCCTAAAGTAGGGCTGACACGTCCCAGTCACAGGCCGTGAGTCTCGGAGTCACTGGCAGTGATGTCAAGAACCTGCACCACAGCAGATCCTCTGCAGAGCCCAGAGGGACGGCAGCTGGGCAGAGCCGAATGCCAGGCTCCTCTTTACTTCTAGGGGCTGGTCACAGCCAGGGTGAGGCAGGGAAGGGAGACTCAGTGCTGCCCCAGGCTGTGCCGAAAGAGAGAGTGCCCTGAGGCCCGTGTTCCCCACTCCGGGTGAGCCACAATCCCGGCGGGGAAACCAGCCTTGGTTCGGAGCACAAGGCACAGCTTCCTCACTGGATCTCACAGAGCCTCTGGTTCTGGACACATGGGTGGCAGATGACTAGCCTTGCCCAGCTCCCAGTTTTGGGCCTCAAGGCTGGTGTGGCCACAGTCAGGTTTCCAGGGATAAGTGAATTCACCTGAGTCTTTCTAAGTCTGGGTGCTCTGAGAGTCTGAGCTTTTGCTCCCAGATTCAGTCTGACTAGTTAACAGGTTGCAGAGGGACAGGTGAAAACACAAAGGACATGTCTTCCCTGCAGTGGCTTTCTCGACACTCCCTAGTGTGTCTTCTTTTCCTCTCTCCCTGTCTTTGTGTGTCTTCCTCCAGTCCTCCCCTCTTCCCCTTCTCCTGCGCCCCTTCTCTTTGTCTCCATCTGTTTCCTCTCTCTTCTCTCTTCATGTCCATTCTTGCTTTTCCCCTGCCTTCTGCTCTCTCCTCTCTTGTCTCTACTGGGGAGCTGAGAGACTCGAGCAGGCTGGCTTTTTGGGGCCAGCATCCTTGGCAACCACAGTGATCCCATAGGGACCAGTAACTGCCAGGATCTGCTCTTCCATTTAGGGTGAGAGTGGCAGTGAAGTAGCCACGTCACCATCATCAAGCCTATGCCTTGGGTTTTCTGCTTCTCCAGGGACAGGGGCATTCGGATGCTGGCCACCTACAGAGGTGCAGCTCCCTGGATCCCGGGAGAATGGCCGAGAGCATGAAAGCACCCTGGTGGTTCCTGGTAGAGGGGCAGGGCCCTGTTCTCAGAACTCGTATGTGCATTAAAAATCCTCACAACAGCCCTCTGAGACAGGTCCTGTTATTAGCCCCAGTTTTCAGATGAAGAAACTAAAAAGTATAGGAAGATGACGTGACTTGCCTAAGGTCACACAGCCAGCATGGAGCCCAGTTGGAACCTGAACTCGGGGGTGTGGTTCCAGAGCACATACTCCTAACCTCTTTGTTTTTCTACCTGTCACATCCTAATTTTCTGGACTAGCAGGAGGCATTGGGGCAGACAGTGCTTCTTCACCCACCTCACACCAAAAAGGCCATCCCTCTTGTCAGCTGACACATCACCCTCCGGCATTGGAGATTCATCATTCATCCTCTGTTCAAATGTAAATCCTTGTCCAAATAGGATGAATTCTTCAGCCTTAGTCTTATCTGAATTTGACAGAGAGAAAATACAAGGTTTGAAATCTCAGGGCATCTGAAGACTAGGAGTGTGCAGGGGGCTTTGCAGAGCAGAGCTTCTCAGAATAGGGCTTGCATCAGAATCTCCTGTTAAAACGAGTTGGGCTCCACCCCCGGAATTTGGGGGAGGGGCCAATAAATAGAAGCGGAGTCTGAGAATTTGCATTTCTAACATGTTCCTAGGTGGTGATGCTGTGGCTGACTTAGGGACCCCACTTTGAGATCCATTGGCTTAGAAGTAGTTGATAGATGGTCACGGGGATGGGGAATGCAGTTAGCATTAATGTATTGGCTAGGTGGAGAGCCAGAGGAGAGAAAGAGCAATTGGGGGATCATTTTATAAACTATATAAATGTCTAACCAATGTACTGTATACTCGAAACTAATAATAAAATAATTTTTTAAAAAAGAACAAAATAAAAAATAAATAAATGGAACTACATCTAACTAAAAAGTTTTTGTACAGCAAAGGAAATCATCAGCAATACTCAAAGAATTTTATAAACTATATAAATGTCTAACCAATGTACTGTATACTCGAAACTAATAATAAAATAATTTTTTTTTTTTTTTTAAAAAGGAAAGTGAACGATTGCCTCAGAGAAAGGGAAAGCCAGGTCACCAGAGGCAGACATTTCCATCTTCACTGGAGGCCGAAGGCACACAGGGGTAGTTGGGGGTCCCTGAAGAAGCCTAGCAGTGGCTACGCAACCCCCTCCCTGTGCGAGATGCTCTGGGCATCTGTACCCAGCCATGATGAATAGCACTCATTTGAGCAGCGGCCGTGCAGTGTGGAAAGAACCTCTGTACAGATCTATCGGATTTTTATTAACTGTTTTACTGTCACAGTTTCGAAATCAATCAAACAGTGTTGCCCTCCAGGGACTCACTGGGGTTTGAGGGCTGGGGCTCCTGGTCTAAATGCAGCGCAGGCTGGGCCCAGACCCACACGGGGGCCTAGTGGGTGGCTGCAAGCAGGCAGTTGGTGTCTGTGTCCTTTCCCTGCCCTGTGAACAGCAGGCTTTGTCCTCTCTCTGAACCAAAGCCCCAACCCAGACCAGAACTAACCGTACACATTTATCGATCCTTGAACCAAACCCAAATATAAATCGTGAGCCACTTACCAAACCTATGTCCAAAACAAAACAGGGAGGGGGAATGAAAGACCCTTAGCAAAACCAGTTTAAATCAGAAGAGTATCTCTAATTTCCCAAACCATTAAACTAAAACAAACCTGGGACATCAAAAGCCTTCAACCTTGACATGAGTCAATATTTCAGTTGGTCCTACTCCCTGGCTTAGCATAAACTAAGCCCCAGGTGCAGAGAAGTGGTGCTCTAAGGTCCAGGGAGAACAAAGCTCTCTGTATTGAACCGAACCTTCCCAAGAAAGCCTCGTCCTGCAGTAAAGGAGGCTGCGCTCCCACCCCCACCTTCTGGCCCAATGTGGGAGGCACATCGGCCCTGGCCTGTATCTTGAACTGGAGTGTAGGGCCTAAGCCCTGGCCAGGAGCTAAGTAGTAGGGCTCCAGGCCTCTCTGCGATTACAGCAGAGGGGCCACAGACAGTCCAGCAAGCTCCTATAGTGACCCTGATCTGCATCGAGCCTCCTCAGCAGAGGGAAGAAGGAAGTCTTCTCCAAAGCTGGCGGCAGAGTCAGAGAGCCAGGGTACTTCCAATGTCTAAGCAGGCCTGCAGGCATGTCATCCCTGCCAAAGAACACATGTGAAAGCAGTTGTGGGGACAATGGGTAGATGGGGAAGTACGTTATAAAATGTGTGATTTCTGAGGCCTTGTGCCTAGCCGGGACCACCTAACTTTGGTGTCTACTCTTTCCTGATCCTCGAGTGTCCCTGAGATGTGTCCTCATGGCTAGGAAGCTGCATTTGGTTGAGTCCAGCTACTTGGATTCACCCTTGTTCAAATGTGGTCTCACTCCTACCTTTCCTTTTTCCTTTCCTCCCTTCCTCTCTTCCTTCCTTCCTCCCCCTCCCTCTTTCCTCTCGCCCCCTTTCTCTGTCTTCCCTCTTTGAATTCCTTCACATGTGCTTGCATCCACCTGCCTGACTGCAAAGCCCTGCTCAAAGGTGGAATGGGGCCTTACCTTCCATTTTGATTGAGAAGCGCTGCTGAATGAAACACTGACACATGCCACAACATGGATGAACCTCAAAAACATTACACCGAGTGAAAGAAGCCAGCCACAAAAGGTCACATATTGTATGATTGCATCTAAATGAAATGTCCAAAACAGGCAAATCCATAGGAACAGAAAGCGGATTAAAGGTTGCCAGGGGCTAGGGGGAGAGGGAATGAGGAATGACTACTTAATGGGTATTGGCTTTCCTTTGGGGCTGAGGAAAATGTTCTGGAATTAGATAAAGGTGACGGTTGCAGAACATTGTGAATGCACTAAATGCCACCGATTTGCACACTTTAAAATGGTTAACTTCTGTCATGTGAATTTTATCTCGATTAAACAAACAAAAAGAAGGACTGCTTGGGTCCCTTTCTCCTACCCTTCCTTGCATTTTATCAAAGTGTCTGCAATGCCCCGTTCTAGCAGCTCCTTGAGCTTAGGAACAAAGTGTGTGGTGGTATTAGGTGCTGACTCCAGAAGACGCTGCCATTCTGCAGTCCGGCTGTCTGAAACAATCGCTACCTGGCCCTCTGCGTGGTGAGTCCGGGAGAGCGGACAAAGGGAAAGCCGGGTTTCTTTTGGGGGAGAGGGGAGTTTCTTTTGGCCTCATGGGTAAGTGTACCAGCCTCAGGGAGCCTAGACCTGGAAGAAAGAGAGAGATGGTTAAGGTGTTTGAGTGGAAGGGGAAGAGAGGACGAAGGCAGGGGACTCCCAGGACTGAAGATAGAAGAAATGAACATTCGGTGAGCCACTGCGCCTGCCAGATCCCTGACCAGGCACTTCACACCCAGGGCCTCATCCAACTGCATCCTGAAAGCTGTTGTGCGAGACAGGTATTCTGCTCCCAGTCCGCAGAGGAGAAGGCCAGTGCAACAGGGGGAAGTAGGTGCCCAAGATCATGAGGCCTGTGAGTGGTAGTGTGGCCCGGAGTCTCTGCATTTAGCCTTGGTTGTCCACACTGGGCCCCCGAGGAAGGGACCCTTGGAAATGATCCCACTCTGGGTTTGAGTAGCCCTGCAAGGAGTGTTCCCACGGCCTGGCCCCTTCCTCAGTTCAACCCTAGTTCTGTTCCCCATTTGCCCTTTGTACACTGATGATAGAGTCCTTGGCTGACCTGCCCTCCTGCACACCTAGAAACACGTCTTCCCCATTGTCTGCTCTCCAGGACTCACCATGCAGAGGGCCAGGTAGCGGTTGTTTCAGATAGCCAGACTGTAGAATGGCAGCTGCCTCCAGCCACTCTGATACCGTTCACCCAGAGGGATGGGTGTCCAGGAGAGCTGGGCAGTTCCATCTGGGCATTCTTTGGTCAAATGTGGATCAGAGGCTTGCTGTGTGGCAGGCACCTTGCTAGGCATTAGAGATGCAGCGAGGTGCTCGGGGCCTTCCACCTTTAAGAGCGGAGACAAACAATGAATAGGAAGGAATTGGTCATGCAAATCTGTGTCACGGGGTAATGAAGAGAAACAGCAGGGTTGAGGAGAGAACTAATAGGGAGAGAGAGAGGAAATGTTAGCTGGCTCATGGAAAGCCTTTCTGAGGAGGTGGCATCTGTGCAGAGACCTGAATGAAACTTCTCTGGGTAGCCAATGAACTTGGTCAGTTTAAGGAATAGCAAAGAAGCCTATGTGGCTGGAGAGGAATGAGCAGAAGCAGGGAGAGACTGGCCAAGGCACCTGTGGGACAGGAAGAGAGGCGACGGCTTTGAGTCCCGCCTGATGGGAGCCTCTGTGGAGGTGAGCACAGGATGGCACTGACCCACTGACAAGGTTGGCAAGGACAGTACCAGCAGCTGCGTGGAGAGTAACTTTCAGGGAGCGAGAGAGGCAAGGGGGACAGAGCTATTTCCCTCTCATTGCTTCAGCCCTTTAGATCCTGAAAGGTTTGCAGCCTTGGAGGCTGTGAAAGAGGTGACAGCGTGTGTGGTGATTAGAGCACAGCCTCTGAGGTCAGCCTGATGAGTTCGAAGCCCTGCTTCGCCACTTCCAGCTGTGTGACCCTGAGCAAGTCTCTTAACCTCTCTGTGTCTCTGTTTCCCCATCCGCAAAGTTAAAAAAGGTAATACCTCCCCTATAAGGCCGTGAGAATTAAGTGGCAGAATCTAGGTAGCACTCAGTGCGTGCTAGCTATTATTACTTTTGAAAGATGCAAAGGCTCCTGGCAGAATAATGAGCTAGCAAGTGGTTCTGCCACTAGCCCTGCCTCCTTCTCCCCCTACCTAGGTCTTGGTGTAAAAAGAGGATTCTTTAGCATATCTTTAAGGTCCTCCTCCAGCTTTAACACCGAAATAATTGGGAACAATATCCCTGGCACACAAAGGAAAAAGCCAAAGATTAAATACCTTACAATGCTAGGAGACACCATGTGATTGTTGCACTCAATCTTTCCAATAATCCAGTGAGAGAATTTTGTCCCTTTCATGGATAAAGACTAATGTTTTTACCTTTTTCTTTAGTCGTATTAGTATTATTTGTTCACCTATTGGAGGATAAATTTCCATTCCATTTTTATTTCATGAAAAGTTGATCACTCCTGGATCTGTGTTCCATGTGTCCTTGGAAGAAAAGCTCCCTGAGGTGCTCAGGATGGTCTTTCAAACGGGGTTAGGATTCAGAAACACAGAGCATGGCAAGAAAACCCAGTTCCTAGCCCAGGACTGAGGCCAACAGGCAGGATGATTTCTTTTCTTGTTCCTAGATCAGTGAGAGTTACTACGGAGCCCCCGCCCTCAGGTCGGCCCCTAGGGACACGGGGGACCACGCAGTGCACCCCTAGTGGTCAGCTGGAGAAACATGGTTGCCACAGAGCCCATGTGCATTTCTCAAAGACATGGAGTCACTTGGTTATCAGGGGGAAAAGAAAGGAGGAGATAGGAAGCAGAGACCATAGTCACAGCAAGGTGGAGATGGAAGGAAGACACAAACAAACACACACATTCTTACTTAGACTTCAGGCCAGATGCTGCGCTAGATGTTTTAACATGTAGGAGCCAATGGAGGAGAAAAGGTGGGATAGTAAACAGAAGATGGACCCAAATGTGGGCTGGACCACAAATCAGCTGGTAGTTTCATAGCTTAGTGAATAAACGTAACCCCAGTGGGTTGATGGATTATTCCATTCCTGCCTGAAAGTAGATCACTAGGGTCTCTCCTTGGCCTGAACAGATGAGCATGTGTGTGCCAGCAGCTGGATGGAAGCAGACACAGAAAGTGGGCCTGTCACACAGCTTGGAGGGAGAGAGATATCCCAGGTGTTTCAGAGTCACCCCTTCTCACCCTAAGAACAGACAGAACTTGATGAAAGCCAGCCTAAGGCCACAGTTCTCTACCTCGATGCTGTACTGTGCTGACCAATTTAGGACTCACACGAACCTGGCAGGCCTAGGCCAGTGGCTGATTCTAGCATGATAGAGCATTATAGGGATGTGCTGAGCCTTACATTTCAGGGACAGAAAAATTGATTGCCTAAGTACAGGATGTGGGAGGCTGGCTCACAGCTGGTCTAGTGTAAAAGATCTGGGAGGAAGAGGGGGTGGGCGTCTGTTGACCACAAGATCAATGGAAGCCTGCAGTGTGATACAGCTGCTAAGCAGGGAAGCCTGGCCTCCTACACGGACAGCCCAGGCAGAGGTGGCACCGACACGTCCAGAGCCTGGGGAGTGACAGCCTCACTTTCCTCTGTGCTCATCAGCCAGCTTACAAGATTCGTTTATTTCTAGGTGTCACAAATTAAACAGCATATCAAAGTTTGAAGACTATGGAGAGGAGAATGGCTGAGCTGGTGAGGAGCCTGGGAGAGCCTGTCAAAGACCTTATTAGTGGAGCTGAAGATCCTTAACTGGAAAGCGGGGAGGAATAAGGGACACCAGTGAGGCCTTCTATTTGCAAAGGGATTGATTATCACGGGGTAAAGGAGAGGCTTGTCCAGGGCGGCCCCAGAGGGCAGAACTGGGACTCAAAGCAGCACAGGGTGTGCTGTGGTTTATGGACTGTGTCCAGTGGAATGCCAGGAGGTTAACAGCTGTTCCCTGAAAAAGGGGGATCCAGAGGCAAGTGGGAATAGAAAAAGCATATATACTATACGTAGCCCCCACCTTTGGGGCATTCAAAGTGCACCTTAGCGTTTAGACACATGTATATATATGAAACATGACATCGGACAAAATCCAAAGAAACGAAAGGATTTGCCCTTGCCCGAGCCCCCTGAAACAGAGCTTAGGGCAGAGAGCTTCTGTGCTTTTACTTTATTCAGAAGTGCAATCCTGTGGGAGGGTTGGGGTTGAACAGAGGAGAAAAGCCTAGATGAGGAGGCGTTACTGAGCTGTCTGCAGCTAAGTGCAGCTGATTGCTGGATCCCAAGGGACCATCCTGAGAAGCCGTATTTAACTGTGTTTCAGGGACAAAGGGGCAGAAACTACCCATCAAGTCCAACTGGTTGAAGATTTACTTCATGGAGGTTAAATCTTTACATCTGTGTTGGGCATGCATGGGCACTAGGCATGGTCCATGGTGGCAGTGTCAACGGGGATGTTTCCTGGGGGTGGGGGATAGGAGGAAGCAGCATGAACAGGAGACAAGGGGGCACCTCTGTGAAATGGGCTGGTGCCTGCGCAGAGCTGGTCGCTGCTTGAAGCTGGAACTGGAGACAGGTAAGGCAGAAAGGATCTGATGGCTCGGACACAGAGTGTGATACATATGCAATAGAAAGTCATTCTCCCTCCCTCTCCTTCCCACCATGCAGCCTCCCCATCAGAGGCAAACACTGTTCTCTCGTGAAGCCTTCAAAAGACATTCTACGCATAAACAAGCTAAAATGCGTATGTATATATGGTGAAGGTAGGTACACGTGCACATATTTTTATATAAATAGGAGTATACTATACCACCTGATCCTGTTTTACTTAACAATATATCTTGGAGATCTTCGCTTAGTACTCAGAGCCGGCTCGTGCATTTGAATGATTGCATAGCATTTCTTCCTATTGATGTTCCAGAATTTACTTCACTAGAACTCCATTAATGGGCCTTTAGAATGTTTCTAATCTCTTGCTATTAAAATCAAAATGGCAGTGAACATCTTTGTACAGAAAGTCATTTTGCAACCCTGGGAGTTCAAGTGTAAGGCTAAATCCCTAGAAACGGAATATTGGGTTAAAGGGAGTGTGCGCTGTGGTTCTCACAGATGTTGCCTTCCAGGGAAATTGCGCCAATTTCACTCCCACAGGCAATTCAGGAGCATGCTCATTTCCCTCCATGGGCAACAACACAGCACATTATCACAGTTTTGATCTCTGCCAATACTACAAGTAAAAAGTGGTATTCCAGTGTGGTTTTAATTTTAGTGTTTTAAGTTGTAAGTGAGATTGAGCTTCTTTTCATATATTTAAGAACGATTTACATTTTATTTTCTGTAAACTGTCTACATCTTTTTCCCATTTTTCTCGATTTAAAATGTTTAATACAAAATGGTTTAAATATACAAAAAGACATGCGTATATACGTATATTTAGTATCTATTTACATACATATGTATATTTTATGTGTGTATATACATATACCTATATGTGTATGCATTTATACATAGTCAGTACTCTGTATTCAGAGTTTCCTCATCCACGGATTTAACCAACTGCAGATAGAAAATATTTGGGAAAAATGTTATGTTGTTGCTGATGTGTATTATGTAGTTAGGCCTATGATGGTTACATCTGTACAGAACATGTACACTTTTTTCTTGTCATTATTCCCTTAACTATACAGTCTAACAACCATTTCCATAGCATTTACATTGTATTAGGCATTATAAATAATCCAGAGATGATGTAAAGAATGTGCGTAGGTTATATGCAAATACTACACCATTTTATATGAAAGACATGAGCATCTGTGGATTTTGGTATCCGAGGAGCACCTAGCAGGTATGTGTTGAATATACCTAAAATTATAAATATACATGCTTATATGAATTGTGTTGAACTGTATATAAACTTCTGTAACTGATGCTATTACTATTTTATTTGATTTTCGGAAGTCTTCAGCACCCTTCATGAACACTGTCCATGTTGTAAAGAACTGTAGTTTATTCATTTTTATTGCTATAAAATATGTTGTTATATGAGTATGCCATATAATACCATTTCTTACACCCTTTCTCCCGTTGATGGTTTTGTGGGTCAGCTCCAAATTTTTGTTACATATTGCTAGGAACATTCTAGTACACATCTCCTACACAGGGGCAAAAGTTTCCAGACTGGCCTTGTACTTAGAGTTGGAATTGCTGGATCATGGGGTATATGCATTTTTAGGGTATAGGAAAGTGCAAATTTGCCCATTACAAAAAATGGATTGCTGATTTTATTGTTGATTATAGGGGCTCTTTAAGTGTGGAAGGAATTAGTGCTGCGTCTGATAGGAGCATATTAGTGTTTAAATTAGTGTTTAGTGTTTATTTATGCTCAGAAAAATTCTGGCATAAATAAAACCTGTGTGACCGAGTGTTTCCGAGTGTTTCCCTAACTAAACTGACCTTAACCCCTTGTTCTCCACTGACTCTCTCAGAAGACTACTTGGGAAATGCTGGTGCAAGGCAATTACCTCGGGACCTGGTAAAACAAGAAGCTAACATCTGGGCAACTTTCGATAGTATGACAAGGGTGTCCTCTCTACCCAGGGGACTTTGAAGCTCTCAGGGGAAGAGCCTCATGAGAAGCCTTTCTGGTCTGTCCTCCATCCTATAGTTTAAGCACCATCCTGATTATGCATCCACCATATGCCAGGCCTTTGCGAGTATGTTTCATCCCTTCTCTTCATCCCTATAACCCCATAAACAAGCTCAAGCAGAGAGCTTTCTCAAAGGAAGACCAATGACTGACCCAAAAGCCAGTCCTCGCTCCATTCCACAATGTCCCAGTGGACTTGTCTGGAACCAACACCTAAGTAGAGAGCTTCCTCAAAGGAAGACCAATGACTGTGTGACCCCAAAGCTGGTCCTCGCTCCATTCCACCATGTCCCAGTGGACTTGTCTGGAACCAACACCTAAGACCCCTTTCCCAGTAAACCAGACACTGGCTTTGTCTCTAGCCCCTCTGGCTACAACCGTGGGTCCTTGTCCATCCCCCTCCCCACCCTCATCTGCCTCAGGTCCGTGCTACCTGACGGACTGGTGATTTTGACACATGTGTCCTGGCTCTCTCGTGACCAGGGATGACAGTTCCGTGCCTCTTCCCTCTGGGCTCCTGGCACTTGGCACACAGTCAATGACCAGGTCAGTGATGGAGATGATAGTGAACATGTATCGGGTACTCACCACAGGCAGGCTCTGCGCTGAGGACTTTTGGAAGATCATTCCATATCGTTGTTTATAGCAACCTTATGTAGATGCTGTTACCATCACCCGCACTTTGCAGATGAAGAGACTGAGGCTGAGAGAAGTTTGGTTATTGGTTTAAGATCACACCGTTGCTGAGTGGTGAAGGCAGAATTTGAACTCTAGATCTAGGGCTCATGCATGCCTCACGATGCACACGTGACTAGATGGATCAGTCAGGAGGCCCCTGTCTGGCAGATGCCACACACCCATGAATTGCTACATGGTGAAAATGACACAAACCCAGGAACTGCGATTCAGCACGGTAGGGAAGCCTATAGAAATGGGCAACCTCGGGTTGGGGAGGACCCCAGGCCTGGTCTTCTGTCCCTTCCCTGTTCCCCTGCTGCCAACTGGGGTCACAGGCCTAGCCCAGGGCCACTTGGGGTTCAAGTGAGAAAACAGCCATGTCCTGGTTTGCAGCACTGGCAGTCGCTCCGGGCAAGCTGCAAGCAAACAGCTGTGGCTCCAGTTCCCCAGTCTCCCTGCCCCCATTACCTGTGTCAACACTCTTATTTTTAAAGCAGCAGAGCCAAAGTGGGGGCTGAGGGTGGGTGATGGGGTGGGAAGGAGCTAGGCCCTTATCAGCGCTGGGGTCCTTGCATATGTAACAACGTCATATAATTAACAGTGAAGATCATTTACATTGTCGCTTAGCTAATTTTCATAATGTTTTCTTTATTATCAGAGGAAGAAATTAACCCAAGAATTTATTTACATAGCAGCCTCAAACAGTAACAGCTTGCTAATTGCCTGTTAGGTGATTAATAAGCTTACAGCAGATGCTAATGCGTCGTGGGCCCCCGTTTCAAAGGTGCTCTTGCCGCACGCTTGTGTTTTTGGCAGCTTAATTAGTGCAATAATTATGTACTTGTTGCTCCTTCTTTCGAGCAAATACTGTCAAATGCTTAAAAGATTAAAGTGAATTATATCCTGAGAACTCACAGCGCTTAAGGATGCCCCGTTCTTGCTAACTTCCCTGCTAGTTCAAAAATAGAGACTAAATGAGAGAGGGGGTCTAACGTGTCAGCGGAGAGACCTGATGATCTTGCCTGAGTCTGCTGGGTTCTAGTCCTGGCTTCTCCCCTCACTAACAGAGAGACCATGAACCTTGCCTCAGTTTCCTGTCTATCAAAGGAGGGATAAATCATTGGCATGGGAAGGGGGAGGGGAAGCCTTAGCATCAGAGAGACTCAAGCGACATAACAATTAAATGCAATGTGTGGATCTTACTTGGGTCCTGATTGGAACAGACCGTTTGTAAAAAGATATCTTTGAGATAATTAGAGAAATTTAACCTTGGTCTGTAAAACAGATGACCTCTAGAAGTCATTGTTGATTTTGTTAAATGTGATAACGGCATAATGGTCATATAAAAGATATATTCTTATCCATTACATACATATACTGAAATATTTAGGGCTGAAAGGATATCATGTCTGCAATTTGCTTTAAAATACCTCAGCCCCCGCTAAAAGCAGTGGATCTGTAGTTTAAGTAAGGTTGCAAAATGTGGATCAACACAGAAGCTGGGTGGATGATGGTTACATTGGGGATCAGTATAACTATTTTTCTCCATTTTTGTGTATATTTGAAAACATGTATAATATAAAAGTTAGAACATATAAAAGAAGTGGGTAGGATGGCTATCAAGACGTGGGCTTTAGAATCCAGCTGCCTCTGTTCAAGTTCGGCTCTACCACTTGCTAGCTGTGTGGCCTTGGGCAAGGACTTTAACCTTTCTGTGCCTTGGCTTCCCCACCTGTAACATGAGGATCTACTTGTTGCTAGGATTTACTGACAATGCACGTAGGTTTTAGCATAGCGCCAGGTACATTGGAAGCTTTTCCTTGTCATTCTTGTTATTATTGATATTATTATGCTGCGGCTCTTCCTAGCGCCTCAGTCTCTCCATGGCAGCAACACTGGCCCCTCCAGAATTTGATCACAATGCCCCATCCCATGGTGAAGTGCCCTCCTCACTCCCATCCTGCTTCCAGACAGACTCCCAGGAGCCTTTGTCTTGCAGGCTCCTTGCTAAACTTGCTTTGTGTTTAATTGTCTGAATTTTACCTGTTGGTGACTCTTGCACTCTGGGAAATCTGTGTTCTGACCCTTCAGCCCCTCCTAGCCCCTGAAGCTGCACTCAGCCTACCTATTCTGACCTGCGCCTATCTGTGCCTACTGTCCTTTCCTGCCAGCTGAGGCTTGGGTCCATTTAGTACTCAGCCTCTCAAAGCCATTCCCATTTTGCTCACGAGAACACACCTGGGCCTGCCATGTTTTGGCCAGACCACTATCCACTGGGTGCCTTAAGTGTGGGCCTCAGTTTTCCCATCAGTACAATGAGGGGTTGAGCCAACCCTCTAATACCCAGCACTGACTCCAGACAGTGTGCGAAGTTCTGGCCTTGAGTGTAACCAAAAACAGACCTGGTCTCTGCCTTCTGGAGCTACAGACTGGCGATCATCAAAAATTCAGGCAATAAAAATGGCAACTGCAGGAAGTTCCCAAAATGATAGATACTGGTGTAATACTAGGGTATATCATGGGGATTCAATCAAAGCAGGGAAGTGGGAAGGGCAGAAACCTGATTTGTTGGAAGCCTCAGGAATAGCTAAAGAATCAAAAGAGAACAGAGCTCCAGGCCTCAGAAAAGCCATACCTGGGGCCACCTTAGAGACCTCAGCAGCCAGGGCTGATAGACTCTTTGTCCTGGGCTCCACCCCCTGGACAGTTTGCTGGGCTCCACCCCCTGGAGTTTCTGATTCAGTAGGTGTGGGATGGAGTCCCAGAACGGGACTTTCTGCCAAGTTCCCACATGCTGCTGCTGCTCTGCTGGGGTTGGGGACCACTCTTTCAGAACAACTGCCCTATAGGAACTAAAACCTCTCTGGGGAGGCAGGATTTTCACAGAGTTAATATTTAAATGCACATCAGAGGACAGAAGTATATTAGTAATGTTTTTGGCTCCTCAGCATCTTCTTTTGATAACCATACCCTGATTTCACTTTGAGGCTCTATGCCTCCTTCACTCTTAGACCGTGTATTCCTAATAAGACTCCCACCTGGCTCTAGGGTAGAGCATGAATACATCCTAAGAACATCCGATTAGGAAACTGGGTCCACCCAGTCACATGACGTACATTGTCCAATCAAGTCGAATCTCAGGACCTTGGCCAGAACCTCTAGGAAGCAAGACTCTTTTTTTCTGCTGGACCAGAACAACTTGCAGTCATCTTGCCACAGTGAGGAAAGAACCTCTAAAAATGGAACCCATAAGAGAAAAGCAGAGGAGAAGGCATTGTTTAATACACTTGGATCTAACTGTATCTGAAGCCAATAATCCTTAGGCTTGTCCGTTACGTGAGCCACTAATTCCCTTTTTCTGCATAAGTAATATTTTGGGGTGGAGTTTTCTAACACACGATGGAAAGCTTCCCATCTATTACAAAGTGTTTCAGGAATTTTGAGGCGGGTCATCCTTTTTGGATCAGGGAACATGCACAGATAGAGAAGTGAAAGGAAAGGACGTTTTAGGTGCATAGTTGAGAGAGCGGAAGATAAGTAAAGGTATGCTGGTGGGAAAGAGCAAAGTACAAACAGAGGCCATGGCAGAGACCAGTGGGCTAGCTCTCAGTACCCAGTGAGAAGCTTCCAGAACTTAAACCCAATAAGTAGAGGGCATCTCGTCACCCCGATTGGAAAGCTCTTTGTCTTCCACGGATCCCTTTCCCAGAAGAGGTCACCCCTGATGCCAGAAGTTCCCAGAGCCTGCTGGCCCCTTCAATTCAGACTTCCTGCCCAGATGGGGCAGCTGGGATGAGGTCATGGCTGGAGAGAGTCTTTTATCCTCTTGCTAAGCTTCTTCTTTCAGTAGCAATTGCTGTCTTGCTTAATCTCAGAATTATCTGATTGTCGCAGTCGAGTTCTCCACATTAGGCAGCGAGCCAACAAGTTACTTAACCTATAATTGCCCTTTAATGAAGCCCATCTTCAAAACTGAATTGTCAAAGGGAAACTTGTAAACATACAGCGAGGTCCAAGACCAAGCTGGCCCCAGACGTCACAGCCAGGCCCTTGACTCCTCTCTGGCGTCAACCACATTTGTCTGAATTACTAGGGCTTTATTGCCGGCTGCCACCAGAGTAGAGAGGAGCCGGGTGCTTGCAACAGTCACCAGAAGCAGGTCAAGCCTTTTAACAGCAAGGTTTAGGGTGCTTGGTTCGGGGGAACATATTCCTCTTCGCCAAGTGACCCTCCTCTCCCTAACGCTCTATGAGATGTGAAAGTAACGGCCAATTTCATGATGCGAACTTTGCAAAATCTAAGCAACGTCTATGTTCAAGGAAACCATATAATGGTAGAAATATGTTAGTGAATAGTCCACGCTGTAGAAAAAGTAGGTGAGTGAGGCTGACATCAAAGAGGAGTTCTGAGTATGGCCTCTGTGTGGACTGGACTACACTGCGCATGCTCATGTGTCTGGGGACCTTCCAATCGCATCTTAGCAGTCAGAGGTGAAGCATCAGAGTCAAACAGAGTCAGCTGCTTTGTAGCTCTCTTATATTCATCCGGGGCAAACCAGGACAAGGACAGAAGTATTTATAGAACACCTACTACGTGTCTGGTATTGTGTTAAGCACTTTACATACTTTATCTCATTTAATTATCAGAACAAATCTAGGAGCTCAATCTTACCCTTATTTTGTTGATAAAGAATGTGAGTCCCAGAAAGGTTAAGTATCTTGACTAATGTCACACAGCATGTGTGTATAGGAAGCAGGATTTAAACTCAGGCTCGTCTAATGTCAAAGCCAGTCAATGCTCCTTTGACAGTTTGGTGACTTAAAGCCATTGAGAAGCGTGAATAAGAAGGGCTGCAGACTCATGAATAAAATACCATGCTGTCTGAAATTCCCTTCAAAATCGCACAAGAATATGGTGGGGGAAGTAGGAGTATAGAAGAAAAAACTGGTTTTGAGATGATAGATTTTAAAGCTGGATGATGGATACTTAGGGTTCATGATACAATTTTGTCTAATTCTGTGTATATTGGAAAGTTTTTATTATGAAAAACTTTAAAACATACAGCACTTACTCCAGAAGTTAGTACCCCTTCCCAGTGCCCCAATAACACCCCGAGCACACATCTGTCACTGCCCAGCCCTGACCACGTCACATTAGAGCTGACTGTTAAGTTATCTGTATTCCTCCAAGACCTCGCGCTCCATGAGGATAAAGCCAATGTCTGTCTTGTTCACCTAATAAAATGAATACAAGAAAATGAGTCTGGTGCACAGTAGGCATTCAGTAAGTTTGTTGAGTGCATGAAAAAGCCAAAGAATTGGTCCTTGAAGGCTGGAGGGTTTTGTTAAGCATGCTAGGTGGCGGCGGCAGTGGTGGTAGAGGTGGTAGGGGCGGCTTGAGAAAAAGCACAAGCAGCAGGCAAGCCAAGTTCAGAGGTGAGTGAAGGTGGAAATCTGGCCACTGCCAAAAAAATAGTCGCCAGTGATAACGTGTCCGTGAGAGCTGGCATGTCCACTTTTTAATAACTTATATTTCACAGACATGGCACTGACAACATTTTTTTTTTCCTTATCACCACAGCAGGGTCAATCCCCTGCCGTGGCTGTGAAAAGTGAGGCTCTCGATTCCAGTCTCAGCTCATTAATTGAAGAAAGTTGGCCAGCATGTGCCTGGCGGAAGGCAGCTCCAAATGGATGTCAACACATTTTTGAGGACTGAAGGAAACAAAAGAAATCAATTAAGGGGATAGCCTGAAGTTCCAGTTGGGAATCTGAATCCCGCTGCCTTTTCTAATAGTCCCCAGCAAAAGTGAGGGGAAAAAGAGCCTCCTTCCTCAGGCCGCCCCAAGACCAAGTGCCATGTGGAAACTAGAGACTGAAAAGGCAAAGTCAAGAGTCTAGGATGGTTTGGAAGCAGGTTGCCCTGGCAGGGCTGGGTCTGTGTCCTGAGGCTCTGCAGGCTACGTGGCGTCTGGTCTCCTGCCAGCCTTCCTGATGAAAACCATGCTCCACTGCTGGCTTAGGTTGAGGCCCAGACGAGGCCTGTAGGATTTAGCATACCTTCAAAGGCCTTTCTTGCACAGATGGATTTTTTCCACTAAAGCACAAGCCACGCAGATGACAATGACAACAACAACATAAATGTACACAGCTTTTATGGTTGACAAAAAGCTTCTGCGTCCCCGATCTCATCTCACCCTCTCAACAACTCTGTGAGGGAGAAATGGAGAGTGGGGTCAGAAACCAAACTCAGAGGAGTGATATGCTATGCCAAAGATGCCACAGCTGAGAGGCGTGGGACCCAAAATGCTTTCCTCCAGTTTGGGCATGTAGTCCTCGCCAGGGCCTCAGTACCTAGACCAGGTAAGGACGCAGGTCTCGACTCCCTGGCACCTGCCATTGTGGATACTCACATGAGGTTAAGAGGATCTCTGAATGCTCTCGTTGCCTTCTAGAAATGTTGGTGACTCCCATTGTCTCCTGGAAATAGCAATGATTTCTGCCTTCTGGGCCTGTCTCCACCTCAATTCTTCAAGTTATTTTGTGTCTCTGGAATATTAATCAGCCTGGGAGGACTAAAGCAAGAGATTTCTCTCAGGAGAGGCACACTGAACATAAATGTGTCTGGTATAGTAATTCCTTCTGTCATAGCACTTTAAATTTCTCAAAGGGTCTTCGCAATTGTTGTCTAATTTGAAACAAGCAGTTACCCTGTGAGCTGTCTAGGATGATAATGAGCACCTTCCTCCTTAAAGAGGAGGAAACCTATGCAAAGTAGTCTTGTCCAACATCTTGCTTTCTGCCCTTTTCACTTTCTAAAGTTTGAAAACCATGAAATAAATCTTGATCTTTAGTTTTAAAATGAGCATCTTGGAGGGAATGCAGGGAGGAAATCTTACCCCTATTTTTCAGAAATGAATTTTATTATAAAGTAGTAATTGTTGCAAATGCTTAAACACTTGATTGCTTCTTTTGTTCTTCACTCTCTGTGTTTCTGAAAATGTAAGCTTGGGCTTTTTTTCCCCTTCGAAGCCAAAATGTGAAATTTTAGACCTTTTGATTTTGCACAGGTGGGGTGTGGGGCCAGGAGGGATGGAGAGAGCTCCTCCTTCATCCTCATTGTCTCCTCAGAAGTCCTCTTCAGCAGAGGGGAAGGTGACCCACACAGGGCATCTGATGCTCTCCAAGTTCATGATTACTATTTGCTCTATCATTTTGTATCATAGCCAGATGTTAATCTGTTTTCCTCTCTAGACCGTGAGCACCCTGAATAGATATGAATGGACAGGATCATATTTTGGGTTTTAGGGGTAAAAATGAGACTCTGGCAGTAGTGGAATTGAGGGGAAAGTGAGTGTAGGAGTTCACGAGAGAGGTGACCTGTCAGGACTTGACAGCAATAAACCAGGGAGAAGGGAAGACATTTTGAAAACAAACAAACAAACAAACAAAAAAAACAGAGACCAGAGAGGTCAAAAGGAGGAGATAGACTTCTGGGCTTTTCAGGATATGGGATCTGTGTCAGTTTCTACAGTGAATGAGGGAAGAATCAAGGACTAGCTCTCAGATTATGGGTGGACAGTCAGGAAGATGGATGGTAGGGAATATAAGAGAAAATGCATGGATGCATTATAAATGGAGAAATCCATGATGGTTTAGTTCTGAATGGCTTGAATCTCAAGTAGGGGTAGGTCTGGAGTACAGATGTAAAACTGGGCAGGTGATAACCTCTCACTCGTACTATGAAGCCACTGTGAAATCCCTTGTCTGCTTGGCCTGCCTGTGGGCTGAGCCTTTGCCTCCGTGACCTACTACCTGGCTCGCTAGTGGCCCTCAATGACCTGCACTACATGACCTCCTTTTTGCCATCCACCTCATACCTGCAGTGAGACTCCCCGAGGCTACGTAGATCTCATTCATTAGTCCTTTGTGAAGCATCAAAAATACAGTGAGAGGAGCCAGAAAATGTGGTTTCCAGACTTGGCTCAGCAAAGAACTACTATGTGATATTGGGCAGATCACTGTTCCTCCCTGAGCATCACTCTCCCCAAAGTTTCATAATAAAGTGACTAAGTTCTGACTCTGGTAATATTACACTAGCTTGTGTTGAACTAAGTCTCCCGTATAAAACAGTTTTAATATATGAATAAAATATTTGTTAAAAAGCATTCGAAAACACTGGAGAGCTGCCCACACCAGGCAGAAACTGTAGTGGGATTGACCCTTGAAAGACGATAACCTCTCACTGGTTATAAACATGTGATTCATGCTATATGACTTTTACCTTGAGTGTACTGTATCCCTGTCTGCATGGCATGTGATAGTAAAAACTCAAGTAGAAAAACAGTATCTCTGACCTTAGGTGTCAGAGGTGTTGGAGCTCAAGTCTGCCAGAAGTGCTGGAACCAAGGAGAGAAATCCTAAAAGGAGATAATCCCATTTCTATTCAGCAATGTATTAGCAATTCAGACAGTGCAATAAGGTAGAAATAAATAAATAAATAAATAAATAAATAAATAAACAAATAAATAAATAAGAAATATCACTGAAATGTGAACAAAAGACAACATGAATTTTTAGGCAGAAAATCCTGAGAAATCTACAAAGCAACTTCTAGAACTAATAAATAAGTTTAGCAAGCTCATAGGATACAAGGTCTATATACAAAAATCTATTGCGTTTCTATATACTAGCAGAAAAAAATGGAAAATAAAATTTTCAAAAATCTTTTTACAT
Organism: Pteropus alecto; assembly: GCF_000325575.1. NCBI lineage: Eukaryota > Metazoa > Chordata > Mammalia > Chiroptera > Pteropodidae > Pteropus > Pteropus alecto. Next base: position 5,259,286 of record NW_006442512.1, read on the forward strand.
TAAAAACCCAAAACACAAAAAACTTAGGAATAAATTTAACAAAATATAAATAATATTTGTCAAATAACAAAATATTACTGAAAGACACTTAAAAAGACCTTATAAATTATAAGATACTCCATGTTAATGGAACTCAATATTTTTAAAATGTCAATTCTCCTGAAATTTACCTAAACATCAAAGCAACTCCAATCAGAATCTCAATCGATGTTTTTGTAGAAAATGACAAGAAACATGTCATTAAGAATTTGCATGGAAAAGCAAAGATATAGAATAGTCAAAATAACATTGAAAAAGAAGGACAAATTTGGAACACTTACACTACCTGATTCAAGTTTTACTGCAAAGCTAAATCACGACGGTGTAGTATTAGCAAAAGAAAAGACAGAGAAACGGAAGGAAATAGAAAGGCCAGTTATAGACCCTATATATAGTGAATTGATTTTTCAACCCAGGTACTAAAGCAATTTCATGAGACAAAGAAAGACTTTGCAACAAATATTAAAGTGGATGAATATATGATAAAAATAAGCTTACACTTCTACCTCTCACCACACACATTTATTTGAGATATATTATGGCCATAAAGATAAAAGTTATAATGACACAGTTTTTAGAAGAAAGTCTAGGAGAAAATATTTGTGACTTTGGGGTATATGAATAGCCAATAATCACAGGAAGCTATATTCAACATCATTGGTCATGAGGGAAATGCAAATTAAGAGCACAGTAAGCTACTATTACACAATACACCAGAATGGTTAAAATGAAAAATACCAACAACATGAAATGTTGGTAAAGTTGAACAGCAACTAGAACCTTCATACGTTGCTGGTGAGAGTGTAAAATGGTGCAACCACGTCAATGATCAATTTAAATATTTAAATATTTGCCTTTTTATGATCCAGCAATTCCACTCCTAGATATTTATCCAAGAGAATTAAAAACATCTGTCTACACAACAACTTGTACATGAATGCTCATTGCAGCCTTTTAGCCAAAAATTGGAAACAGAAATATCCATGAACAGAGGCACTGAATAAAGAAATGGTGAAATGTTTATATTTGAGTAGGAGTCAGCAGAGACTGGAATGAACTACTGAGCCACACAAAAACTGGATGAATTTCACAGACGTTATGTTGAGTGAAAAAGCAATACACAAAAGAAAAAAATATAGTATGATTCCTTTTATATGAAATTCTAGAATAGGCCACATTCAGGTTCTTGA
>NW_006442512.1:5260568-5284784 GCF_000325575.1 Pteropus alecto
GGGGCAATGGAGTTCTATATCTTGATTGACATGGAATATACATTTATCAAAAGACATTGAGTTGGGGTGGCTCCATAGTGTCGTGGTTAGCACGTCTGCTTTACACGCAGAAGATCCTGGGTTCGCGCCCCAGGTGGAGCCACGGACTATACTCCGGGTGCTCCAGGCCCTGGGTGCACCAGGTCCCCCGTGCACACCGCAAGGGTGTGGGAGGAGACGCCCAGGCTTCAGAGATCCAGTTCTTAAAGGGAGATGGCAACATCCATAGGTGGAAGGCCGGGGGGCTAGGGGGTGCGAATTAAAAAGGGGGAAAAGAAAGCCACTGAGTTACACACCAAATATGGGTGCATTTCATTGTAAGTAAATTTTGCCTCAATTAAAAACAAATGAACAAACAAACAAAAAACAACTAAAGAAATTAAAAAAAATTATTAGGACTCTTGTGTTCCAGGAGCCTTGGGTGCACAGACTTAGGGCTTGATCACACTAGGGCCTGCAGCCAATGTCAGTGCTTTCTTTTCTCTGCCTAAGCTGGAGCTAGGGAAGAAAAGACTTGATGGATTGGGAGCCCAGGGAGTGAAGTTGTTCCCAGTTGCCTGAACAAGTCACTTCAGTTTAAGAAGCATCTATAAATTAATCCCGAAGTCTGTGTGAGCCCATCAGTGTTACGCACTGTTCGTGTGTGTGTGTGTGTGTGTGTGTGTGTGTGTGTGCGTGTGTGTTATTTTAAGCCTCCTCCCTCTACTGCTGTGGCCTTCAGAAAAAATAATGACTCCCTTAGGATGATGTGTGACCCTCGATCAGAGGATAAGTTGTCTGGCCAACTTGGGCAGCCAGCAGAGGAAAATTTCCTGGAGTGTTGCACCACCAATTGGATCTAAAAAAGCTAATGCTTTTTTATAGCCCTCATGTCCAAGTGGTGGGAGAAGGCCAGATGACCCTGAATGGGACACCTACAGAAATCCAGTTCCGTCCTTTTAGGTAACCCATCGTCCTCCATAATGCTGGCAACACCTTTGCACTTCCTCCCTTTGAGATCCCCATTGCTCAGAAACCATGAACGATGTGCCCATAGGACAAGGGAAGAGGGATCCAACCAAGAAGGAAGAGAAGAACTAAGAAAACGGGCCAAGACAGAAAAAAATGATGAGGGATGTTTAAATAAAAAGAAGGGGGATGCGGTGGAATCAAGCCATTTGATAGATTAGCAACAATTTTATCCACTTGTAGAGGGTCTGAGGTTTTTCACCCCCACATCTTTCAGCATGAGGTGAGCTGCCCAGGTATTGGGTCTCCCATTTTATAGATGGAAGAACTGAGCCCAGAGAGTTTAGGGTACTTGCTCAAATTTGCACTGCTTATAAAAGAGTAGAGTAGGGATTTGACCAGTTTGGGGACCTGCAGCCCTCCCCACGTCGATGTCATCTCCTGGGCACTTTCTCACTCCTCTGGTCTCACGCCAGCACCCATTCAGCACAGCCAGGAAGCAGAGAAGAAAACTGTTTGCAGGCCATTTCCATAGGCAAGGCGAGGGAGCTTCGCTTCCAGCCCCAGGCCTTTTTAGGAAATGTAGCTCTCATGAAACACTTGGCTTTGATGAGAAGAAAAGAAGTGGGTCCACTAATTAAAGGTCATTTAGAAATTTTTTTAGCTTTAAAAACAGAGTAGATATGTTTAATTTGGGCTGACCACAGTCACTGAGCATTTCCGTGAAGCTCAGGGTTCTGCGTGCTGAGTCTCTGACTCTGAATGATCACTGGATCTTTTTTCTCTCTTTCTGGTTTTTGTTTTGATTTTGTTGTTGTTGTTGTTTTAAAAATACACACCCTCTGGAGTTGAATACTTTGACTTCTTTGATGCAAGGGAAGCCAACCATGGGATACTAAAGTTACACAGAAAGGAGTTGACATTGGCAGGAACTAAACCACAAGCCTCAGAAGCCTCTGCTGCCGGCCCCGGTCCACGGCCTGTGTGGTCAGCATCGTGTCATTATGTTCTCTAGAGAAAACTAGAGACCCAGAGACCTCTGGTTACACTGCCACTGGCTCCCTGCCCCTGGACAGGGCAGCAGGCGGGGACTCAGTGCCAACATGGAGTTGTGGTCATCTCTGCTCAGCCAGAGGAACAGGAGGGCCTGCTGTTTATGAAATCCCACAGGAAGGCCAGAGCAACTCCGGTGTTCATCCTAATCATTTCCCTAAAAGAGGACATGCCTCTTCTCCAAAGTCCATGCCATAAAGACACCTGTGGTTTTAGCCCATCTGGCTACCCTTACCTGCTTCTTCTGAGAGTAGAACTTTCCTTTCTAGAGGGAACTCTTTCTGTGAGGACTGGATGGGGCTGATTCTGCCTTTTCCCTGGCCACATGACACAGGCCTGACCAATCAGAATACCCATCTAACCACAATGATTGGATCCATCCTGGGCACATGACTCAAGCCAGGCCAATCAGAAGCCACCCTTCCAACTGATCTGGGTTTGCTAAACTGACAGGAGTAATATTCACTTGTTTGTGATGAGAGAGAGAGAGAGAGAGAGAGAGAGAGAGAGAGAGAGAGAGAAAGCCCCAATACTATTGCTATTATTTGAGTTTCTAGATATAGCCATGCCTGAAGGCTGTGATTTCTATGAGCCAATTGATTCTCCACCCCTTTTTTTTCTATAATTACTTTAGATTTTATTCTTGTCATTTGCAACTGAATGAAAGCCAAGTAGTATGTGTCTTGCTCATCTTTGCATCTCTATTATCCAGCATACAGGGACAGGCCTGTTAAATGAGTGTCTGAACTTCCTCAGGCTGGAGTAGAATGGAATTGGAATAGGGGAGGAAAGTACATTGCTGAACTCCTAACAAGCCCTGTGTGCTGGGCACTTTACATAAATTAGTTTGGTGGATTTTCATCACAGTCTTGCAGTATTAGGACTATTATCTTCACTTGCAAGTTAGGTAAAGTGAGGAAGAAAGGGCTCCTAGTAAAAAGCCAGACCTACAGGACAGAGCATGAGCCTTCAAAGCTGGGCACTTCTCTGACATCCTACAATTTAGACTGACAGGAGCGGATTGACAGGTAAGAACCCCAGGTTGATCCCTGTTTCCTGGCCCCTGGCCCTCCAGGGAAACTCACACCAGAGTTGTAGAGTTTTTTGTTCCTGGTCCCTGTTTCCCCTTGGGTGTCGGGAGGATGTCTATTGCTAGGTGCTAAACACTGTAAAAAAAGAAATAGACTTCTCAGACCCCAGAGTTCCCTGACCATCAGCTTGTTGCCACCACTTCATGCCTCTTCTCAGTCACTTGACCCTGTCCACATTGGATCCACCAAATTTGCACCTCAAATTTAACTTGCTCAGTGGATCTAGGGCAGGGCCTAAGTGAACTTTTGTTGGGTGGAGGTGTGGGTCTTACAGCCCAGAAGAGTCATTGTAACATAAGCATGAGAAAGTTATACAGACAGGATATCTCACAGTTGATATACTCTGACAAGGGGGTCCCGAAAATGGATATGAGCTCTGTCTGCATTTTCACCAGAACTTAAATGACCTAGAATGGCAGAATAGGAAGGGACCTCAACAATCATGTAGTTCAGGTAGGGCCAATATCTAGTGTGCCTGCTGACATGCCTCCAGCCATGCTCTCAAACTCAAGGGAGCCAGTACTAATAGGTCATGGGCCTCTTTCCTTCCTATCAAGCCCAGACTCTTCCCATACAGCATTGCAGGCAGTCCCACTGATCAATGGGAGAAGGCTCACAGGTAAAACTTACTTGCCCTCAGACCTAGGTTAAGATCTTCATTTTTGCAGTTGTGAAAATCGAGTTGTACAATGTAAAAAAGAAGTTAAAAGGTTTTTCCAAGTTCACACAGCCCAGCTAGAAGTTGAAACCAGATCTTTTGATTTGGTCAGTTCCACCATTCTTTCTTCTATTCGTGCTGACTCAGTACCATTAATAGATGGTAAGATGCCAACCCAATTCAAGCTATACACATACTTAACTAGAAAATAAATCAGTCAAATTGATGATGGTGCTTGGTGTTGTGGAACGAACATTCAGCTGAAATTTTGCCTCTAGCTTGGCCGTAAACTAGCTGTGTGACCTTGGGCAGGTCAATTCACCATTCTTGGCCCCAGTTTCTTCAATTATAAATTGTGAAGACAGGGTGATCTTTATAATCTCTTAAATACCTTCGGATACCAGTAATCTGTGATTTCATGTGTCCCACACTGTATCAGGAATTTTTTTGGCTATAAAGAAACAAAAGAGAAGAAACAACCATGCAATACAAGAAGCAATAAAAAAATTCAAAATGGTCTTTTGTTCATATAATTAGGGACCAAGAAGTATAGAACCTACTGAGGCCCTCTGGCAGTTCAGAGGAGGGAGTTCTAAATAGGTAGGGTGGCTTCCTTGTGGAGAAGAAAATTAAACCTGGTCTTGACGGAGGAGCAGGTAGATGGGGGAAATGGCACTGCAGACAACAAGAGGAAAATAAGAGAAAGGCAGGGAGGAGGGAAGAGCAAGGCTTGTTTATGAGCAGAACAGCCTGGCTGGAGTGGAGGGTGGAGGGAGTCCTAGGAAAGCACTAGAGAATCAGGAACCATGGGCACTGAAGCCATTACGTGGGGTTCTAGTTCATAGAGAGAGATACTGGGTAATTTTGCTTCATCGAATAAGACACCCTGGCACAAGTGACAAATTCGACTCAATCTGATTTAACTGAAACAGTGGATTTATTAACTCACATAACCAAACAGCCCCGGTGTAGACTTCAACTACATCCAGGGCCTCAAAAAATCTCATGGGAATTTGCCCCTCTTTCTTTTCACTTTCTTCTGTGTTAGCCTCATTTCTGGGCCGCCTTTTCCCAGCTAGTGGCAAATGGTGCCCAGCAGCTCCAAATGTACATTTCGCTACTTAACAAGACCAGTGGGAAGAGAGCTCCTTATTTTGCCAGTTTCTACAAAAGCGCTGGTGCTGATCCTCATTGGCCTGGATATGATGGCCTTCCCATCACTGAACCAATCACAAGCCAGGGGCTAGATGGAATTCTCTGATTGGCCAGGCCTGGATCATGTGCCCAGCCCTAGGGCTATGAAGTGGGTTCTGCCCTAAAGGATCCTTGAAAACTGATGAGACAAATTATGGTTCCTAGAGAAAAACCATAGTGCTGTTATCAAGAGAAGGAATGGATGGATCCTGGTCAGGCAAACCCAACAGGTGTCTAGTGCCAAGAGTTTTTTATAAGGCTCCACACGGACAAATGGGAAATGTTTTCAAGAGAAAGCAAGGGGTAGCAGCAATTCCTCACTCTGTGTGGAAATTCTGATGCCCATATCTCAACCCAATGGACCTCAGCAAGAGTTTTGAGAAGTGGAGATGGGGCGGAAGGCATGGAGAACTTCTAAGCAAGTCCCATCTTTCTTAAATTAATACTTCTTGGAGAGACTCAGCAGTGGGACAGGAATTTGTTAAATTACATAAACATTATTGTGACCCGTAAAATTCAATGAATCTGGGCCTGTCTACCCGCGGCTGGCTTTAATGTTTGCACAGTGTAATTTAATGTGTCAATTTGCTCTCAAATAAAAAACATCTGGTCCTCTGACATCGGGAAGAAACTGGAGAGCTGATGTTCACAACCAGCTAAAAGTCCCAATCAAGATAATGTTTAGGGGGGAAAAAACGGCCGCGGGCTCAACAAAGAAAGCCAATGTACTTAGGACCCATTCCTGGTCTAGTGACAAGCCTCTGTTTTTGAGTCTGTAGGATCAGTAAATTTTATCCTAATTAGAATTAAGAAAAACCAACAAGAGTACATATCATTTTTAACTGGCACCCACGGTGCAATTAAATTTCCCGTGGCTGTCCCTGCCAATGTTGACATTCACGCTATTGGATTTTTAACAATCTTATTATTTTGTAATTGAGAAAAGCAGGACGAAAATTACACTTTCCTATATAAAGGATCTTCTCAGCTAATATACCCCTTCCTACAAGCAGTCAGCCTGGCTAAGCCCTTTCCTGCCAGATTCCCTGGGGATTGATGGGGTTTGAGGAGGGGAGAGGTGAGACTCTAGAGTATGTGTTTTTCCAGTGAGATCACGCATCTTGGTTTGGTCTCCACTAGATACCGCTCATTCCTACAGGCAGAAAAGGGGCTTGGCAGGAAGGTTCTGAGTTGGAGGCGCTAATCTACATAGAACAGAACAGAAAAGATGAATATTCTTCCAGCCCCCACCTGCCAGTGGGTTGCTGCTCATCTATTCTGACTACTGGGCCCCCACCTGGAGCTGGGTGGCAGAGGTGGCCCTGAGGGACCTCACTGCTGGGAGGCCTTGTTCATTTCCTTCTTCAGCACCCTCTCTGTTTCCCAGCATGCAAGCCTGGGCCAGGCTGGAGGGAACTGGCAGGGATGGTTTCCACTCCCCTGTTTCTCACCCCAATAAATGCTTGATACATCCCAATGAAAAAGAGCTCGGCCTGGAGCCCGGGCAGCCGCCCTGCTGGAAGGAGCCGAGCCGGCTTTCCTGGCTGTGGAATGACGGGGTCAGAGCAAGTTCAGGCTTTGCTTTAATTGAGTAGAAGATAGTTCTTCCTTAAGGGAGCCCTGAAATAACGCTTCAGCCGAGCAGAATGACTTCCCATATTGTCAGAAGGGATTAGCTGTGCTGGTGTGTAAATAAAGAGTGATCCTTCTTCCCTTCTAGGACAAACAGGCCATGTTTCCTTCAGATCACCAGGGACTGGGCTTGCTCTAATCAAGTCCTTGACATTTCACTAAGACTTCAGGAGTTACATGTTTCTGTGATTGAGCCCTCAGTAATTACCCATTTTCCTAAACCATTGCTATTTTCCAAATCCAAAACATTTTAGGGAAGTGGTAAAATGAGATGTCTGTCCAATGGTGTGGGGAGGAGAGGGAGGACAGGGGTGGGGATGCAGAGAGGATTGGGGTCTCTTGAGGTTGAGAGAACATCATCCTAATAAGAACCAACAGGAGTGGTGCTCAGGACCACTGGACAGTTGTTTAAATTTATTCCTCCTTCCATTCACTTGGGGAACATCAATTTCTGAAACCCTTACCAGGTGCCAGACACTGTGCTAGCCTCCAGGTACAGAGATAAATATGACCTGTCCTTGCCTGCTTCAGGGAGTCTTCCAGTCTAGTCTTCCAGGGAGAGCATGTAGGCCAATAATTACAACAAAATGTCCTGAAAAGTAAATGTGTAAATGTCATGGAACCCCAAAGTAAACAGCAAAGCCCAAAAACCAACGAGGAACAAAGCTTTGTCTGGAGAGAACGAAGAAAGCCTCCTAGAGCGGGTAACCTGGAGTCTTGTGGAATGGGTAGGAGTTGGCCATCATAATAAAGTGATAATATAAACAGCTACCCCGAAATGCCAGGTGCTATTCTAAAGGCTCTACATGTATTAACTCATTGAATCCTCAACAACGTTCTGAGACAGATAATATTTTTACTTGCATTTTCAGATGGAAGCTAAAGCACAGAGAGGTGAAAAATATTCCAGGCCAAGGGAACAAACAACATGTGGGAAAGGACACACTTGCAATAAAGTGGGGCATGGTTATAGACAGCGGGGAGGAGCTCCTGAGAGGTGTGGAGAAGTGACCGGCACAGATCTGTTTTTAGGAGAATGGCAGCAGAGCGCATTGTCAAAAGAGTCAGAGTGTGAAGAACAAGAAGCCAGTGATAAAAAGCATGCTGTGATCCTCACACAAAATAAGACTCCCCTCCAATTTTCAACCACCATGTGATCTTAGCATCTCCCCACCCTCACCCCGTACCAGTTCTAGGAAAGGAGCCGAACTCAGTCCATCCAGCTGTGAGCATCAAAACTTGACTTACAGCGTAACCTTCCCTACTCACCCCATCTCCATAAACAGGTGATGGACCAAACCCAGTGAGTGTTGTCTCACTTCCATGAGTGGGGCAAACCTTCCAGCTCCCACTAGGAAGCCCTGTGCAGTGGAACAAAAAACCCATGCCGAACCTACACCAGGAGAGGCAGAGTGGGAGGGTGTGCTGCTCTGACATACTGTGGCCACATAGAGGAAGTGTCCTTGCCTTTTGTTAGAGGGGGTTGCTTCTGCATTCTTTAATGATCTTAATTTACAACCCTTCCTCTGGAATAATCCTACACACACACACACACACACACACACACACACACACACGCACGCACACACACGCACATACACAAATATCCCATAGCTTGGGTCCACTCCAATCACAGATGACAAGAAGTCTTGGAAACACAGCCTAAAGAAACATCAAGCAAACTGTTCCCCAAACGAGCCTGTCGTCCTGACCTTTGTAAGCCAAGAGCTCCACTTTATAACTTGGGAATGCACAAATATTTACAGTTGGAAGGAAGAGAGCCAACGTCTGCTGGAGGGTCGCAGAGTTGGAAGGGAGCTGAGAGTTCATCCAGTCCAGCCTCACATTCACCATAGGAATGCCCTTTGCTGAGTTCCCGGCAGATGGTCACCAGCCTCTCCTTGCATGCCTCTAGCCATGGAAAAGAAGAGAAAGTGCCTCTGAGAAAGTGCCTTTCATGGATCTGATCACTGGAAAGTTCTGACATCGAGCAGAATTGCTTCCCAGTTACTCTGCCTACAGGTTTTGGGCTGGCCTCTAGGGCCTCACTGCTTGAGTCTCTGATTTACCAGGGCAGCCTGTTGAAGGCTGGAAGTCAGCCTCCTCGTCTGCCTTCCACTGTCTCCTCTTCCTCAATTCCTTCCATTCATTTCTTGGGAAGCTCAATTGTGGGTGCCTCACCATTGAGTTTACCTCCCCTCCTCATGCCCACACATCCTAGTTGATCAACGTTCATCTTCAAATTTGACTCCCCCCAAAAAATTCACTGCCGCACTGCAGCTGAGTTACTTTCTATGACCCGAGCCCAGTGCCCTAATTTCTCGTCTCTAAAATTCAATGACCTCACCAGACAGTAGAAGCATGGCAAGAGGGAAGGAATGCAGCTTTCTTGAATTCCTGCCATGCTGGGCACTGTTCTCGTTCTTTCTAAACACTCAGTGTTTAGAACAACCCTAGGAAGTAGGTGCTCTTCTTGTTGCACAGATGTAGGAACTTGGTTTTCTGATACAGAACTGAAAATCAGGAAATAAGCAAAACAAGGCTTCCAGGAGTCTGAAGCAGAGGTCAGAGAATTGGCCAGAGACTACGTACTCTTACTTCGCATTCATTTCTACCAAGATTTATTTGGTATCAGGGGAACTGATTTTAAATCCTGATTCAGCCACTTTCTAGCTGTGTGACCTCGGGTGAGTTCTTTAACTTCTCTAAGCCCAGGCTGACCAACTCATCCTGGTTTGTCTGGGGCTGTCCTGGTTTTACCATGTCAGGTTCCGTGTCTTGGGAGACTCCCTCAGTCCCAGGCAAACTGGCATGGTTGGTCACCAGTTTCCTGGTTGTGAGATAAAAATAATAATAACCTACCTTCAGTGTTGTCATGAAGGTTAACTGAGATAATATATATGAAAGCCCCAGCACTATGCCTAGCACAGAGCAGGAACTCAATATCTTGTTTAATGTGAAAGCCTGGTTAGTTATGGCAAGTTAGGAAGAAGTAGAGGCCTGAGACATGGCCATAAGCAGTTTAACGGAAAAACAATCTTTAAAAAACATAGAAACATAAACAGGGACCCTTGATATAGGGTCTCAGGTTCTCTGCCTTGTAAATATCCTGCTGTGGTTCAATTAGGTGTAGTAATAGTTAACCTTGACTGTGACTCAGGCTGACAAAGTAAAAGCTACATCTGTTGCATTATACTGTCCGATAAGGCAGAATGGGATGGAGTACCTTGTGAGATAATTGCCACACAAAATTTGACAAAGCCTTTGGTTCCTTCAGGGTAAGCATTCAGCCTGACGGGTGGGTGGGCAGCCACCCAGCATAGCAGAGGGAAAAGCACTGAAGAGAGGGTCCCAGGAGAGCCTGAGTCTGCAGTTCACTCGTGGGTAACTGTGGACAAATTGTGCTCACGGTTCCGGTTTAGTCTCCTCATGTGTAAAATGGGGAAGAGAAAGTAGACAAGGTGTTGTCTAACAGAGAGGCGGCGGCAGAGTGGAGTGGCCAAGAGCATGGATCCACCAGCCACTGGCCGCATGACCCTGGGCTAGCTAATCCGCCCCTCTGAGTCCTGAGTGCTCGGTAAGCATTAGCTCTTGTTACCATCCTCTCTGGGTTGAACACTCTCTTATAAAGTCACTCAGAGCCACCCCCACCCCCACCCCCCCTAGTCACCATGGGTTAATGCAGCACAAGCATTAGGATGTTATTGTATGTTTTTTTTTTTTTCCCTCTCCAAGCCACCTCATCACTCAGCTGGCTCATGTTGAGCTTGAGGCAGACTAAAACCTCCTGATCTTTTTTTATGTGAATTGCAGTCAAGCCAGGTCTCCCTCATCCTGTTCTTGTGCAATTGATTTTTGGAACCTGCGTTCAAGACTTTAGATTTATTGATGTTAAATTTCATCTGGTTGCTTTTGACCCAGCATTCTCAACTGTCGAGATCATCTTGAACCTTAATTCTCTCATCTCCTCCAGCTTTGAGTCATCTGCAAATTTGATGCACATGCTTTCCATGTCTTCTTCCAAATCGTTGGTTTAAAAGAGTCATTTATATAGATAAAAATAGAGAAAGAGATACAGGCTGCTATATAGATCAAGAGGGGACGTTGTGCGCGAAGCTGAACGTGGGGATGTTATCTTGTGGAAGCAGGGGCTCGTGCCCCTTAACCAGCATTTAAGCCTTTGCTCTACATACCCACTTATATGCACTTGTATCTTGCTCTCGGATTCCAGAGCATTCACAGTGATGACAAGGGGAGTACTTCCTTCAGCCACCCTCACTGTGGCCTCTTCTAAACTACCAAATCCACAGGGATGGTCTGAATCCCTTCCTGTCTACACCAGATGCAGCCCCACGGCCAAGTTCTGTTCTTCCCCCCTCTCATTGTTTCTCTACTGAGACCACCCTCACCTCGGAGCCTTGCCAAATACCTGCTGTTAATCCAAGAAATCAATTCTCACTCAAAGGTCATGGACCACAATGTCTTAATGTGCTTCCCACTCAGATGTTTCCATTTTAACAGGGGCCTTCAGTGTCTGAACCACAAGTCCAGAGCTGTGGTAGATCTGTTATTGGCCACCTGTGGCTCTGCGGGGCTCTGTATTCAGTCCAGGGCCCAAGGGCACGCCATATCGCAGCACAGAGCAGCTGGTGCTGCTCACAGGTGTGACTGCAAGTCATCATGAAGAAGCTCAGGGCACTCTGTTCAAGATGGCAGGAAAAAAGTGAAAAAAATTATAGAAGTCATTTCCATCAGAAGTGTTTTGAAGTAACAAAACCCCAACAATTTCTTTTTCTCTAGATAATTGGGCAATTCTCTGGTATTTTGCTAACCAGGTGGCTACCAGTTGCAGGGCTTTTCAAAGCCCATGCCTGTTCCACACCCAGACACGGCTGTGGGCACCTGGTTGAGTGCCCTCTAGCCCCAAGACGGCCTGCTGGCTCAATGAACTCAAGCCAATCTCTCTGTGATATCATTGGTACCAGAACCTTCCTGTTTTACTCACAAGGGTCCTATGTAGGGAAGAGTTTGATGATGATGACGATGATGATGATGATGATGACGACGACGACGACAATGATGACGATGACGATGACGACGATGATGATGAAAGAGTAGTTACCCCTTACCGAGTGCTTACTATGTGCCAAGCATTGTGCTAGAGCTGCAAAACAAATCATAGATAATCTTTTCAACACACTTAGGAAGCAGATCTTTACTATTCTTATTTTACAGAGGAGTAAACTGGGGCTCACAGAGATAAAGTAAATTGCCCGTGGCCACAAGAAATAGCAGAACTCAATTTGAACCCTAGTCTCTCTGATTCCAAAGTCCATTGTATGCATGGCTCTGCTTCTGTAGCTTTCAAAGAATTCACACTCTTATTCTCTTTTGATCCCAAGAAGTCTTATGAGGAAGATAGGAGGCCAAGATTGCAGAACCCTGCCCATCACTAGGTAAGTGCTGTGACCAGGATCACATGCTACTAGGGTGTAGCAAGCCTGAGATCTGACTCTCTGCCTGGGATAGGGTGAGCTCATTTATTCCTACAGTGTTACCCCTATGGTTTGGAAGCAGCTGAGTCATGCCCAGGACAAGGAAGCCTTCTTCGCTTTGAGGAAAACCTTAGTGGATGCATAATGGTTAAGCATATAGATTCCAATGTGACTCCAGCCTTTATCACCTGTGAAACTTGAGTAGATTATTTTACCTTCTCAAGCTGCCATTTCTCCATTTGGAAATGGGAATAATAGCGCTTCAGTGAAATATGAGAGTTGAGTGAGATAATTTACATAAAGCCATTAGCACAGTCCAGGGACATCTTAAGTGCCTAATGTATACTTGCTATTATCACTATTATTTTTTGCACCTCCATCACTAGAATGACCTATATTGGTAAGTGTGTCCATGAGTTGTTCACTCTACATTCTTGTTCCCATTATGCAGACTGGGAAATTGGATGCCGAAATGACCTGGCCAAGGTGATCTGGGAGATACTGGGCAGAGCCAGGCCTTGAGCTTCTGACACTATGGAATCTCCCTGATCTCATCTCACTGCAGATCCTTGTCTTCCCTCACAGTCTAGGCCCACCTTTCCAGTACCTCTTAAACTTTAATATGTGTCTCAATCATGGCAGTCTTGTTAACCCGCATGTTCTGACTCAGGAGGGCTGGGTGTACCCGAGACTCTGCACTTCCTGCAAACCTTCAGGAAGTATGGACGCTGAAGGGCCAGGGCCCTTGCTTTGCATAGGACAAGCTAATCCCTTCAGCCAGTAGGGGATCCTGGAGCAGCCTTAGGGAAACAAACAGCCAGTCCTGGGGCCCCTGGGACTGGGTGCTGCTGGATCCCTTGAAGGCAGCTTCTAGGTGTCACCCTATGGGAAGTGTCTGCGGGCCCCACTGTCTTTCCAAAGTACCTCCTTGGGGGAAGATGCTAAGGAAAGACAGGATTCACGAGCCCCTCCCAGCCGGGTATCTGGGCCAGGACTGCCAGCTTGCTCATGCTCTCCTTTTGCTTCCTTCTGGCTTCTTCTGTCAGAGCCTGACAGTTACAGCAAAACATTCTTGCTCTCCCACACCCAGCCCACGCTACACGACAGGGCGGGAGGGCTGGCAGCCTGCGGAGAGGGAGCTGACATTTGTCTTAATTGGAGTTACCCGTGTAAATCTCTCCCGGCCCCTCCCTGCGCCCTCAGCCTTTGATGAGCGAGGGGGCTATGAACAGAGAGAGGCTCATACTCTCCCTGGAGAGACACAGTGTTATTAATGTAGGCACTGGAAGGAAATGTTCCCTCTCGTCAGCGGGAAAGTGAGCCGGAGGTGAGTGGAAAAAAAGAGAAAAAGAGAACACAGGCAGCAGGGAGAGAAGGGCAGGCATCTCCATCACACCTCCAGGGCCAACAGCGCCTGCCCCTCCCGTTACCTCGGTCATTCAAAAGCAGCCTCTAACGCAGAGGTTGTCAAGCTCAGCTGCACAAGAGTCACCTGGGAACTATAAAAATTGCTGATGTCAGGCTTCCACCCCTGGAGACTTTTCTTTAATTGGCCCAGGGTGTGGATTGTGGACACCGGGTTTTTAAAGCCTCCAGAGATTCTGATGTACAGCCTGCGGGAGAACTGCTTGTCTCATCTTAGCTTCTCTGGGAAGCCTCCCCTGATGAGTGCAGGCCCATTATGGGCTCAGTGGAAATAGCTTATGTCAGCTTAGTAATTGACACCTTTTACAGTTTGGCCAGCCCTGCTATATCTGTGCAGTTGGATGGGAGCAGATCCCCCAAATCAGCGTCGTTTGGTTGGGGAAATGCACAAAAGGGAGTAAAATATACCTTCTCATTTTTTAAGCTTAACTCTCAAATGAGCAAGGATATGCAGCTGCTGAACAGCCACTGAATCAATTCACTCAGTCATTCAACCAACATTTATGGGCACAGAGCTATGTGATGAGGACTCTGCTCTCATCTAACCAATGCCGAATGAGAAAAGATTAGACAGGACCATAAATAACGATAATAAAATAAAACTTGGAGGTGATAGGCTATGGGGTAGGGAGAGAAAGAGGTAATGAAAATGTATCCAACACTTGGGATGTGTCAGACAATGTCCCAGTTGACTTATCTATGCTGCATCATTCTAGATTGATGACAGCCCTAAAAAGGAGAAGGTTTTATCGCCATTTAATAGATAAAGAAACTGAGATTCCGAGAAGTCAGTGTCTTGCCTATGGTCACACAGCTAGTGCATATTGAAGCCTGACTCCAAAAGGGAAGCGAGAACATATTTCTGTGAGAAGATGAGAAATGATTCTGGCCAGGGGCATCTGAGAGAATTGTACGGAGGAGCCAGGAGCTCACGAACACACTGCCACTGAGGTGTCTCAATAGGAGGACTGAGTAAGAGGAATCAGTGTTAGGGGACAACCATGTTCCAGGTGAGGCTGGAGGGGAGTAGAAAACCAGGGCAGGGCTGGTAGGGGAGTTGAGGGAGGACAGCTTCCCCGGGGGATGGAAGTTCAGAGCACCGAGTAGGTAAAAGTGTGGTATGGGACAGATGGCAGAATGTGAGACTTCAGATCAGCATTGACTGGTAAAAACAGGCATGGAGAGCAGCAGAGTCTGACCACTTTTAGAAGGTGGGCCCTCTCCCAGCATATTTGGCTGAGGTGATGGCAGACTACAGTCTCTGCAGACACATAGCCTGGTTGAGGGTACATACCCAAACCACTCAGCGACACCATGGGCATGCTGGATGAAGTGGGCAAGGAGCTAAGGGACTCTGCTTTTCTGCCCTTGATGTACACTTGTCACTAGTTGGCTGTAATATTCATAGCTTCTGAACATCTGCCATTAACAGGCATGATGTGCCCAGGTGATTTCTCTCTGTCCTAGAAGAGGTAATAATTTCTGGCAAGTTGAGAGAATGAAACTAATTTTCAAAGATCAGGATGGCGATGGTGGTGGTGTTGGTGGTGGTGGTGATGACGGTAGTTAGCAGTGGTGATAATGACGTGATGTGATAGTGGTGGTGATAATGGTGGTAGTTATGCTCTAATGACTGAGGCCCAAAGGGCTGTATCTCTACCCTTTTTCCTGACATACTTTCAGGTCCCTCGTTGTCATCCCCACTTGTGTCTTGCAGGCCTGTCACACTCCAAATGCCCACATCGAAATCCTTTACCTTCTCTCATTTTCCTCTGCTCACCTGTACCTCCTCCTGTACCCCATTGCTTGGGGAGCAACCCCACTAGCCAGCCAGCCAGCAGAGCTGGATGCCCAAGAGTCAGTCTAGACTCCTCAACCTCGTTCATCCCCTACATTCAGTTGATTACCAAGTCCTGCTGCTCTGGCCTCAAATGTCTCTCAAAGGTCATAGTCTCCTCTCCATCTCCCCTATTCCTGCTCTACTTGAGGCCGCATTGCTCTTTCCTGTAGACTATGGGCCACCATTCTTCTCATACCAGAGGTGACCTTCTCTGAGACAGATTCAACCATGCCACTGCCCAGGTTAAACCCATCTCTGGCTCACAGAGAAAGAACCTGACAGTGATGGCAGGTGCAAACCAGCCCCTATCCAGCCAGAGTTCCAGCCCCATGCCATTGCAGCTCCCTGCTCCTGTCTTGAAGACTCGTGCCTCTTTCCTTTGCTCATACTAATCCTGTCTTGAACGCATTTCTTGTTTCTGCCTGGTGCAGTGCTTCCCAGCTCCTGTGAAACTTTCTCTGCCCCCTACCCAGTAGGCAGAGCTAATCTCTTCCTCTACTGGGTGCTCACAACCTACAGTCTTTTCATCCCACTATACTGAAACTTTTTTGGCAGGGTAGGTAGATAGGTAGATATGAGCCAGAAGGAGAGGGACAATGAAGGGTTAAGGAGGCCCCAAGACCAGCTCAGCAGAAGAAAATATACAAGCAGGGGTCTGGCAGGCCTGTGGAGCCTCCCTCAGTACCCCAAGGTCAGAGGCCAGATAGGCAGGCAAAAAAAAGCCTAGTAGTGTGTGAAATCAACACGTTTCCCACACAGAGGTACTCCCTCAGTACCTCAAGGTCAAAGGCCAGATAGGCAGGCAAAAAAAAGCCTAGTAGTGCCTGGCACATTCCTCACTCCCTTCCCCATCTATCCATTGCTTCCTCCAGTCGGTTAACTACAAATTACCAGGATATGATCTTACTCCGGGAGCACTCAACCAGTATGAGCAAAATTAGTTAACTGGGCATGCGCCTGCCCTCACGGCACAGGTGTATGACTGTCCATCTATGGTACACACTGTGTAGGCCCAGCTTGGAGTAGGAGGATCTAAGGGAGGAGCAGAAAATTCGTGCCATTTGAGGTAGGAGGGCCAGAGAGAGTATGAAGAAACCCTACGGCTCACATAAACCCCAACCCTCAACTTCTCAGGGCCCTCAATCCTCTATTGAGGGGCCCACTTGGATTTTCTTCTCAGTGTACTTTACTCTGCCTACATTACTTAATAAAATCACTTCTGTTTTCTCCTTTTCGTCTGCTCTTTCTTCTTTGCGCTTCGGACGTCCACGTAAATCTTTCGTGCGGGATCCAAGGACTGAGCTCCTGACTCCCACAGGTAGACCCCTGATTGCCGGTAACACTTAGTTTCTTCATCTGCCTCCTCTGCTGTGCCATGAGCTTCTCCAAGGAAAGGAACCTGCTTTTCCCATATCCGAATCCTGAGGATTTAGCACAGGTACGTAGTAAGTGCTTCCTGAATTAGAAACCAGGAATGTTAATCTCAGATATCTGTGTGGTGCCTGAAATTATACAGAGGTCTGTATCTTCTATCATCTCATTTGATTCTCATTCTCTTCGTCCAGGGTTGCAGGTCACATTTGCATTGTTTTACGGATGGGAACACTGAGATCCATCAAAAAAGGTAAAACGACTTGTTCAAGGTTGCCCAGGAAGATAGCGACCAGTCTGTAGGTCTCAGATGTCTTGACTCCTGTGTGGGAAACGTGTTGATTTCACACCAAGATGCTCATTTCCTTTCTCTCTGAGAAACTCTTGTGGCTGAGAAGTGACTCATAGATACAGGACCTGCCCACTCTCAGCACAGGACACCTGTGTCTGGAGAGAGAGCAATGGCATTGGATTCCCAGGTAAAGACAGAGGTTGAACAGAAGCATCTAAAAGATGCAAACCCATAAGAATGAGGAAAACGAGAGAAGAGACAAGAGTCAAAACTTTGGAAGCTGGGAAGCAGATGGATAAGTGGTAACCAATTTAACAGAAGAAATATTAAGGACTCCTAAGCTGCTACTGGGAAAACCTGAGAACCAACTTGATTTTATATAGCGGAACCATCAAAAGCCTCAGGAACTTGGATTATCAGGTACTTCTGGAAGAAAGTGAAGGGAGGGGGCAAAAATAAGGATTATTCAGTGAAAGCAATTCACTCAGAGGCAGTTAGAATTCCAGATCCTTGCCTTTGTTCCTTCTGACTAGGCAACTGTCCATTTCTTCTCATGACCAAAGCCTGTAGATAAGACGGAATCTCTCTCTGCCCCGAGATGAGGCCCAGCTGAGGTTGGGGGTCTGTACTGAAAACAGGGAGTAAGAGAACATTTACATGCTTAATGCTAGCCATCTCCTCCCAACTGCTCCCAGCAAGCTGCATCTAGATTTACACCCTCCGGGCAAGATCTTGGAAGCCTCTTTCTTCTCTGGGGGAAATAAGTAGCCCAGAAAGAATGATCCACAGGGTTCAAATTTTCATTCCAGCACACTTTGGTCAGAAAACTGACCAAGGGGTATAGATACCAACCAAAATGAGAAAGTGAACTAAGAAAGAGGAAGACATGAAACAGAAATATGTGAAGGGAATTGTCAAAATGATGATTACGGGAGAGCCCAGGACGATAGCCACGACCTAAGCAGAGGTGGTGGCCAGTCCCAACTGGAAAAAAGTAGAAAACTCCATGAAGCACTTGCTCATGGAAATAAAACTGATAGAAAAATGGATGTGCATTAATGTGTCTAAGTCTCATTAGAGAGCTGTGGGTCATTTTGAATATCGAATAAATAAATAGGAAGCTATACTAACAACAGAAAAAACAATTATCAACTCCAGAAAGAAACAAAAAACATCAGGAAAGGGAAAAGGATCCCTGTTTGCTACATGAATCAGCTCTAAGTAGTAGTAATTACTAGGTCATAGTAATGTCGCCACAACTATTGAACTAAGCAAATTAACTATATGACTGTACTGGGAGGATGGAATCAAGGACATGTGCATGTGTGTATCAGGTATGTGTGTGAGGGGGAGAGCTAAAACCCACTGTTTCATAATGGAAAGTCAATAATCAATGCCTAAAATAGAAATATCAAGAAATAGCAATACAAATACATAGCGATATGGAAGTAAATATTAGATGAGTCCAATTAAAAGGGTGCAAGTGATCGTCATTGAGGCTAATTAATGCTGCTTTCCTTAACAAACTCTGTAGAACTAATTGACTTTTTAAACTACACGATTATATCACTTTAATTATTTTTTCAAAAGGTAAAATAAATACTTAATGAAACAACAATAACAAGAATATAGACATCAGAGTCAGACAGCATCACCTATTAACTATTTGGCCACGGACAAGCTGAGTAATTGTTCTGAGCCTCAATTTCCTCATCTATAAAATAGGAATAAAAGCACATACTGCACATGATGACTGTGAAAATAAAATGTGTTAAATATCCAAAATGCTAGGCGCTGGGTGTGCCCTCAATAAATGTTTGTTGAGTATCAGTCGAAGCAGGACAATTGTCTACTTCCTCTTTTTTGCCTAACAAATGTCCCTTCCCTGCTCTCTACCTGTGGAAGGTAGTTTTCATTTATTCATTTTTTTGTTGTTTATCATCCTGTTGTAATTAGTGGTGACTCCTACTTCCGCCCCTTTCTCAGATTAAGGCAGGAAGTGCAGATTCACACATTCACAGTGAGAAGTGAGGTGGAGGGGAACTCAGTCTTTCCTCTCCAAACCTCATAAACACAGCAAGTTCACTTCTTGTTTTGGCCTCTAATCCTCTGCCTCCTGAATTCCGCTCCCCCATAGCTGCTTTCACTTCCAGTCCCCCAGCTCCCTCTTCCTTGGCTATCTCCTTAACCCAACAGATCCTTCCCTTCCTTTCTTTTCTGCCCTTGTAGATCTTTATACCCTGAACCCAAAGCCTAGAGGTGGAGGCCTGAGCCTGCAAGTGTCACCTGGCTAAGAGGCTCCTGGGAAAGAGGCTGTGGTTATCAGCTGAGCCTTTAGGTCTGCCTCTGGCTCAGCTGGAAAAGCCTCAGGTCAGGTCTCCTGCCCAATCCCTCTCCCAAACCCCAGCCACATGTTGACAGCTACTTCCCAGCAGCTCTGCTTTTATTTCCCCTGATGCATAAGTGGATATCAAACTCATCACTCACCTCTCCAACCACTCCTTTCTCTGTATGTTTCTCTTCCTGTTCTTGACAGTTGGAAGATGTGGTGCTGGTCAGTGAAAGATGGTATACTAGGGAGGAGGAGCTGGTCCAGGGAGGAGGGTAAACTCACTTTTTCTCACGCTGAGTTTGAGGTGTAGACAGATATTCAATAGACCATTGGACTCAATGGTCTGGAGGTCAGGAGAGAGCTCTGAGGGTGGCAGATTAGAGACCTAGAGTCTTCAGACTGAAGAAACTAATGGAAGGCCTGGACGGGGACTGGATAGTGCACCAGAATGGGGTGTGAGCATGTTGACTAAAGACAGAGAGCTGAAGGGTGAACCCTGGGGACACCTCACGTTAGAGATGGGTACATGAAGAGGAACCTGCTGAGAAACTCAGAGTAGACTCCCACAGCAGCAGGAAAAGTCCTGCAAGTATACCACCTTGAGAGTCAAGCCAGAAAAATGTCACAAGAAGGGGGAAGTGGTCAACCATCTCGAGGGCTGCAGGGAGATCAGGTGAGGTAAAGAGTGAATCATGTCCGTGCCAAGGAGGCCACAATGACCTTGATGAGGGAAGTCCCTGGGGTGCTGGTAGGGAGCCAGATCACAATGAGAGAAAGAAAAGGAGGTGGGGAAGCGAGACAGTGAAAATAAACAACTCTTCCAAGAAAGGTGGCCGAGAAAGAAAAAAAAAGCGATAGTTTGGTGGCTCCGGGAAGTTGAAATGATGCTGGAAGGAGCAAAAAAAATGAGTCTGCTGGTGGAGACTGTCCCCCATCCCAGGGAGGTGCAAGTGTGTGGTCTCGGACACAGGAAAATGGCTCTGACGTAGATAGGATGAACCACGGTAGCACGGGCCCAAGAGAGAGACCCCTGGGAAGGGGCAGGACTTGAAGGGGTTCTCTCCTGCAGGCCAATCTTTAAATGTGCTCTGTTTCTCCAAATGAATTTTCCAGGGCTAGTGTTTATTAAGTACCTAATTGTACCTCCCTGGCACTATTTCAGATGCTTTATACGTTATTCCCCCAGAGTCTCGGGGAAGTAGGCACCACTAAGCTCATTTTACCCATGAAAAAAAAAAAAAAGTGACCTGAGAGAAGTTAAGTATCTAGTTCATGGTCACATGACCAGGGAGTGGTTTCTAAGATGCTAACCCAACTCTGAGGAATAACCCCATGGCAGCTCTGCTGCCATGAACTTTGAGTGAGTCAACTATGTCTGCATGAACTCTTGCTTCTGCTCAGAATGTTATGGGTCTTCCCCCACCCCACAGAAGCAGACTTGTCCTTCAGACTTCCTTATCTTCCCTAGCCAATCTTCCTTACCCTGGGCCCACACCCCACTCATGCCTCTTTAGGCCATTGACTGCATTGTGTTGAAATGGTCTTCTCTTTTTCTCTACTCCATGTCCCTCCTCCCAACACTGGACTGTGAGCATGGTTCCATGGGCAAGGAAACTGCCTTACCTGTCTTATCTACTCCCAGCTCCTAGACAAGCGCCCAGCACATAGCAGGGTCTAGCAAACAATCTGTCAGATGAGTAAATGAAAGCTTTATTTTAAAAGTCAACAATGACAATTGAGCATTAAAATAAATAACGAGGAAGAAATATTTGCAAACCACATATCTAAAAAAAGACTCATCTAGAATATATAATGAACTCTCAAAACTCAACAGTAAGAAATGAAACAATTCAATTAGAAATTGGGCAAAAGACATTAAGGGACATTTCACCAAAGAGGATGTACGGATGGCAGATAAGCACACACAAATGAGATGTTCGACATCATTAGCCATGAAGGAAATGCAAATTAAAGCCACAACGAGCTATCACTATGTACTAATCAGATGACTAAAATAAAAAATAGTGACAATATAGATACTGGTGAGGATGCAGAGAAACTGGATCAGTCATACGCTGCTGATGGATGTCATAAAGTGGTATAGCCACTCTGGAAGTTTGGTGGTTTCTTAAAAGTCTAAACATACACTTACCATATGACCCAGCAATCATATTCATGGGCACTTAGCCCAGAGAAATGAAGACGTGTCCACACAAAAACAAACCTGTATGTGACTGTTCTTAGCAGCTTTATTTGTAGTAGCCCCAAAACTGGAAAAACAAAAAACAAAAAACATATGGCTTCGATAGGTGAATAGGTAAACAAACTCAGGACATCCTATTACTCAGCAATAAAAGTAAACAAAATATTGAAACACATAACTACTTGGATGAATCTCAAAGACATTATGTTGAGAGAAACAATTCAATCTCAAAAGGTCACATACTGCATTATTCCATTTATATGACATTCTTGAAATGACAAAAGTATAGAGATGGAGAACAAATTAGTCGTTGCCAGAAACTGGAGATGGTTGAGGGGAAAGAGAGGTGTGACTATTAAAAAAGTAGCATAAAAGAGACCTTCGCAGCGATAAAATAGTTCTAAATCTTGATTGCAGTGGTTACACAAATTTACACATGTGATAAAGTGACAGAACTCTATACATACATTTCACCAATGTCGTTTTCCTGCTTTTTACATTGTACTATAGCTATGGAAGATACAACCATTGAAAGAAACTGAATGAAAGTACATGGGACCTCTCTGTACTGTCTTTGCAACTTCCTGGGAATCTTTCAGAGTTATTCTGAATTATTTCAGAACAAAAGCTTATAACTAATTAATTAATTATAATAATAGATTATAATCCACAGTAAAAGAAGAATTCCTGAGTTTGTATTGATATAAATAGGTGAATAAATGAATAAATAAATGAGGAGAAGAGAAAGCTCTTACAGAAGGATTCCAACTCATAAATGTCGAAGATATACTGAAATTAGAAAATCGCCTTTTGGCAACCACCATAGCAATAACTATTTCAGGCAAGACCTACCAATAGAGGCGAAAATTTGTAGGCACAAGTATCATGAGAAACAAAATATTTACATAATGTCTTCTCACATGGTACCATTTTACAAAGGGAACAAGAGTAACTCTGCAGGGGAGAAACCTGGCAGACCCCACCTTAACCAAGTGATGAGGGGACAGACACATCATCATTATGTCCTTTCTGATAAGATGCACTGAGAAGGACAGCATCATCCCTGTGGCAGGCAGCCTGCCAGCACTGCATAACCTGAATCTAATTAAAAAGAACTGTCATCAGACAAGCCCATATTGGGGGCATCTGCAAAATAATTGGTTGGTTCTCTTCAAAAACGTGAAGGTCATGAAAAAGAGAGAAAGGCCGAGAAGCTGTTCCCAATTAAAGGAGACTACAAGACCCAGCAACCAAATGCATGTGGGATCCTGGATTGGACCCTGGATTAGAAGAAAAAGGCTACTAGTGGGGTGACTAGTGAAATATGAATAAAGTCTCTAGGTTAGATTCTATTGTAGAAATGTTAGTTTCCCAATTTTGACGATGGTACTGTGGTTATATGAATGTTTTTTTAAGTAAAACATGCTAAAGTATTTAGAGACAAAGATCTCTAAATTTACTTTCAAATGCTTCAGAAAAATCATATATATACACACACGCAAGTGTACATGCAGATATGAATATATACATATATGTATAGATATACATACGTAATATACATATATGCAGAGAGAATTATAAAAGGAAATATAAAGCAAATAAGCAAATGTGATGAAATGTTAACATTAGGAGTTTCTTTGTATTATTTTTGCAATTTTTTAAAAATTTGAAAATGTTTTTATAAAGTTTTAAAAAATAATAGGACTTTCCACACGTAAGGAATGGGGATTACTCATCTAATTGGTAATTCGAAATGACTGCATGTTAATTTCCCCAAGATCACATTCGGGCTGTCCTCCCCCAGCCTCGGGGTGTGGCCTGGGGTGCGCCGTGGACGTTGCTTACTCGGGGTTAGGGATTAGAAAGGGGAAGCACGGTGGTGTGCGCCACCTGCCCCTCAGTGCGGCCATGGACTCGCAGGGCCCGCCCTGGTTTAGCAGGCATGGGCAAAGGAGATCTTTCTGTGGAGCCTAATCTCTCTTAATTTTCCTCTTAATGCCACTTCCTTCCTGGAGGAACTGAAGAGCCCAGTTAGACATGACCTGTGCAGAAAGGCAGGGTTCTTCCACACTCCAGGATCCCAAGAGGGGCCTGGGCCACAGTTGGGGTAGGTCTGTGGAGCCAACTTAAGTTCTACTCCTTAGAGGGAGCTGACTGAGGCCTGAGATGAATCAGGGCTCTCCTGCCTCCCAGGCCTGTGCTCTTCATATATTACACAGCTCAGAACCAAGAGCTGAGCAACTAAAGGTCTGATTTCCACTCTGCTTTAAACAAGCTGGGCGTCTATGAACTAATTCCTTCATAGCTCTAGATCTCACTTTCCTCATCCATTGATTGGGACCAATAAGTCTTGCTTTGCTTCTCTCAGAACTAGCTTAGGAGGACCTGCAGAATAGAAGGATTCCCTGGAAACATAATAAGATAAAGTTGTACTTTGGACCTTCAATGGTCAGGGCTCTGTGCTGGGAAAATAGAAGTTTCACAGATATAGGAGATCACTTTGGCTGTCCTCTCAAATGGGTGAACCATCCATTCATGCGCTCATCTATCCATCCTTCCATCAGACATTTTTCCTTCTTTCCTTCCTTCCTTCCTTTCTTCCTTCCTTCCTTCCTTCCTTCCTTCCTTCCTTCCTTCCTTCCT
>NW_006442512.1:5284926-5329297 GCF_000325575.1 Pteropus alecto
TTCCTTCCTTCCTTCCTTCTTTCTCCTTTCTTCCTTCTCCTTCCTCCATTCTTCTTTCTTTCCTTTCTTCTCTCTAACCTATCACCCATCTAAGTTATTACATATCCATCCATTTATCTTTTCATTCTGTCATTTTTTATATAGCCAGCCAGCCAGCCAGCCAACATCCATCCATCCATTCAACATTCATTACCTATCCATCTATCCAACCCTTTTATCATACAATAAACAATATGAGGAGCACTAGTTAGTGCCAGATACTAGACTAGATTCTGGTGATTAAATGATTTTTGAAACCAAACCACAGTTACGGCTCACAGTCTAAAGGAAGAATAGAGTGTATAAACTAAAACAATGCACCAAAAGTCTATGAAGATTGTACAGGGTGCAATTGGAACTTGAAGGTGGAGGTTGAAATGGTGGGGGCAACACTACTAAATGTAGTGACCCAAAAAGAAAAGCTGGAGGAGAGAGTGAGAGAATATGTTACAGACCAAGAAGCGGCGGCTGTATATTTAAAGCAACAGTGTGGCCTGGGGTTGGGGTAGGCCCAGTAGGAGAGGAGACTGTCAAGGGGGTAGAACAACTGGTGAGGCTGCCAAATGTAGAGCAGGCAGGGCCTTGGGGACCGCCAAAGGCAAGATGTGTCTGATCATCCCCAGCAATGCCATCCCAGGTCAGCTCTCTGCCCCCGGAGGAGCAGAACTTGGCTCCAAACCCTCCACAGCAAGCCAGATTAAAACGGCTCTGCCTTGTGGTGTCTGGAGGGATTGGAGGCCCAGACTACTCAGCTCCAAGTGGGAATGTGGGGTTGGCAAGGAAGCTGCCAAGGACACCAGGTCAGGGCTGAGGTGGGGCTGGCTAGGGAGGGCGGTGTCCGGGATTCAGGGTGGCCTGTTTGGAATTCTTGGTGGTTCCCTGCCTTGGGAAAGCCGCCCTTGCTCATTTGCTGGCTGCGGCCGGGCACAGTCCACGCCCCAGGAAACTGAGTGTGAGTTCAGTTTCCCACTGGCTTCCTAGCTATGTTAGGGAGGCAAGTCATTTCACTTCCCCGAGCCTTGGTTCCCCCATCTCTGAAAATGAAAGAAGTGAGACGTAACAGCCTCTAGGTTTTTTCTCTGTCTCCGGGACCTACTCTGATGTGCGGGTACACTTTGTGCTCCGAGTTTTCTTCTGCACAGATGGCCCAGGTGCTGATCATCCCACCATTAAGTGACCTGACACTTTTCTTCTGTCATGCTTCCTTCCTGGGCCACCAGATCTTGGGAATGGTAACACCTTAAGCCATGAGCCATGATCAATCGTTTCTATTCTGTATGTGGCCTTTCTACAGCTACTGCTCCTCCAGCATTGTGCAAGTTTGGTATGAGGAGCTGAGCAGACCCACAGGGGCTAGAGTTTGCTGGGACAAAGTTTCCTGGGAGAATATAAGGAAATCCTGAATTCTCAGAGGTAAGGACTCTGAGGGAGGAAAAGAGGGCATTTAAGGTGAGACTGCCAAAGATAAACTTTGTTGATCACACAGTTGTGCCAGAGGTCAGCATGGGGCCTAGGATACACGTTTGGAGATTTGACCTTGATCTCCTGGAATTTATTTTAAACTTAGCTACCAGCTAAGGCAGCAAATGAAAGTTACGAAAATCCTCCATAGTAGCTAATGAAACATCCACTGCCACCACCCACGTGTCCACCCACCTGCAAGGCCTCCTGTCTGTCACCTCGTAACCACTTCATCTTCCGGCCACGGGCCTCTCACTGCTGAGCCAGCCACCCCGCAAGAGGCCTCAAGGGGTATCATCCAATTATAGCTGGTTTCCATCTGAATGTGTCCTGTGGGGCTTCCTGTTAGGGCCCAGGGCTTCCTTCCATCTCTTCTCTTTCCCAGATTTCTCCAGGCAAGGCCTCAGGCAGTCATTTACATGGCCAGACAGTGATATGCTGGGTCTCTGACCAGATTTTCCCATGCATACAGGCCCCTGACCCTTCTTGTTCCATAGCTACCCAACACCTGGGAACTTCAGTCACAGCAAGAACAGTGGTTAGTGGTTACTGACACTTAGTGAGTACTCACTCTGGCCAGGCAGCAACTGAGAGAACATGCACTGTTCTCTCCAACCCTGTGTTCATTATTCACATCAGCTAAGAATATTGTTATGTGTCAACCTGGCTGGGCTGCGGTACCCAGTTACTCAATTCAATACTAACCTAGGTGTTGCTGTGAAGGCATTTTATAGATGTGGTTAACATCTACAATCAGTTGACTTTAAGTAAAGGAGATTCTCCTCCATAATCTGGGTGAGCCCAATTCAATCAGTCGAAAGGCCTTAAGAACAAAATTGAGGTTTCACTGAAGAAGAAGAAATTCTGCCTGTGGGCTATAGTATCAGCTGCTGCCCAAGAGTTTCCAGCCTGTACTACAGGGTTCAGACTTGCCAGCCCAGAACCACGTAAGCCAATTCCTTTACATGGAATCTCCTACTAGTTCTGTTTCTCTGGTAGAACTCTGACTAATATATTATCTAGCAGCAACTGGTAAGTAGGGGAAACCTGGATTCAAATGTAGGCAGCCCAATTTCTGAACATGGGCTCTTAACCTTTAGACCATGGGTCCCCAATGCCCAGGGCACAAACCAGTACCATTCTGTGGTCTGTTAGGAACCGGCCACACAGCAGGAGATGAGTGGCGGGCGAACGAACAAAGCTTCATCTGTATTTGCAGCCACTCCCCAGCGCTAGCATCACCGCCTCAGCTCCACCTCCGATCATCAGGCATTAGATTCTCATAGAAGCACTTGTCCCTGGTGCCAAAAAGGTTGGGGACCGCTGCTCTAGACCATACTATTCTGCTGATGTTAGCGTATTGCATTCTTAGTTCCGTTTTATTGATGAAACTCAGAAAGGTTAAGTAAGTCACCTGAGGTCACACAGTTTATAAATAGATGTGCTGGAATTCCAGCCCAGGCAAGTCGGTCACATTCCAGGGTCTGAGCACTTTCCACTGTGTTTGATGGTGTGCTGGTCAGTGATTAACGACGAGTTCTCCAGAAACAAGAATGTGCACACATATCTGTATATGTAAATTTTATTAGGAATAAATTTATTATTAATTTTACTGTTATACAGAATTATAGCATATGATTTGTAAATAATAATAAAATATACAATACTCTTTATTATAGGTTCCATCTAGCCAATTGATTCTCACACACTTCCGCTGATATTTCCTAAACTCTTATATGTACAGCCAATTGTTACAATTGACGAATGAGTCCAGTTCCCACATGAATGTTAGTTCACATTCTCATTCACATTAATAAGTTAACTGAAAGTGAAACAATAAAGATTTTGTTGAATTTCACTTGTTCAACAATTACATGGACAACGCTTTTTGCTGAATTGAGTAATAGTTTTTGAATATCGGAAGAAAATGTCCACGATCTTTTTGTGCTATTCACAATGTAATGGCTGCAGACACAGCACATTTTAAAATTTAATCTATATTGTTAATATTTTCACCATCATTTTCTTAAGTCTAGACGATCACCAAAACAATAGTCAAACCCTGATGGGTAGCATTTGCCAATTTCTATGGTGTAAATATTTCCGCCATGACTGATTTCGAGCCACCAGTATGAATTACTGAAGGAAGAGATGTGTACTAGCACCCCAGTACACAGGATTTCTACATGGAGATAAAATAGGTGTGAAAAACATCAAGAGCACAGATAGTCATAAACTGTAATAAAACAAACAGGAAATGATGAGTTTGTAGTATGCATTAGCTTTGTTATGAACGATATAATAGATAATAATGTAAATGATATAATTCATTTAATTGTAAATTTATCTAAGTTCATTTTTAAAAAATAATTGTTTGACAATCAGCTCACAAAATTCTTGAAATTTTAACAATCAGTTCATGAACTTGTATGACCTGTCTCCAGCACACTTGAGTCTACACTGTAATCCATCTATACTACAACCCATCCACCCTCAGAGCTTCTGCCAGTGGAGTAAACTGTGGGCTGAGGGAGTATAAAAAACACATTTTAGAATGATTTTCACTGAACTCTAAAGAATGAATGAGATTTTAATAGATTACAGGTAAGTCCAATAAGAACTAGCACCGGTACTTTTATAAGCCCTTTACATACATTATGCATATCATCTTTACAACTGTGGATATAGGTACTGTAATTGTCCCCATCTTACAGATGAGAAAACTGAGGCACAAAGAGATTTATCTAAGGTCACAAAGTTGGATTGTGGAGGAGGCAGGATTTGAACTCAGACAGGTCCATAGCCTGTGCTCTTAGAAGTGTATTATAAATCAAGGGAATCTCCTGATTTTTAGGTTCAGCTTCCCTTCTTTCTCCCAGTTTCCCCATACCTTTTTCTACCCAGTGCCAAGAAGGGTCCCCTCTAAAAGATCAATTTTTAGCCCATCCTCTCTGAGCATCAGGAAAGTGTCTCAGCATGTACTGACTTCTCCAAAGAAACTTTGGCCTCTGTCGCTCAGGTGTACCTTAGGTCATATACACAGCATTACACACCACATCTAGAACAAGTTTTGGCCCTCACATCTCAGGGCTGGGGCAGCCTTCCTACCTTGGCTCCATGCAGGACCACATGGAGTCCTGCCATGCCAGCCTTTTACCTCCATCCCAGGCTGCTGGGCCCCAGGTTTGCTCTGAGGCCCATTTGGTAGACTGAGAGGGAAGGATTACTCAAGTCAAGTCAGCAAAGCCTTTCTGTGGGTTCGCTATGGACAGTCACCACTCTCAGTCTATTCCGCACTCTTAGAGGGTTGTCTGGAAGAAAGGGAGAGGGCAGATTGATCTTTGAGGAGCCTGAAGCGACACAGGCAGCCAAGACCAAGACAGTGAAAGGAAATGGTTCAGGATGCCATTAGGCCACAGTCACAGACTGGGGTCCCATGTAGACGTACACCTCAGGGGGCATTTGGAGAGATCAGAGAGGCTCAGGGCCTGGGACTCAAGACATTAGACAGCCTTATGGCTGAGTCCAGGTTCCAGCCACTTCCTTTCTATAGGGCCTTTCCTATAAAATAAGACCGACCTGACTGGCAGGAGGATTGAATGAGATAATGTCTGTTGAGTGCTTAACATGAGTAAGCACCCATTTAATCATAGTCCGCATTCATCTTCATCCTCTAGACCCCTGTTCAGTGATTTTTTTTTTCCTTAAAGACCTACTATGTGCCCAGTTCTTTTCTAACTGGAAAAGAAAAGGAGGAAGGAAGTCAAATAATTAAGTGAGAGCTGGCGTGTGCAGGGGGTCAGTTCACAGACCTCTACCTGGCTTCCTGGGCTCACATCTCAGCTCTCCCTCTTATTACTGCTACGATCTTGTGTAAGGTTCTTTATCTCTCTGTGCCTCTGTTTCTTGTAAAACAGGAATAATTACAGTACCTACCTCAGAGAGTTTCTCCTCTTTAAATTTGGGGAAGTAATCTCTCTTGCCTTCCTCACGGAAACACTGAAAAAGTCAAGTGAGGTAATGTATGTGAAAACGCTATACTCTAAAAATGACCTATGGTCATAATGGACTATAACTGTTATTAGCAGCAATAATAATAAAGCACAGCTTGTCTGTGAAGGTTAAGACCTTGCCAAAGGCCACACAGGAGACTTTCATTCAAGATAGATAAGGAATGTTCCTTAGTAATGAGGAAGTTATTGTTGTGCATGAGTGGGGGCAGATTGTCTATGAGAGCTCTGGATGAGGAGATGGCCCTCCAATCCACCCATCCTAGGTCTTCCAGAGGGACCTTTTTAACACACTATCCCATCCACGTCACTCCTTTGCTAATGATTCTCTGATGACTTTCTACCACCCAAAGAACCAATTCCAGACTCCCTTGTAGGCACCCAAGGTTTTTCATGGTCTGATTCCTGCCAACTTTGCAACCTTAGCTCTGCGTGTATGTACTCTCCCTCTCGTGTTCTCTCATTCTCCATAAACTTGTCCACTGTGTGCTTTGCCTGGAATGCTCTTCCGTTTCTTCTTTGTCTAAAACCTTAAGAAACAAATTTCTTAAGAAGTATTCAAGTACCACCTCGCTTGTGTGGTCTTCCTTAATCTCCAACAGGCTGTTTGTTATCCCCTCCTCTAGGAGGACCTCTTGTCATTATTTATATCCATATTTGTCTTTGCATCAACTGGGTTCTTGAGAACTGGGACCATAGCTCATTCATCTTTGTAATGTCCGCAACACTCAGTTCAGTGCCTAGCACCAATCGAGTGCTCAAAGAAAGTTTATTGATCAAATTCATATGAGAGAGATCTTCAAACTATGTTTTCAAATGCCCAAGAATTCCACAGAGATATCTCTATGGTTGCCATAAGGCTGATGAGAAAGCTGAGTAGGTAGATTCTCAAAAGTCAAAACAGGATGTCATGGAAAAGAAGCAATCAGTGAATGAGAGGGAGTTCCTGGAAATCAAAATTATTATTGCCAAAAGTTGAAAAAATAAATAGAAAGGTTGGAATGCAAAGTCAAGAAAATCTTCCAGAACATTAATCAAATCACATAAAGTAGAACAGAAAAAATATTCAAACAGGATCTATTCAGAAGGTTCAACATTCAACGACCAGTAGGAGTTCCAGAACAAGAAAAGAAAGAAGATGGAGAGAGAATTATTATAAATAATAATATTTTTAAAAATCCCGAGACAAGAAGGGACACTGAGTCTTTCCGTTGAAAGGACTGAGAAAATGCCAAGCATATAGAATCAGACAATTTGAAAATATCAAAAATTAGACAAGATCTTGGACACTTCTAGAGAAACCATAACATCAACTTACAAAGAACCAGAACATCTACTTCTGTGACTAACAAAAAAGAGGGATGAGACAGATGTCATAATCCTCATCAGCAATAATAGAGGAGAGAAGAATAAAAGCCAACACTTACATGATCTTTACGTGCAGGCACTATTTTCAACACTTTACATATACAAACTGATACAATATTCAGCACAACACCATGAGTTAGGTACTATTTTTATCTCTGTTTATAGATGAGAAAACTGAGGCACAGAGAGGTTAAGCAATTTGCTGGGTCCGGTAAACTGTAAAGTTTAAAATTTGACCATGGCAGTCTCATGCCAGAGAGTAGGCTTTAACCTCTTCACTGTATTTCCTAAGTGCTAAGTGTAAATGGCATTGACCCTGGAATTCTATACCCAGGCAAACTATCAGTCAAGAGTGAAGGCAAAAAATACCTCATAATCAGACATTCAGGAACTCAGAAATTACCTTCCATGTTGCATTTCTGAGAAGTTATTTGAATATGTATTCCAGCAAAGCAACTTGGAAACTATGAAGGATAAAATTATGGGATAAAAGTAGTAGAATTAATCCAGGGATCTAAAGTAAAGGAATTCCAGGTTGACTGGTGTGCAGCCGGCCCACGAAACAGTCAGAACAAATAAAAGTGGAGAATCAGGGACTCAGAGAGAATGAAATCAGAAAGAAGGAATGAATAGATTCCAAGCAATAGGTAAAAGGAGGCTGGGAAACTTAAGGAATACAGTGAAGAGCACGTGTTTCTCTTACCAAAACAAACAAAACAATAGGAAACACCAAGAAAAAAATTTCAACGAGAAATTTATGGCTTGAATATGAGGCAAACTAAATTTTGACATGATGTGGAAAACTTAGTAGAGAGTAAGAAAGGAAAATTTATTGAATGCCGATGTTAGAAGCATTTTCTGGGATAAGGCGCAGGGATGGTAACACCGTAAGCATGAAGGGGCTATGACCCCTCACAGCACCTGCTTGGCTCTCAGGGAACAGAGTTGCATCGTCAACATAATGTAAACACTGAGCCTTGAGTTTTCATAGACAAAATAGGAAAGGTTTAATGATGAGTTTATAATAGAGGCAAATGCTATCAACCTTGACAAGACAAACATAAAGATAACAGATAAGAAATTGAGAGGTAGAAAAGGACAGAAACAAAAGGAAAGATAGGGATACTAATATCTTCATCTTACCAAAAGGCCTCAGCACTAGGGGGTTACAAATATTACTTCAATTTACAAAGTTAAGCAACAGAGATACTAAAGTAGGGACAGAATTAGCAACGCTTGGGAAGGGGGAGAGAGCCAGGGATGGGGTAAATGAACGAATCTTCATTCATCAAGGCTAGGTATAAATAGAGACTGTTAGTTTGACCAGATACTCTGATTTTCCCAGGACAGTCACGTTTTACATCTATCGTTCTGTGTAATGATTTGTTCTGTTCCTTTTCACTTTCAACTATCTCCTGGTTGGAGAATTAATGATATGCCACCTTATCTAAAGTTAATAAATCAAAAAGTATCAGTATAAACACATGACAGAAAGAAAGCATGATGAAAATTGTTTAAAGCGATGTCTTATGGGGATTTGCGGGAGGCAAAATACATTTGCCAAAATTCACCCAACTGTACAATTTAAATGTGTGTATTTTACGGCATGTAAATTATACATCAGTAAAATCGATTAAACCAAATACGGTAGCCTTTGGGAATGGCAGGGGTGAGTGGAAGCCATTCTGTATTATTTGGTTTTGTTTAAACAATCTTCATTTTTACAATTATAAGACTCTTAAAAATTGATATCAGAAATTATTTTAATAAACAGAGTTTAGGGCAGGAGTACAATATCATCTCTAAGGCTCTTAGTGGCTTGGGGGCTCCCTGAGGTTTTAGACTAGAAAAGGAGAGCAGGTGTTTCTTCTGGGGTCCCTCTTTACTCTTCTGGACAAAAGGGGGATTTGAGGAATTAGTTAACTGATTCTCATTAGATTTACCTGTGGAGTTATAAAGTTACCAAAACCTGGGACTCACCCCAAGAGATTCTGATTTAACTGATATTTTAAAAGCCTCCTCGGTGATTCTACCAGGCAGCTAGGCCAGGGACCAATGAGTTTAGTGAGGGAGCCCTGTGCTCCAAGATGTGAGAAATTCAAGATGGCAGATGGTGACTGAGCTACTGATTGGGTAAGGGGTAAAAGTCACCTAATCACACTGCCTCCTTCTGCAGGCGAGAAACTGGTCCACTGGCTAACAAAAAGAGAAGATTTTGCCCATGGTGGGGTGCCATGTCAGTGCCTAGCTAAGGCTAAGACATGGACCATCCAACTCCTGGCCTTGTGCTCACTCCTCCACAGTCAGGGCTCCATGGGCCTGACAAGAGAAGGGGAGTAAAAGATCTACAGTGATTTGCTGAGTACCTGCTGCATGCCAGGCTCTATGCTAGACACTGGATGTGGCCTCTCTCCTTTAATCCTCCTGCCATCCTACGTCCCATATGCTATTCTTTAGCTAATTGCTGATTAGAGAACTTAGATGATTCATCTTTATCCTGCGCCACTCTTACTGGGCTCTAACACAATATTTCTCAAAGTGCGGCCCGAAGCAATATTATTCTCTAAATTTCCTGGGATGCTTCTTTAAAATGAAGATTCATAGGTCCCCACCCCTGCAGAATCGGAATTTCTGAAGATGGGATTCAAGGGGGTACATTTTAACCTGTGTCGCAGGTAGTTCTTAAGGCCATGAATAATTAAGAGCCGCTGCTCACATGAGCCTTCTTTGCATCTAGAGTGGGTCAAACACCTCCACTTCAGGACCTTTGCCCCTGCTCTTTCTTCTGCTTCATTAAGAAACCCCACCTCCAACTCACTCTTAAGTCTAAGCTTCCTCTGGAAAGCCTTTTTGATTCTTTGGTTAAGGAAAATTGTTCCCCTCATACGCTCCTTTGCACAACAAATTTGACCTCTATAGTGCTATCACAATGGGAACTTAAAACACAAGATGCATGGTGTTTTATTTAATGACTCTTTCCTGCTACTATGAACCCCTGTCTGGGGTGTCCATTGGGTTGTTCACAGCCCCTGGCCCTATGCCTGGCACCCAGCAGGAGTTAAACAAGCATCTCAGTGATAGGGCCAGAGAGGAGCGGAGCCAGGATTCAACCCCAGACCTGCCTGACGTTGATCAGCTTCTCAGCCTTCGTGATGAACTACCCTAGAAGTGCGATGACCTCACAGATGTGCAAATTCTAACCATTTGCCAGACCCCTAAGCCACCCTGATTATACACAACTAGTAGTGCATTTTGATAAATACTGATAGCCACCAGTTAAGGAGCAGGCAAGAGCTTAGATCTTCTCCCACAACCTCTAAGCAGGCACGGTGATAATGAGGCGCAGGAGAATCGAGTCCCACATACTGGCAGTTACTGCGAGCAGGCCAGACAGCCCAGCAGCCCATGAGCTCAATGAAGGCCTGGGTCTCTGTCCTTTTAGGTGTTCTGATAGCATTACCAATAAAAGTTCCACCTGAGTCAAAGGTGGCATTAGTAATGGTCTGCTATGCTACCAGTCAGAGGCAGCCCACCAAGAATCTGTCAGGACAGGTGCGGCATGTGGTACCAAGTCTGGGGAGTCTTTCCTGGGCTGACTGCATCTTTATACTCCCTTTGGTCTAGAAATGTCTCCACCATATTGTGGCTAATTCACATGTCTCCAATATTGATGTACCAGTGAAAACCTCTTTTTAACATCCATTCTATTAATTAACAAAACTCTATTGTATAAGGTAAGGGGAGTTGTCTCTTGTAGTCACTGCCTCTGAAGATGATTTTACAGTTGGTGCAATTGATCATGACTGGGGTTGAGATTAAAACTAACAAATGCACACATTTTATCTTCCTGCCCCAAATGAAGTATTTCAGAAAGCACAAATAACCCCACCAGCAACAGAAGGCGACTCAGATCCCGTAGGCCTCTCAATCTCTGCTCTGCCATTTGGGCCGGTGCTGCCCTGAAGCCTGCTCTGGCCCACTGGCTAATTCCCAAACAGAGCACTGAAGGCACTGGGATCTGCCCAAAAGTCAGCTCAGATGACCTGGAGAGGCAGCCTGGGTGCAGGCCTGCCAGGGGACAGAAGCAGTCTTGGACCGTGCTTATCAAACTTTGTTGTGTTTCTGGAAAAATTGTGAAAGACTAAAATGGGGTGGCGAGGGTCAGGTTGAGGGGTTGAAAAAAAGGAAAAAGAGGAAGAAATTACTGGGTTTCCTGTCCAGTGTGCCCTTCCGGGTTTTATTTTTTCTCAGCCTTTCATGATCTGAGATATTTTACAACTCTGGAAGTTGTAGAAAACTGATAGCAAGGTAAATGATTGTGTCCATAGAAATGCAAATTACGTCCAATGCAATGCAATTAGTTATTGCCCCGTGAATTTTTTTGGTCAGGTTTGCATTTATTTGTAAATTCAATTCAGATTCCCAATGACCTATATATGCATCCACTCTTTGCATTTTCCTTTGAAATAATCATAACATCTTAGTGGTTTCCTCGTTAATTAATGAGTTAAATAAAATCTTTGACCCAGATTCATTCTATATTTGTATGAGAGTCATGATTATACCCTCTTTTAAAAATTTCACCTGTGCATATAAATCACCTGGGGATCTTGCCTAAGTGCAGATTCAGATTCCAAGTCTGGGGAGGGGCCTGAGTGTCTGCATTTATAACATACTATCAGGCAATGCTCATGCTGCTGGTCATGGATGCCACTGAAATGTTAAATGTTAATCTATTCTTATAAACAATGATGATCCACCTCAAAATACCCCAGTGATATAATGTATATACGAATAAGTTTATTATAATCTATACTTTGGTTTGATTAGTTAGTATAAAGAATGTTTGAAAATTGTGTGTGCGTACGTGTGTGTGTGTGTGTGTGTGTGTGTGTGTGTGTGTGAAATTAGGGTGTAACAAGACACACTGTCTTTGAATGAATAAGATATCACAAACTGGCTAACCCTGGCTCTGGATCCCATCACATCACCAATATTCCACTGTGCCACCCACAAAGTGAATCCACAGGTTTGCAGGGCCCTCTGTACACTTCCACACTCTGTGGGCTCACATGCTTTCCATCCCGGACTAACTTTGTGAAGGGGGCAAGAAGGGGGGGGGGGGGGGGGGGGTATTAGCCCAAACAGGGTTCCTGGTCAGCCTGGGCTTGGTCACCTCCTGCTGCAGGGATGGTAACTCACTCATTATTGTCATGGTGTTCCTGCCCCTCTCAGACCACAGAGATCGAGCTCCGGATTCCTGGGAGCTCCTTCCAGAACCAGGACCCCTTCTGCAGATAGGGCTAGACATGCCGGCAGGCTTCCCAGTTCTGCTGCTTGCATAGACGCGCACCTGCCCTCACCCCAGCTGCCTTCCAGCCACAGAGGCTCACAGGAGATCCTAGTGAAACATCTTTTAGGGCAACTCTCTGAACTAGGGTACACAAGCCACCTCAGCTCTTGGGACAGCAACTTTGGGTACCACCATGGCAGTATGCCAGGCTCCAGGTCCCTGTGGGCTTGTGGGCCATTCCTGTAGAGGATCTGGAGCAAGGCATGCTCACTTTCTAACCTCACTGAGCCTGGGAAGAAGTGATGTGTGAAACGCTGGTATCCAGTGCAGGAAAATCAGAACGCTGGGAGGAGCGCAGATTTCAAATCCTCTCACTTTCTCTCTCCAAGCTTTAGTTTCTTCACCTGTCCTATAGAGACAACATTCAGAGTGCAGACTTGTGGTGAGGCCTAGCGGACAGGATGTAGGTGAGCATTCTGGCGAGTTCTTGACACTTAAAAGCCTCTTTCCTCTGTACGACAGGTCTTTTCTCCTTATTCTCACACACCCTTCCCTCACACCTTTGCCCTGCTTCACTTTGTTGTAGCAGTTGTCGCTGAGACCATCTACACATTTGTTTTCACTTCCTCTTATCTGTCCCCACTCCCCACCGGGGCAGGGACCTTGTCTGTCTGTTCACAGCAGTATCCCTAGTCCACATTAATGCTTGCACACAGAAAGCACTCAATGAACCGCTGTTGCACGGATGCAGGTGTCCAGCCTGGTACTTAGTAGGTCCACAAAAACCTGGCATGCGCAGCAGTTTCCTCCTTGTTTTCTCCTCACCTTAAGTCCAGCCTCAAGGCTCATTTTCTACTCTCTGTCAAAGCAAACAGAGAAAAGTCTCCTCACCTTTCTCAATTATTTTATTTTTTTTCCAATAGGCCTGAGACTGGCCTCGAGGTCTCCAGTCTCCAGTCACACTCTGACCGTGAGTACTTAGAGATAGAAGCTATCCGTGACTCCTGAATGAACAATTCCACCTGCAGAGGGGCCTGCCTGCATGTCAGAGGACACGTCTGGTCCCAGCCAGTACCTGCTGGGGCTAGCGGGGCCCGGGACCCCACACGCACCCTCATAACCCTGGGACATTAAAGTTATTCATCCATATTTCAGATGAGGAAACTGAGGTTTGTGTAGTTAAGGGTCTTGCCCAGCCATCCAGCTAGGAGAGATGGAACCAATGTCTGAGATCAGGTCCAGCTCACTTCACAGTTAAGTCCTCACACAGGGCAGAAACAGAAAGG
Organism: Pteropus alecto; assembly: GCF_000325575.1. Classification (NCBI taxonomy): domain Eukaryota; kingdom Metazoa; phylum Chordata; class Mammalia; order Chiroptera; family Pteropodidae; genus Pteropus; species Pteropus alecto. The sequence goes on from NW_006442512.1 coordinate 5,298,384, forward strand.
ATCCAAGGGCAGAAGTGAAGAGGCCAGATCCACTGTTAAGGAGCTGAGCTAAAGGAAGTGGCTCCTTGTGACTGTGATTTGGCCAGATTAACGTGCATCCCCTGGACCCTGAATCGAATCACAGTCGTAAACACAAGAATCCCTCAATAGCACTCCATTGCTTATAAGATAAAGCTCGAGGTCCTTAGCTGAGCACTGAAGGCCTTCGAGCCATAGCCTGCCTTTCCAGAGTTATCTTACCCCATCACCCCATCACAGGCTATGCTCCAGCTTCTTTAACGGCACCCAACTGTGCCTTGTGTCCTCCGGCCCCTCCCCACAGACTTTGCTCCCTGCCTGGAAGGCCTTTCAAAGTCTGATCCAGCCTAGAATGTTCGGTTCCGAATCCAGCCCTAGAGTTCCTTCATTTAATCCCCAGAGCAGGCTTACGAAGTAGGTATTATACTTGACCCCATTTTACAGATGAAGAAGCTGAGGATGGAGGTTAAGTGTCTGGCCCAGAGTCACACCGTGAAGTTGGGAACTGGAAGCACCTGAGTGTCTCCACCTCACCCCCAGCTAAGCCCTCCCAGAAATGACTAAATAAGGTGCTCCTTCTAGAAGTGGGGGTTGGTAATAAGACCAGAGTTTCTGGGTGGCGTCCCGGACCCTGTGCACTTATCCCCTGCCTTTGACGAGACACGCCAGATTATATTTTCTGATCTAAGGATCTGATTCACCCTTGTTCCTGTCCCAGTGAGAGCAGAATCTTCCCAGCAGGGGAAATGCTGATATTCCTTTGTGCTTATCGGGGTTGGAATGGAATAGAGCAAAAGAAGAAAGGGAGTGATTTGAAGTGAGTAATTTGGGGTCATTTTGGGCACCCCATTCCTGTAGGTTTGTTCGGAGCAGACGCTGTCACCTCTCACCTTGGAGCTGGCTGTCGATGCCTTCTTTCCAAGGCTACTGCTGCCCTGTGTGTCCACCCTGCTTCCTGGCTCTTCTCCCCTCCATCACGTATCTCTGCCCTCTAAAAGGCTGGGACTTTCATCTTAAAGCACCTCTCTCCCTCTCCTTCTCCCCATCCCTCAGCCCTGCGCCTGCTCGGTCGTCAGCCTTCCAGAATATCTGCCCTCACCACAGGCTACACAGAATCTGCCTTCCTACCAAGGTCATCCTTAAAGGTCTTCTCCAGCCTGGTTTGGACTCACTCTCCTATCCCTCCCAGTAGATCTTTCAGCCTTACCGGGCAATGCTTAACATGGAGGAATGTGTTGATAATGGTGGAATTTCAGGCATCTGGAGTCAGACTTGTAAGCAGCATCTGGCCTTCAGGGCTCCAGCAGGCCAGGAATTTGGCATGTTTAGGAGGCTGCTGATTTATTCCCTGTACCTAAAGGCTAAAAGGAAGTCATGTCTCCTTGGCAGCATGCAGGTCTGGTTTCTTCTCAGCTTATGGAAAACTCCTGGGACTGATTGATGGGTCTCTGGCTTGGACTTCAGTGGAGCCTGATGAGTTGGGCTGAGCAGAGAGGTCCCAGACATCTGAAGAGCTGGCTGGCTCTGCATGCTGGCGGTTGGCAGAAGAGCAGACACCTTGGTAACTGAAAACGTATAGCAGGGGTAGCAAAGTCACATGCTTTCAGTGGCAAGCAAGCACAGTGAGAGTGTGGAGCACACTGGCGTAAGCAATAGGGAGCGGTGGGGCCTGGGGCAACGGGACAGTCCTGATGCACCTCTTGTAATTCAAAGGAAAATATGTTCCAGCCCTCGGGCTGTTCGCCAACCCCGCTGACGAAGTATAGTTTCCAAAGCTCTTTTACATGTGGTTTCCTGAAATTATCATCTGCTTTCTTCTTTACAATAATTGTATTCATGCTGCAGATGAGGAAACTGGACCTTAACAAGGTTAGAATGTTCTCCTGGACTCATGTTGGGCAGTGATTTAGGGTTGTGGCTTGAAGATAAACAAAGAGGGGTCTCTGTCCCCAATTTTTCACCCATCATCAGGTTCAGAGGTTGAAATACAAAAAAAGTATTGGAGTCAGCCATTAAAATCGTGCTGTGACTCAGGATTTTCATTCAAAATGTGCCTTCTGCCCCTCATCCCATATACAAATTTCCTCCCACCAGCATGAGTACATCCCAGTTGCTCACTCTACACCATGAGGGAGGATGCAGAGGGGCCGGTGGCAGGGGCTGGGCATGGAGGTCCAGAGGGATGTGGCCCCCAGCAAGAGTCCAGAACTATGGAGAAGTCTGGGAAGGCTTCCTGGAATATATGACACCAGGCAGCCATGGGGCATTTCCCAAAGTGAGAATGGCAGGTGAAAGGGCCCAGGATGGCTATGAGAGTCATGTCACATTTGAACAACACCAGGAGGTGAAGTGTGGCAGGTGTCACAAGGAAAGGGCAAGGGGGTTAGGTTTCGGATTATATAACAGGCCAAGGTGAGCGTTCACATTCTATCCAGTGGCAACAGGCCGTCAAGAAGGTGAATGAGGAGCTGGCTGTTTTAAATTTTTTCATTAAAAAATTTTAATAGGTTCAAGATTCAGAAAGCATGAAAATATTTAGTGAGAATTTTCCTTCAACCTCATCAAGCCACCTAGGTCCCCTCCTCATAGTCAACCAATCTCATTTGTTTCTTACGTGCCCTTCCAGAGGTGTTGTAGTCAATGCTTATATAAACTAATCTCTAGCTCACCTCTTCATCTCTCTTTACATTTTTAACCCCAAGGTTGCACATTCTTTATGCATCTCTGCACCTCGGTTTTGTTTTGTTTTGTTTTCACTTTAAGAATATCCTGGTAATCTTTTCTATTTTTGCATGGCTGCATCATGTCGCACTGTTAAAAGGAGTTGTACTTTATTTAACCAGCCCCTATTGATGGACATTTTGCTTTTTTCCTAATATTTAGCTCTTAAATAAATGTTGCAATAAATAATCTTGTACACTCATATCTTCCATGTGTGATTACATCTATAGAAAAAATTGCCAGAAATGGAATCACTGAGGCAAAGGATATATAAATTTTATTTTCATTATTTTTTTTAATCGAAGTTTAACTTACAGAAGCTAAAGTGTACAGCTCGATACAGTTTACATGGTTACACACATGCATAACCACCACCCAGATAAGGCATATGGAACATTTCCCGCCCACCTCTCATGCCTTGTCTGTCCATACTCACCCTCCAAGGCGATTTACTAATCTTACCTTTATCACCACGAATTGGTTTTGCCTGTTTCTAAGTTTTACATAAATGGCATCATAAAGAATATACTCTTGTGTCTGGTTTCTTTCGTTCAACCTTGCATCTGAGACTCATCCATATTTTGTGTTTAGTTCTCTTTTTCATTGCTTGTTGTGTTCCACTGTTTGAATATACCACAATATATTCATCTATTCCACTATTGATGGGCATGTGGGTTGTTTTCAGTATTGGGCTGTTATTAATGCTGCTATGTACATTCTTTGGGGGGACATAGTGAAATTCATGTCCACTGGTTATATGCCAAGGGGTGGAATTGGTGTATACTTTTTTAATTTGATGGATATCGCCAAACTGCCCTCCACGGAGGCTAGCACAGTGAGAGGGAGAGCCTGCTCCCTTGTCCGGCATGTACGAGCTCAGCTCAGCAGTGTATGGCGTAGAGTCGACACTCATTACAACCACGCAACCCCCAGCTCCGCAAGTCATAGGAAAACCCTTTAGGAGTCCTGAAGCATCACTCCGAGAGAAAGATTATGATTTTGAGAATTTGTCTCACTAGAAGAATCAGATAAGAGTGAGCAGGAGCTGGGAAACCCATTTCTACCCTCAGAAAAACCTCTTTAATTAATCATAATAACCCTTCTGCTCACGTAGTTCTGGCCTTTCTAAAACACTTTGATGCACACCAGTGGTTCTCAGCCCTGGTTCACATTAGGATCCTCTGGGGAACTTTCCAGAAATACCAATGCCAGGGTCCCACCCCCAGGATTCTTATTTAATTATTACGGGTGGAGCCTAGGCATGGATATTTTACGAGCTCCCCAGACAATTCTAGTGTGAAGCCAAGTCCAGAAAGCACTGGCCGCACTGTCAAATATCACCCTCTGAAATGGAAGAAATTGATAAGGTGCTAGTGGGGGTGGGGGAGGGGAGAGGGGTTATAAAAAAGCATGTTTAGTATAATGATAATACTTTTCCCCTGCCGGAGGCAGTGCTAGAGCTTTATAGTCCTCAACCGAATTAATACTACATGAGAAAGGTGGCAGGACTGTCATTCCCAGGGTCTGAATACAGAAATGGTCTGAGAGGGGGGAGTGCACCCAGGGCCACTCAGCTTGTCAGTGGCAGTGCTGACTACAGAGCATCTCACTATAGACCCAGCACACACACTCATCTCTGCTTCCAAGTCCTGACCCCCCAGAATGCCTAGAAAAAAACTAGAAAGATATACAGCAAAACGTTAATGGTGGTTATCTTCGGTTGGTGCGATTATGGGAATGTTTTCTTCCACTTAGTTTTCTGCATTTTTTCGAGTTATGATTAGCCAGCGCATAATATGCTTATAATCTCAAACAAATAAAAGAACTTTCAAGTTGTTGAAGTAAATAGCAATGCCGTTTTATGTAGGAGCAAATTAAATCCAAGAGAATCCCAAAAGGAGTGAGTGACAGCCGGAGCTGTCTCTCAAGTCTCATACAGTGCTTGAGACCTCTAAGGAGGTGAGGCAAGTGCAGCTTTTACTAATAGGATGACTCTGGAAAGGTGTGAGAAAATGTCCCCAAATAAAAATTGTTGTATTGTTTTAATTTGATTATATGTGCTTCTAGAATAGCCAGGAAATACAAAAAAAAAAAAAAAAAGAAAATAAGGCGAAATAAACTGAAATCTCACCACCCAGATGTAAGCAATGGGAAAACTCGGGGGCCTATTCTTTCAGACAAGTATCTGTTCATAAATACTCACATAGATCTAAGTAAGCATTATTTTTCATCAATGGGTCATGCATTAAGCATGCATTTTTGAAACTTCCTTTTTAAATTCCATAATATGTCATGTGCATGACAATAAATTGTGATACCCATCAGTCTTGGATTGACTGCATAGTATTTTATAGGTGCACTGTAAAGCATTTAGTCATTCTCCCTGACGGACATGTGAGTCGTTCCTAACCACATACTGTTTTAACTGTATTGGAAAAAAATTCTAATGTAGTCCAGAAAAACTCTGGAGTAAAGTATTTTTTTTTCTTCAACAGTAGTTGAATTTGCAGATGTGCAAGTGTGAGTGTAAATTGGGTCTTCATGGGTTAAATTTGTTTTAAATAATTTAAAGGGTATTAACCCCAGAGATCTTATTAAGCCTTCGCCTCCCTTTCTCTCTCTCTCTCTCTCTCTCTCTCTCTCTCTCTCTCTCTCTCTCTCTCTCTCTCTCTCTCTCTCTCTCTCTCTCTCTCTCTCTCTCTCTCTCTCTCTCTCTCTCTCTCTCTCTCTCTCTCTCTCTCTCACACACACACACACACCATTTACACGGTGAGCTATGATTACAAAATCCTCTTGAGCAGAGCTGGGCAGAGTTACCTGATGAGGCCAGGAGGCCAAAACCGAGGTCAGGTATTGTCTGCTAGCTTGGGCTCTGAGCCCACAGTTTGCTTGTAACAAATGCCTGTAGGCAATCACACACGCATGCGTGCACGCACACACATGCACATACATACACACTAGCCAAGCTTAGTCTTTCTAGATGCAAGGCACTGGGCCAGCTATAGGATCACATGTCCAGAGGCAGGCATAATTGTGTGGCTGAGGGCATTAAGTCCTTGATTAAACTGGTTGTTCGTTTGAAAGGACAATTAACCCAGCTAATATTCCAGGCCAGCCCAGCAGGTCTGTCCCCATCAAAGGACATATTGAGCAGCTAATAAAGTGGCTGCATCACCTTTATAGAGGAGACAGGGCTCTGGGGTCCTTACTGAAGGCCCAGTGCCCAGGTTGAGCTGGGGCTATGAACACTTCAAAGCAAGGAGACTCTAAGACTAGCCAGCCTGAGGTTATATGAGCTTGAGTTTGTGAAAGGAAGAGGATGTTTCTTCTGAGGAAGTTTTCTCCCACAGACGAATGAAATGGCCTCCCCCTGTGCTTGATTTTGTCACATCTATGCTCGATGCTTATCTTATGACCATGTGGGGACCTACTAGCTCTGCCCTACCTCTGGGCCTTTTGTCGTGTCACAGCTTTCTTATTGTTTGAGTCAGCTGGGTTGGAGTTCCCTGTTTCAAGCAGCAGGAAGCATCCTGACTGAAAAAAATGGGTCCTTCTCATCACTCACCAGCTTCCTGGAGGAGTGGAGGTGTAGAAAGGAAGACACAAGGAAGAATCTTCCTTCCTTTTTCCTTCCAAAGCTTGATGCTAATCACAGGGTAAGGTCTCCCCTAGAGCACACATGTTCCCAGTTGCCTGGATCCTGAAAAGTTGAATCAAATAACTGCACTCGTTCTGGCCCTAGGTGTCTGACAACAGAGGGGACTATGCAGCGGGGAGCTGGGAAAGAGAGCAAGGGCCTGGCCCCAGTGAGTTGCTTAGGTCAGGGCAGATAGGGCTCGAGTAATTACTAGCCAGCTGCCAAGCTTGGCCAGAGATCCCACAGGCTGAGGGAGACCAAGAGTGGGCAGGAGTAGGTGTAGGTAGGAGCTTGGTGGGCAATCCCAGCCCCTGAAAGAACATGTAGAAATAACTCCCATGATATAAGTGTGCCTTCATGCTAGGTATTGTGCTATGGGCTTTGCATGGATTATCAATATCATCTTCACCACACCTAGGAGGCAGATGCCATTAACCTAGTTTCAGATGAGGAAACTGAGGCCCAGACGGGTTAACTTGCTTGTCCGAAGGTACACACTGAGGAAGATGGATGTGGGATTAAAAATATAAGATTGCACAACTCCAAAACCCTTAATCACCCTTTCTCAGCTTATGCATTCATCTGTCCAGCCAGCCAGCCAGCCAGCCAGCCAGCCAGCCATCATCCATTCTTCCATTCATCCTATAAATATCGTCTGATCACCTGTCTCTTGCCAGGCACTGTGCCAGGTGCCAGAACTAGAGTGATGACAGCCATGGGCCCTGCCTTCTCGGCACCTGGGTGGGCAGTGGCACCCTTGGTTAGGGGCTGATGACCACATTCAGGCTAAGGTCAGTCTTCTCACACCACCCAGGCAGGGTGACACACTTCGGTGTTCTGAGCCATGAGATCACAGGCTCTGCTCTGGGTTTGAGTCTTGGCCCTGCTCATTTACTGTTGGCGTGACGGGGAGCAAGACGCTTTCTCCGAGGCCTCAGTTTTCTCATCTGCAGAGTTGGGAAAAAAAAGTCTTGCATGCTCTTTGGAGTGTTGGGAGCATAAAGGGAAATTGTCTGGAGGAACTTTGTAAACTCCAGTGTTCTAAGCAAATTTCAAGCAGTAAATCCACTTGCTTCGTGTTTAAGGCAGAAGTCTTCTGCTTTTGGTGTGATCAGCAAGTCTCAGATAAGAATAATTTGTAAAAGCTTTTTCATCACGCGTTTCAGGCTTGTCCTGGCACATGCCATTCTGGAACGCCCCCAGAGCCTCATATGTGCCTCTGTAATGGCCACCTCCTAGGGGAAGGGGGCTGAGGCCCAGGCCACTGTGCAGGCCGAGGTCACACAGTGATTCTGAAGCCCATGCCCTGTTCCAGGGACCTGCCTCTACACTGCCAGCCATGATGGGAGAATGACTGCTTGCTATGGGGTCAGATATTCTTTGGGGTTCTGTTCACCAGGAGGGTGTCAGAGATGAGTATGTTTCCAAGGAAGACATCAGGAGAGCAAGTATGATCCCCTAGTGGCTCTGGGGTAGAGCAATGTGCCAGGTAAGGATCAAAGCTGACCTTATGCAGCAAGACTCACCCGTAAAGGGGCACCTTGTCCTCAGGGCTGAGGAGCAAAGTCTAGTCCTTCACCTCATGCAAGACGGTATTTCTGAGAACTGCTCTTCCTGTGAGATGCCACATGAGGAGTCATCTTCCAGGAGGCTGTCTTGGGAGGCCTCTGTACCTTCCTGTTTCAGGATTGCTCTGGGCTTTGGAAGAGATATTCACAGTGGGCTTTGTGGAGAGCAGCAAGGCCTTTTAGCCTTCCGCTGACTTTTAACCCTTCACCTGCCCTATCTGCAGTCTCAGGCAATTTTTTTGGCTTGAAAACCTTTGACTGCTCCTTTCTAAACAATGATGATGGAGGAAGCCCCTGCCTTGTGTCACCTGCTGATGTCGCCCCAGGTAGTCAGCATCTCACCTCCAGGAAATGAAACATGGGGGTCAGTATGGGAAGGAAGAGAAAGTGAGAATAGATTTTATTAAATTTTAGGCCTTTGAGTTAAAAATATAGAGCCTAGAATAAGTGTTCCTCCACCTTCCTATAAAATAAAACCTCTCTCTCTGTCTCTGTCTGTCACTCTTTCACAGATGCAAACACACACCCTCCTATAGCTGTAGGTAATAACCAGCCTTGGAGTGAGTGTCCAGGCAGGTTCCCTTTGCATGCGGTAGAAGCATATGAGTATGTGCATCTGTAAACACATGCGTGCACGTGTCTGTGTGGGCACATATGTGTACACATCTCTATAAGTGGGCAATGTATACTCGTAAGTCGGTGTGGACACACTTCCACGCAGATGAGTATTCCCAGTATCTGTGAGTGTGTCCTGTGGGGGCTACCTGTGGCCCATGTTACCATGTCCGGGGGTGTGGAGGAGGGGACCCCACGTGGGCAGGGGTGGGTCTGCTCGGTTCCAGGGCCCAGCTAGGCCCTTCTCATCTTGGTCGATGAGGAAGTTGAAGCAATCTTAAGTTCCTGGAATGGGAGCTTTTGGTTTTTATAGAATCTGTGGACCCCTGGGCTGATAAATCCCACATTTAAAGGTTGAAAATTCCAATTTTCTAATAAGGTAAAGGCTGGTTTTCACTTACCTCTATTAAAGGCATTTACAAATGATGTATTGATTAAAAGGAATAGAAAAGAAAAAAGCACCCCAAAACCTCATGTCACTGTGATTTATTTGACATTAAGGTTTAGGACTTCCTGAGTAAGAACTGTGGCTTAAAAAATGCAGAAATAAATGTTTCAATACCAAAGAATCAATAAACTACACCCAGGTTGAGACGCAAAGCAATATGTGGAAAGAGCCCTGGAGGTCAAAGATGTCTTAGGAACTGTGTATTTATGTCTGTGTGTGTGTGTATGTGTATTGTTGCATGTGGGTCTCTGTGTATATGTTAGATGTTTGTATGTGTGTCTGTGTGTATATGCCTGTATATTGTATGTATGTCTATGTGTATAAGAGTGGGTGCATGTCTATATGTGTATATTGTGTGTATCTGTGTATATGTGTATGTCATATGTGCCTCTGTGTATTTATGTGTGTCTCTCTGTGTGAGTGAATGTGTCTGTGTTTGTGTGTGTGTGTTTCTGTATGTTCATGTGTGTCTACATGTGTGTATGTTCTCTGTGTCTCTGTATGTCTGAATAGGTGTAGTGTGTGTGTCTGTGTGTGTTAGTGTCTATGTATGTGTATATGCGAGTATGTGTATATGTGTGTGTATCTGAGTGTGTTTGTGTATGACTTTGGATGTGTTTCCCTGCTCCTGGACTGCAGTTCCCATAATTACAATACGAGGCGTGACAATTATATGAATTCTGGTTTCTGGCAGACACTGGCGTGCTCAGCCCTCCTGTTAGGGCTCTGATGGGCTTAGTCTCCCTCTTCCTCCTCTGGAAGGTCACCCACTGGTCTTTCAACTTCTCTGCTCCCAAATGCTTGTGTAGTCCTGCACATGCACTATCCCAGCCACCCCACTGAGGGCTTAAACCTTTGCTTCAGTTTCAAGCTCAGCCATCTCTTGCCCTTGTACCCAGTGACCATGAGCAGCCCCTCCTCTTCCCTGGACCACAGGCAGGAAAATGAGGTGATAAGAGGCTTCTGGCTTTGACATTCTCAACATGCAAGCTTCCTGCCCCAGGCAAGTGGGAGAGAGACAGGACATGATCCAGGAAACGTCACACACACACCACACTCCCTTCCAGACTGGACACTCCTCCAGGGCAGAAATGGTATGTCAATGTCTAAGCACCAGCACAGGGCTTGGCCTGGAGCAGGGCATGGAAGCACGTGCAGGAAGAGGCAAGGTTGAATCAGCTGAACCAGTGCTCCCGGAGCGTCGCCAGCCTGAGCCCTCCATGCCCCAGATTTAGGACTCAGGCCTCGCTCTCTCTCTCTCTCTCTCTCTCTCTCTCTCTCTCTCTCTCTCTCTCTCTCTCTCTCACACACACACACACACACACACACCTTGGTTCACCACAGAGCCATCTGAGAGCATTTATAAGTAATGGCTCCAGGTTCCCCCAGACTGAATGAATCAGAACCTCTGAGTGGAGGTTCAGCCATCTGCATTTCAAAGTTCTCAGAGCATGCTAATGCACGGCAAGGACTGAGAACCACTACTCTTGTGGCCACAGACTTTCCAGGCACTCTTGAAGATTAAATCTCACGGAAAAGAAATTAAAGGTCTTCGGCCATCATTTTGCTCCCAAGCTGCCTGTTGAGCTCATTGGAGGATTTCAGGACTGCCCCACAGCTTCCGACTCCAGTGGTCTGGCCTGGACCTGGAAATCCACACTTAAATCAGTTCCCAGGCCCCTGGTGGTGACGCAAGTGGCCCTTGGTCCTTCTCGAACCCAGAAGTTGGAGGCTTCAGTGGCCCAGCTACGTATAGAGCAAGTGCTACAGGCTGCTTTAGAATAAACTTCAGTGGTAGGAAATTCTAGCTTCCCCCTGCCCTCTTCCCCTCAATTCTCAGACATTCTTTAAAAGTCAATCTGATTCTTTTCCTGCCTTTGTTCGTTGGCTCTCATGATGAGACCCTGATTCCTAATGCAGTGTCTGAAGCATTTCAGGGCCTGGCCTTGCCCAGGGCCTCATCTGAGCCCTCTTCCAGGGCTATGGGGTCTCTGCAGGTGCAGCTATCTCTGCTTGGCTCACTTTCATCCGTCTTCCCACCTGGCTGGGCTAAAACTCCTGCTCACTGCTCAGAGGTCTCCCGACCCCTGATGGATCCAGGTCACCAGTTAATCCCTCCCTCCCACAGCTCGCAGGGCCTCAGGCATGAGTCCCAAGTTCTTCACCAAACCACATCCTTCAGAGGGGCACAAACTGTGTCAGCTGTGCTCACTGATCTACATGGTAATCACATGTCTGCCCAGGGCCTGCCATGTAATAGGTGTTCAATAAATATTTGAAGAATGAATAAATCACACAACACAAACATACGCTGCTTCACTCTTGGTGATTTCACTCTAGATAGGTTTTCCAGCCTCACTGAGTAAGCAGGCAGGGAATGTGTAATTGAGGATGTTGTGAAAAGGCAGAATGGCAGCCACATCTTGCCTTTTGTGTATGCATGTGGACATAGACAGACATACTTGTGCAGTAGTTACGGTCTGCATTTAGGTTGAACTCGGAGACACCTTGGCCTATGGCCTTTTCCCAACAATCAACACAAGGGCTCCTGGGAGTCAGGTTTTCTCTCTGGAACACGGCCTTCCCCCAGGTGCCACAGGGTGTGCAGTGCTCAGAGCCTGAGTGCCTGGAGGAAAGGGTCAGAAGGAGCCTCAGTTGTCTGGGGTTTGACCAGAGTGGGGTTGGGGCGTAGAGAAAGAGCATGGCTCCGGAGTCTGACCAAGGTGGTTCAAATCCAGGCCCCGCCCTTTCCTCTCCAGCTTTGTGCCCTTGGACCAGCTCCTCATTATCCTCCTCCTCCCAGTGGGAATAACATGGATGCTCCAGCCAGCTGGGGGCACTGATTGGTAGGGCCAGCTGGTGATGCAATGTGCTTTGCTCTCATCTTCTCGGAGGGAATCTTTCTTCAAATATCCATTTCTGGCTGTTGATTCCTCAGCTCTGCCTGCCACAGGGCATGACATATAGTTGGTGTTTAAGAAAATCTTGTTGGCTTAATTTAGCATCTGGCCTAGAGACTGGCACATAGTAGGTATTCCTGCAAACAGTGCTGACCTGAGACTCAGGGGAACTAGGATCCCCCTGTGCGTGTGTGTGTGTGTGTGTGTGTGTGTTCCCATCCCTGTGACCTTGAACACGCCTATAACCTTTTTCTAGGCCTCAGCCTCTTCCAGGGTCAAGGGAGCAGGCTGAGTCCATGTTGCTTCACATCTTCCATGTTAAGTTTTACCTTGTTTAGAGGATTCTGCCCAGGGTGGTGAGGCCTTGACTGGGTCCCCCGGGAGCGGGGTGCAGATTGAGGCGTGGGCTGCCAGCACCAGTTGGGCTGTGTTCCTGGCCTGCAGGAAGGGGAGCAGCGTTCCTTTCTTACCTGCTGATAATAGAAAGCCGCTCCTTCAATTGAGCTGTTTCCTTCTTTTGCCCTAAGCTATGAGGAGTAGATTGGATGGAAATTATCAAGCCTCCTCGTCTAGAATAAATATTCTTGAAATGGAGCAAGTTATAAATAAGCAAGCAGCAATCTCCTGTGTTATGAATATATAATTTCCATCTTTAATAGCTGACTCGGCCCCAGGGACTATCTGAAAATGGCCTGTCTGGTCCTGATATTTTATGTTTTTTAAAAAACTTTTATTTCTTAGCCCTTAGAGATTAAGTCTCTTGGGGAAATAATGAGAGTTGAAAGTCACAGTGAGCCCATGTACCAAGGGCAGGTACTTTATTTTCAAAAAAGTTTCAGAGAATGCAAAGTCTCCATAGAATCAGAGAGTAAAGGCTGGGAGGGGCAGCTGACCTTGGCTTGTCCCACACTCTAATTTTACAGATTTTACTAGGAATTGGAAGCCCAGAGAGGCAAAGTGACTGGCCCACAGTCACACAGCAATGAACTACATTCTAGAAGTCTAGAATGCCGGCCTATCAGATTCACCAGGCTGTTGGCTGGCTCTTCCAAGAGGCTGAAGGAATAGCCTAGGAATTTCTCATTCTAAAGTCCACAAAATCTGTCTAGGATGACTGACGAGGAGGTTTGTCTCCAGTGGTCCAGGCTCTGGAGAATTGCCTTAGCTCAGAGGCAAGACTCTGAGGTCCAGTGAGCATCAGATGCTGACTCTTCTCACTTAGACCTTCTGGGCCAAGTCTGCACATCAGCCTGGCATTCAGGAGCCTGACACCTGTCCTTTCTGCTACCGCAGCCCCAACACCCACAGATTAGTGTATGTGTATACTGCTCCTGCCTGTTTTGCAGTCTGGTGTCATGAAAACAGGGGGCTGTGGGGCCTCACACGTTCTAGCTGACCACTGACTCCTCCCTTTCTTAGCGTTGTGATGCCGAACAAGCTAGTTGGCTTCTCTTCGCCTTGATGTCCTCATTTGTCGAATGCAAATGAGACTGGTTTCAAGGATTAAACGAGATAATATGCCTGAAGCGTCCAGGATGAGGCCAAGCAGGAACCAGGTGCTATGAATCCCACTTGTCCTTCCAGGCCTGCAAGCTCTCTTTCCCCAGTCCACAGCACTGCATTGTGACTGTCCTGCCCTGAGAGGCCGTAATTTGGATGAGCCCAGGGAGAATGAGTCTTCTTCAGAGCCCCACGTTCTCCTTCCTTGTCTCCAGCTGCGTCCGGCATAGGGCCTGCTACGCTGTAGGTGTCCAATTCAGGTCTCATTGAGCAAGTGCCTACTGAGTGCCAGATGCCAGGTCTAATAACTGCTACCAGTTATCAGGCATCACCTCTGGGTTAGATTCAGAAATGCATTGACTCATTTCACCCTTAGCACAACACTATGAGGTGGTCATTGTTACCCTCCATTTAATGATGCACGAAAGGAGTTTGCTCCGGCTATTAAGAAACTTGCCCACAGTAATACGCCTAGGCATGTCAGGGCTCACACCTGCCTAGTGAAAAGCCTCTCTTCTCTCCTCTCCATTGCCTTCTTGCAGGGTGACCTGCTTTTTCTAGGATCATAGTAAAACTAGAAAACAAATGCATTCAGCAGCAGGGCCCCTAATAGTGGGAGCAGGGGCGAGTAGGGGAGATATTGATGCCTGTGCAGTGTGCCTGTTAAAATGTAAATGTCCTCTCCTGTGGGTCTCAAGGTACACTCATAATTATGAGCCAACATCTGAGGTTCTGATTTTGATGGCATTAGCTCTAATGGCTTTATTTTTTTTTTAAGCCGTTTAATTACTAATCAGTACTGCCTTGCAAGCTAATGTGAGATGCACACTTTGCATCTGGGGACAAGGGCCTTCCTTAGTGGGCATCTGAGAAGCCTGCCAGAGGCCAGATGCTGGGCCAACTGGTGTCTCCCCCTTGAGAGTTGCCCCCATTCTAGTCTCCAGACCTCTCTGCTATATGACATTTGTCTCTAAAATCACAGGATCATCACATCTGGGAAGGACTTCAGTGATTGGCTAGCCTGACCCCTCCCCCCTCATCTCACAAAAGAGGAAACTAAGGCCCCGAGAGGGGCCATGGTTTGCAATGGTGGGAATTTGTGGGGTTTCTTTCTTTTGCTAATTGATTTCTAACACATATACTCATTTGCAGTCCCAATTTCAATAGTCAAAAACTTTCCAATGCTAAAACCTCATTTTCTGAAGCTAATTTAGGTCTTATTTTCATTAATAGCTTGGCAACAATCACACAGTGGAAATTTTTTCCAGGTCGAAAAAGAGTCTTGGCCAGGATATTGGGATGTCTGCCAGCTCCTGCTGTGTGTCTCTGGACAAGCTGAGTCACCTCTCTGGTTTTCCTCCACAATCAAATGTGGAGATTGAGTTATCACAGTGTTTTTCCAAACACTATTCTATAAACCACTCTATAAAACAGAACATGCCACAAGATGTAAATATTTGTTACTCAGAAAAAAAAAATTTTAAGGTTACATGGTCTAATAAGTTTGGGCAACGTTGGACTCAAGTTAATCAAGCTGTTTTTGTTTGTTTGCTTGCCAGCATGTGTTTTATGTGTCTTTACTGTAATGCAGCACCTAGTGGCCTTTAAGAAGACCCCATCTTTTCATGGCACATTTGTCAACATCTTTTGGACACAAGAGAACCCAGGAGCATAGTCTGGGAAACCCTGGTGGGGGTGGGTCCCAGGTCTCAACCCTCATTCTCTGCACTTCTGTGACTCTGAGAAACAAGGAATAAAGGAAACAGCTCTTGAAACATCCTCTCATCCTTAAGACTTGGACCACTCACTTTCCACGAAAGCCACCATGCTCTTGTTCAGAGCACCCTCAGCTCAGAGCCTTGATTTTGCCACTCTTGGTCAGGATACCTGTGTTGACCTCGCCAATGTTCACCACACCCTGCCTCACTGCTCTGTCAACCTCTGCTCCTTCTCAGCCCAACAGTCTCCTCAAAGGTGAGCCCATCTCTTTATCCATCCCAACACACCCCATTCCCAGTCCTGCCTCTCACCCACCCCATGAAGCCTTACTTGGAGGCAGCAGTCTCAATGCCGGAAATGAGCCAAGCTTGGAGTCAGAGCCAGATTCAAGTTCCTTCTTTGAGATTTACTTGTTATATGATCAATGGCTGAATTTTCTAATACAGAAATAATAAATGATCATGGTATGACCACGTAGCTTTGGGCTAAAGATGAAAAGGGCCTGACATTTGCCTTAGCCTAAGTTCCCTTGAAAGGACAGTCTGAGGCGAAGGCTAGTGTGTCACTGCTTTTTAAATAAGTGTAACTCCAGAGATGCACAAGTGAGAGAAATAAGCAAAACTAGAGAGAAGAGAAAGCAAGAGGATACAAGAATACAGGAGAATGTGGGCCGCCTAATGGTGTCAAACATGATTGACTGGTTTATCTCATGACAATGTCTTTCAAAAGACTAGATGGTGACTGGATCTTAGAACAGTCCATCCAGGGAGGATGCGGAGGTTTGGTGGGGGGCGGGGCGGGGAGGAGGGGGCGTTTACCCGGAGGTTCCTGTATCCCATTGCTTCAAGGACTGCCCCTTGGGGTATTTATTCCTCCATGTTTCCAAGCTGTGTTGGTCCTGTTGATCTTAGGCTTCGACATGGCCAGGGGAGCCCATAGCAAGAGTAACATGTGTGTGGCACAGACCGGAGATGAAAAGCTCTGGAGTGTGGAGTGTGCCTGTATTAATTTATCGGTCACACAGAGTTAGCCACTGAAGGGGAATGTGGCAGGAATAAGTGTCTAAGACCGTGGAACTGGATGAGGTCAAGAGGATCCGACGTCATGCAGAAGGGTCTGTTCGTCCACCCACTGTACCACCAGATCTGCTTCTGCCTCCCACTCTGTCCCATTCCCATACTGCAATCTGGGGCCTCGGCTTTTTGTGAGAACAGGATGTTCTCATTTTTGCTCCAAGAGGAGAGTACAAGTTCAATTAGTCACAGAGTCTCTTTCCATCTCTGGGAAGACTTAAGGCACAGGGGTTAGTGAAACAAGCCACATTCCCTGCTGCTCTAGCTACCCTGAGGCCCAAATGTGTATTCATCACATCTCACTTCCATGGTTCAATCCTCATGTCTCTCATTCTCTACCAGCAGTT
The DNA here is from genome assembly GCF_000325575.1 of Pteropus alecto. Lineage (NCBI taxonomy): Eukaryota > Metazoa > Chordata > Mammalia > Chiroptera > Pteropodidae > Pteropus > Pteropus alecto. The sequence goes on from NW_006442512.1 coordinate 5,314,930, forward strand.
TGACTGATCTATGTTGCTTACCAGGCAGGGAGTCAGGCCACCATCCCTGAAGGGTCTGAGCCCTTAATTTGTGCAGTCCTCATGAGCTGTTACCACTGCAATTGCTCATTTACAAATCCTTTCTTCTAGTAAAGGGGCACCAAGACACCCCCAAAGAACCCCTTTTCCCACTGGCAGCAACAACCCTTATCCCTCACAGTAATCAAGGTAAATTACTCAGACAGGATAGTAAGTCCTTTCCTTGCTTGCTGGCCCACTGATGTGAGGACTTAAAGTGACATTTGGTAGTCACAGCTTTTAAATCTAGTGGGACCCTTACAGTGTCACCTCAAGTAATATTAGTCCCACAACAGAAGTGTCAACTGCCTGGGACAAGGACCCCCAACCTCACAGAGCCTAAGTTCTGTTGGGACGGGAAGCACAAATGCTGCCAGAGTCCCTGGGAGTGATGGCAATAGCAGATGAACTTGCAGCCCTTGACTCCCAGACCCAGGTCGTCCAGCAATGAGAACAGCACCATTTATTGCTTATTGGTTAGGTGCTTAGACCACATCTGAAAGGCAGTACTCCAACCCCACAGCGGGTTGTCCTCAAGCTGGCACTAAGCCCAGCCTTTAACAGGCCTCTTCACCATTGTAATGGGCCCGTGCTTCTAGGGACTGTGTATATGATAACACCAGGGGATCCCATGGACACGGGCCTGTTGTCATACCTCTTTCTCCATACGGTGGGTCCCTCGATGGCAGTCACTAACATGAGGGGAACTATGTAGGTAAATGAGGCATTTCATAAGCCTTTGCGTGGTGTTGCTGGTGAAGGTACTGAAGATAGGGAGCATAAACCCCCATCCAGTAAGGACAAATCACTATTTTCGCAGGGACCAAAAGGCTCCAGTGCGGTCAACCCATCATTAACTGGTGGGCTAGTCTTCCGTCAGAGTGGTTTCACATTGATGGTTTATGGTTGGCAGATTGGGTATGTCATAGCAGCAGTGATGAGAGGAGCTTCGGTGAGATGGCCTCCCTGCTGTTGGGGCTCTTCATGGCTTCCATTCTTGCCACCAGTGGCTGGGGAGAGAGCTGGCTGACACTCACAGGATGAATCGTCCTGCCCTTCTGATTGGTAAGTGTCTCCCAGGCAGTGGACGTTAATGTGAGAACCAAGACCTGCCTGCTGTGTGCTAGTCTCATAATTCCTTTCACATATCTTTTCTTCAGACAGTCTCATCCCTGATCTCCCAATTTTCTTCCTTCCTGGCCCTTGACCAACCAGCCAGGCCATGACCACTGCATCTTTGTATATGCTTTCCTCCCATCACTTTTCCTGCAGCTCTGCCCACCACGCGTATTTCCATCCATTACCGTCCCTTCGGGACATCCAGATCAGATCCATAACAACACACAGTCTGTTTTCAGCTCACAATGACACATCGTGTTGACCCATCTGTGAACTAAGCCCAAGTTTTCTCCTTCTCCATCAGGTGATCATAGAGAATCCCCACCTCGTGAAGTCATAGGTGTTCATTGAGAGGAATCAACGCAGTGTGTGCAACAGTCTGAGTCACACGCTTGTGTCATTTTCTCATGCCTGCTGGACACAATTGGGTTTCGTCCCAAATGTGCCATTTCCATTGTAACTAAACTACCCAACCTTATAACTTGGTACATCTAACACTCAGCTCATGATGAGCACGTGCAGTTCCATAGTCACTCAGTGTCCTGTGACAATTTCAAGTGCTACTTAGAGCAAGACTTCTCTGCCATGAGAATAATGGCCTTGCTCTGGAACCCTAAGGGTTTGTCCCATAACTCTTCCATGGGTGCTTGCCACAGACTATACCCAATATCTGCCATGGAACTCTCTAGCACCATTGGACCTTCCAGGTCAGAGCGACCCAGTGACTGGCAGCTCAGACCATAGTCTGGATGTGCTACAGAGCCCTCCCTTGACCTTAGAAAATCACCCTGTTTTAACTTATAAGCTCTAGTAGGATATTAAATTTTATTTTATTTTTGTTACTTTTTAAAATTTAATTTTTTAAATAAATAAAATATTAAAATAACTCCCAAATTAAAAAATATTTTTAAAGTATTTGGTAAACAGCCTCCCTTCTACCACTATTTTTCTTTCCAATAGAAAACCACTATGTTTGATTTTCTGTGACTTCTAGAGACATTCTGTGTTTTTACAAGCATATACAAGTTTGTGTGTGTGTGTGTATTTTCCTCTTCCCACTATTTTTTAGCACAATTGGTAGTTTGCAGTTCTCCCTTTACATGTTTAACTCGATAGTGTATTTGAGCTATCTTCACATAGCAACGCTTGAAGCGGTGCCTCGCTATAGTTCATAACCATTTAGGAGTCTATTTAAGGGATGTACCATAATCTATTTAACCATTCTCTTATTACAAGACTTTTAGGTAATTTCCAGTAATTTGACATCACAGAGAGGATCGCAACAAATAATTCCCTATACATGGAATTACAACTTCCCAGGAGGGGTGCATTTTTAATCTTAAGGGATATTTTCAAATGGCCCATTTGAAGTTTGTATCAATTCTCACTCCCACAGGTAACGTAAAAGTGTGTTCATTTTGTGCATACCACTCTCAGTGTGTGTTTATTCTTTGCCAATCTGATCAGTAAAAAATGTCACTTCGTTGTACTTTAATTTGCTCATAGGTTTTTATTAAACTCTCTTGTGTTTATGCCTAGTGTTGCCAGTCAGATTTAAAGCTGTTTGGGCTTTCACAGACTCTGTATCTTATGATTTGATATATGATCACAGAAATGAGGAGGAGAGCAAGAGCCAAACCAGGTCTAACTCGTTTGTGGCTCTCTCCCTAGTTCTGAGCATGGGTATCTGGCACCTAGTAGATGCTCAATAAATATTTCTCAAATAAATGAATAGATTGAGTGTGATGCTGGCCCCATCCATGCAGCAGTTTGCAGATTAAAGAGGATTTTCTCCCTATTTTGTCAATTCCAACTTCCCCATAGGTCAGTGAGAGAGCACTAGAGAAGTTCACAATAGCCTACTTTGCACTAAGAAATAGTGCCTCACCCATAGATCTCACTGAAAGACCTCAGCCATGTTTTCATGTTTTGTCCCATGGAATTCCCTGTGCCCTTTGCCTAATTGGACCAAGAGGTAGGCACCTGATGCAAAGGTATCTTATTTATAGACTGGCCAGCCATCCATGACCTACAAGAAATGGCTAGAAAAGATAGTCTGGGTTAGTCAGGATTAGGGGTTGAGACTCTGAGTGCAGTAGACTTATAGTTGAAAGGTCAAGAGGTAGAATTTGAATCATGGTGGTTATTATGGGTCATGAAGAAGTCATGAGCTGTGAAGGAGAAATAGTGAGACTCTGAATGAGCAAAGGAAACTAAACAGCAGAGAAGGAAGTCCACAGAGTGCCCAGGAGAAGCGGATTTCCTTGTGTGGTCCTGGGAGACAGAGTGAAGGCTGTTTCTGTTACTGAAGGCTTCCCAGTTGAGTCTCTTTCCTGGAAATGAATTTAGGATTCTATCCTTAGATTTTAATGAGACATCCGAGTGACCTGACAATAAACATCTCTTCTCTTCTTGAGCTGCCTGGATCGGGTCACTCTTTCTTGCCATCAGTAGATTCCTGATTGGATCCCATTTTATAAACCTTTTATAAACGTGGAATCTGCAGTCGTGAGCAATAGAATCTAAGTTCTCTGCCTGCACGTGGGAGGTGCCAAATAGCATATATTTGGCAATTGCATGATTGGTTGATTGATTTCTCAGTGGTTTAATTTAAAGAAGCAACAACAGATCTTGTAGCAGACGTATTTTCCAAATATGGCAGCAACAGTAACTCCCATCCCATGTGCTCTTCAGCAATGGGACCTCGCCACTCCCCCCTCAAGAGATGGAATCTGATTCATCTCCCTTAAATTTGGGCTGGCCTTAGTAACCCCTTATAACCAATAGAATGTGGCAGAAGTGATACTGCATGACTTCAAAGGTTAGGTCATAAGATACCTTGAAACATTTGCTTGGTCTCTTAGAACACTGATTCTCCAGATGTGCCCCCCAACCTGAGCCTCCAAGTGGTGAGAAGCCTCTTCCACATAGAGAGGCCACATGGGGGTGCTGTGATGATCTGAACTCAGACTTTCTTTCCCAATTACAATTGACATTCAATATTATTTTATATTAGTTTCAGGTGTACAGCATAGTGGTTAGACATATATATAATTTATGAAGTGATCTCCCCAGTGAGCCCAGACTTTGAGATATTGCAGCCCAGGCACCAGAGAGGTGAATGAAGAAGCCTCTAGCCGCCTCTAGCTCCCAGCAGCTCAAGTCACTCCCAAAGGATGTGAATCTCCCCAGCTGAGCCCCAGACATGGTGGAGCATAGATGAGCATTCCACTGTGCCCTGTCCAAATGCCTGACTGCAGAAGCTATGAGTTAAATCGGGTTTTGTTTTACCCCACTAAGTTTTGCGGTGATTTGTTACACAATAGGTAACTGTCCAGACTTTCTTTCCCCTAAAATTATGATTTCACTTCTTATTCATGTCCAGCTAAGGGTTAAAAGATGAATTTCAAATCCAGGGGATATTTCCTTAACTCGAGCTCATAAACAAAGGCAGAGGTTTTCTAAGACTGGGACTGGCTATAAAAAGAACATTCATTGACTTTAAGCCCAAGAGAGCTTTGTTCCTTAAAATTGGTGAAAAGAGTCTTCCTGATACATGAAGAAATGACATCTGTTACTGGGGTTAAACACACACACACACACACACACACACACACACACACACACACAATGTGGACTCGCTTCCTTGCAGACGATGTGAGCTCAGTTTTCTGGGAAATAGTAATCCAGTTAGGAAATTCTCCAGTCAAGAAAGTCCAATCCAGCCATTTAGCTCTGGGAAGGGCACTCTGGCACAAAGTTTGACAGAAGAACCAACTCTTCCAGCACACCTCCTTGCGAGGAGCTGGAGCCACCAGGGAACTCCCAAAGCCAAAGCGTCCTCTTAAGTAAACTGCAGGCTCCTACCTTGCACACTGCTTTGCAAACTGCAAAGAGCTCTCCAAATGCACTGCTATTAGCCTGGAGACTGGCCTCCAAATGAGCAGTCTTGGGAAGGGAAAAGACTATAACATCCTGGGGAAAGCAGAGGTCCCTGACATCCTACCGTGGCTGAAGGGAATAATCCACACAGTGCTCCCTAGCTGTGTTCGGCACTTCATAGTTTGCACAGAGATATGTCTCTCTTGCATTCATTGGAGCCTCTCTTCATCAGGAAAGGCCTCATCATTTCTACTTTGTTTGTGTTAACCTGAAGCTCAGAGAAGATGAAGGATACTCTAAGGGCCACGTAACCATGAAGTGGGAGAAGCAGGGATGACACATGGATCCTTTTATTCCTTGTCCGGTGGCCTTTGCCCTGCGTTCGTGGCCATTGCTCCTTACCTTTTCAGAGTACTTTCCTGTGGGTAAATGCATCCACATGCAACATGTCAGTGGAGTCGCAAGACCTGCACTTTCTCTCCACTTTTACAAAGAACCTGCAGTCTAGGTGAACTGCCCACAGTCCCGCTGCAGAGCAGGTGGTCCCCCCAGAACACAGCCTCTCAACAGGGATCAGCGTCAATGAAACCCTTTCACGTGTCCCTCTCCTTTCTTCTCCTGGCTCCCTTAACACATGTGAGCCTGGAAAGGGAGGTCACTGCCAGCCTTTTAGAGATGGTATTGCTGTGATTATTCAACATTTATTAAATAGCCACAGCATGTAAGGCACTGCCTAGCCTGTGGTGGCCATTTCTGACTGACGTGATATTAAAAGGCCGTCGTGACTTGGGCACCAAAGGGCCGTGCACACCAGTGCTGGGTCTCCAGCTGCCCGCTGCCCTTTCCCAGGCTCTGAAGCACTCCCACCCTCACTCCCACTTCGGAGGGCTGTGAGCTGATTTCCTGTGAGCTCAGGTGCAGCCGCACGGGAGCAGAAACCCTTGGGGCTGCAGCGTGATTAAACTCTCTGTTGTGAGAAAGTGACACTGTGATCTGATTCATACCAGTAAATATGTGATTTACATTTAATTCTGAGTAACCTTTCCGCGCTCAGCGAGGTGTGAAGGAATCTGACGGGGCTGGCTCCACGGAGGAGGAGGCGATTCATATTCATTAAGACCTCCACATCAGCCAGCTGAAGGGTGACAGCGCCAGTGCCCCCTCCTTTGACTCACCCTCCAGGGTCACGGCTCCAGGGAGGCCAACAGTCACACCAGCCGCCACTTGGGGTGGGGGGAGTGTAGGGTAGCAATAAGGGCTGGAGGTGCTAAGAGAAAGTGGGAGGAAAATAAGCAGCAGGTCCACAAGTGACACTCTCCAGGCTCCAGATTGCTGCATTAGCTGTATTGATCTCTCGAGGGCGGAGAGAGGCATTGATTGAGCCGGTGACAGGTCTCAGAGGCCCCTGCCACCTCCTTTGTGCGTATTTACAAGGCACCATTTGGCCATCTCTGATTCATACAGGCCTGGGGTGGAGAGAGAAATCTCAGGGAAGGAAGGTTAGGGTCTCAGGGCCTCGTCCCCAAGCGAGCAGAGAGCAAGAGTGATGTTCCCGGCCCCTCAGGACATTCATTTGGCTTTTGATTACCTAGCTGCACAAGACCCTTGAACTTGGAAGACAAAAGAAGTGCCCTGGGGGCTTGGGGGATGTGCTTCTCCCACAGACGGACTGTCCAGATGCTCTCAGAGTCTCAGCTTGTCTGTCCTCTTAATGGGAATATCTGTAATGATTAAAAACAACTCCGTGAGCTGATGCCTGTTGAAGGCTTGCCGGGTGCCAGGCGCTGCACGCGCTCTCATGGAATCCTTACGACAGCTTTCTGACAGCGCTGTCACTCTTCCTTCCAGTTTGTAGATGAGGATGTTCATCGCGGTGATGATTCAAGACGGCAAGCCCACTGGGAAATGAGCAGACTGGGGCGAGGTGGCTGGGTCATGGCCTGTTCAAAGGGCCCGGCTGGAAAACAGGTTTGTGGTCAGTCCCTGACACTGTTTTTTCTCTTTAAATGTAACCTGTCTTCCCAGCAGGGTAGGACCTGACGCTTTGCCCTGCACTGTTCTGAGCTCTCTGAGGGACTAGGAAGAAAGAGGATATGGCCTCTGCCTTCAGGGGACTTTCCCCTCGCTGGGGGCTTGGCAAACCCAGGAGCCGAGAGAAGAGAGAAGGTCTGGACACCCCGCCTGTGGTGCAGATTCAGGAGAAGAGTGAGGTCCTGGCGGGAACAGATAGGACTCTGGAGCAAGGACATCTCGGCCCCTACCTAGTTTTGACTTGGGGTCAGGCTGTGTGGGCAGCGACCCCAGGTAGCCAGGGCATGGCCTGAGGACAGGGTTGTGGCCCTCAGGATCACACCGTGGCCCAACTCTGCAAGTGCTCAGGAAAATCTCGGAATAAATGCTCCCCAGTTGTCTCCTTGAAGTAAGTGGGGGAAGTTAGATGGGGTGAAGTGGGAACTCAGTCTCAGGTTTCACACTGGGACCATCCACTGGCCATGTGGCATGCAGCACTGAGGTTTTTCAGACCCCTGGCCCTCAGCAATGTGTTCCTCCAGCACATTTATGCAATTCCTGGGCTCTGGGCTCTGGGCTCTGAGCTCTGGGCTCTGGGCCAGTTGCCAGGAGAGACAGCCGAGGAAAGAGGGCATTTAACCATCCGGGCTGGAAAGGGTTAGGAGGGAGCCAGTATGGGACTATGAGAAGCACCTGGCCTGGAACACCCAGAGAGGGCAGGTGCTCTGGAATGGTTACCTGGGGGAATGACAGCTGATCTAGGAGCTGAAGGTGGATGGAGCAGCCATCAGTCAGGCAAAGAAGTGAGGAAGTGTCCTAGGTGTCCCAGGGGAAAAGATAGATGGGGTGAGACCCTGAGAGAGCAAGGAACCCCAAGGATGGCCAGTGTTCCTGTGTGAGGACAAAGGAGAGAGACACCTGTCCTAGGGCCCTGGCAGGACACGGCAAGAACACTGAATTTATTCCTGAGGGCCACAGGGAGCTATTGAAAGCTTTCAGGCAGAAGAGTGTTAGAATCAAGTAGGCATTTTAAAAAGCTCACTCCAGCTGTGCTATGGGAAGCAGAACACAGAGGGTGAGGGACTGGCTAGGTGGCTGGAGCTACCGCGGGGAGGGCAGGGCACCCCACCTGGGGTGGGAGAAGTGCACCAGGCAGGGAAAGGGTCAGAAGTGATTGTTGATCCAGATATAAAGGGGAGACAGCGCCCAGGACTGTGATCTGGTTTCTGGCGTTCACAATTAGGTGAAAGTGGAAGCCATTCTTGGCCCAGACTGGAGAGGAAGAGGACTTGGTTTGGAAGGGAAGATAATGTGCTCCGTTTTGGACCCACTGAGTTTAAGGTGCCTGGTGAGGTGTCTGGGGAGCAGTGGAATGCTGACCTGAGAGCCAGGAGAGAGGCCCAGGTGATAAAGATGTGGGAATCAACAGCTAAGAGATGGCCCATGAAGACGTGAGTGTGCACGAGGGCAGGCAGTGAGCGACACCACGTATAGAAGGAAGAGGACGATGTGCACGTGATCAAGATGGAGTAGTAGCGGTTGAAAGCTGAGAGACTGTGGCGTCCAGCAGCCAAGGGCGAGAAAGTGTGTCAGGAAGAGGAAGTGGTCGGCCCTGTCAGGCCCCGTCCACAGACAGTGTGGGATGTGGATTTCAAAGTGTCCACTAGATTTAGCAATAAGGAGGTCAGAGATGGCCGAGAGAGGCCAGCCTTGGGGGCCTGCAGGGGCCAAAGCCCGCCCGAGGGAGGTGAGAGGTAAGGAAATGGGGAAGCCCGTGCAAACATTCCCGTTTAAGAGCTTTGGCAGTGAAAAAAAAAAAAAGGCCAGGATGTGACAATAGCCAGAAGGGGCAAGCAGGTCAAGAAAAGGATGTTTTCAAGAGAAGAAGCTGTTAGCCAGGAGCCAGAAGACGGAAAGAGGTGAAGGAAGCAGCAGATAAGGGGCTAATGGGTTGAACAGATGTTTGAAGAGGTACAGGTCCAGAGTTGGCAGGAAAAATTGTGGTGGACACAGGGAGACAGAAAGAGGAGACGGGCATGGTTGCCCACTCATTTGCATCTTTGGCAGTGAGGACTTGAGGTGTGATGCCACTGTTCAGGAATGCTGAACGCTGGGCAGCTGGGCTGAGCCAGAGCCCCAGGTGGGCCACCATGGTGCTGCCCTGTTCCTCTGCCTCCTTTCTCAGTGCACCCTTCACTGTCCTTTTCTCCCCACAACCTGCCCTTTAACCCAGAGAGGAGAGGGAATGTGAAAGAGCAGTCACCTGGTGGCCCTGGCCCAATGACACCGGTAAGGACGGCAGACGCGGGGAGGGGCAGCAAGGAAGCCCCTGTGAGAGGGCTGTTGCCCCAGATGAAGTGGTGGGAACCGAGGCCCAGGCCATATGGGTTAGAGCAGCCCTGCTCTTGAGAGCCAGGTAGGGTGGAGGGTGCAGGGAGCAGCGGGAGTGCCCAGTGTGTGCGCCTACGTGTGCTGGGCTGGGCTGGGCCGGGCCGGGCTGGGCTGGGCTGGGCTGGGCCGGGCTGGGCTGAGGGCAGCAGTTTTACTGTGGAGGTTTGGGGGGAAAAAAGCACAGAGTAAGGAATTTCTCCACAGGTTGTGAGGTCAGGATCTGAGAGAGCCAGTTTTTTTCTGCAGGGAGTCTTCAGCTAGTGAGTGGGTAATAGGAAAACCGGTTTTTAATCTGTGCTTGACGTCTGCCATGCAAAATGTCACAAAAATGACAGTGTGATGGAACAGGCACCCAGATAGGTGTAGTCCTGGGGCACCCAGGGATCACCCCATCTTCCCAGCAGGCAGGTGGAGCACCCCTCCTCTTGCTCACTTCCCTTCTCCATTGTCCAAAACGAGGCCTCTCTCCTCCCAGAGATGCCACCAAGACACAGAAACAAAACAAATACCCATGTGCAGGGGCCAGGGCTGACAGGGGTCAGCTGGTTGGAGTCTGACACAGTGTTGGCCTTCTGGCTATAGCTGTTTCTATGTTCACCTTCTAAGGGCGGTTTCTTAGCCAGCCAGGTGCCGGGTCCCCAAGTCCCATTGCTTTCTCTAGGAAAGAGTTGCTGTGATTTGCACAGGGCATTCCAGTTTATTTCAGTCTTTTTCCTTTCCCAACATATGCTAGAGAGAAGAGGCTGAGGTTGGAAAGGAGGGAGGAAAAGGAGCCTCATTTAGTTTTCATCAGCGTTCTACTCTCTTGGAGAGTTTTGGGGGGCTTGACTGGCCTCCAGAGAGACAGGTGGGGCCATTAGATAAGGTTGTGCAGTGTGTGCACTGCTCAAAGGCACCCTGGCTGGGTATGGAAGTGGGCGGAGTGAGGCAGGTGAGACTGAAACTCACCCTGGGGTTCGCTGGCCGAGCCTAATGCCCCAGCATGGGCTGTGTCTGCAGAGAAGGGGCGCCTTTTTCCAATTGACACAAAGGCATCCCATAGGCTACCTGAGTTCCCCAGAGAAGCTTGCTGCACCTGTCCCAGTCGATGGGCCAGGGTGACCTCCGTGGACAGAGGAGTATGACAACAACCTTCTGGCAACCTGGATCCTCTGGCCTAGGCTTGGGTTCCAGCTGGCCCCCCGTCCACGCCCACCTGCCTCCCCTTCCTGAGGGGAACAAACCAAAATAGGACCTGTCTTTCCTTTCGGGGGAGAGGGTACTGTTTCCATCAGCCCTGGGGGAGCAAGAGGAACAGGGAAATTACAGTATCAGCATGGAAATTAAAACGGGAGGCTTCTGATTCATCAGAGAGAGTGACTCGTTCCTCTTTTTTTATTTTTAGTTGCTATTATGTTGGCTAGGAGGCCTGTGCTCATTAACCTGTATTGCCAGAGCCGAGACTCTGCGAAACTGGCTGGTGAGTAAGCCTGCCCCCATCCACCCCCTCCACTCCCAAGGGTTATTTATAGCTTTTCTTCCCTCTGGTGAATTAATTATCTTGTAATCCTGGCCTCGGACACTGGCTGTTGTGTTCAGCCGGTGTCCCTTTGAGGCCAACTCGGAGAAGCCTGTAGAGGGCCTGGAATGGGCGGAAAGGTGGGGCTGCTGGCTGCCGCCCGTTCAAGTTGCAAGTCCCCTCCAACTCCAGCTCTGAACTTGCCCCCAAACCACCCCATTCTCAGAAGAATGGGATTGGGGGAGTCTCTGGTACCCCAGTTTCACTCCTTACAGGCCTGAGAGATTTAGACTTTTAAAAGCCATCCAATCTGTCCCCATTTGCAGAGTTTGACAATGCACTAGAAAAAAACAAATCCAAAATATATCCCCTCCCCTCAACTGGAGAGCAAAGGCCCCAAAAAATGAGACTTCGAAATTCTCTGACCCAGAGCCAGGAAGGGTACCTTGGAGAACAGGGGATTTGGCAGGTAGAGCAGAGAGGGGAGGACACCCCATGGGGACCGCAAGAGCGAAGGTGGGGAGAGAGCTGCACAGGGGAGAGTGAGAGAACTTATCGGGATGGACTCAGATTCCTCCTTCTTCTCAGCCTCCTCCTTCACAGATGGGGAGACTGAGGCCCAAAGAGAGACAGCACCTTGTTCATTTGTTCGGCCATCTATTCGCTCCTTTGTTTAACACATATTTACTAACTCCCGGTTGGTGGATGAATCCTGACCAGTGCTCACAATATCGCCTTTGTCTGTCTCCCTGTCTAACTGGGAGTCAATGCACAGCATTGACAGTGTCCGCAAGGCTATACCTGGCCTGTTCCTGGCGCATTGCAGGGGTCAGTTATTGTTTTGGGTACTTTCTTATCCAAGGTTTTCAAGGAGGCAGGGCTACAAGCAATGCCACGACAATCTCCCCCATATCCCCACCAGCACCCCCAGGACCACCTCAAATACACACAAATGATGAATAAAGAGCATTCTGGCCTTGCCAGTCAGCATCAATGCCTGTCCTCTAAATGTCCCCACCCCCATCTCCCCAGATGGACACTCTTGTATCCCAGAACCTCTTCCTACATCCCAGCCACACCCAGGGTCTGAAGTACAGTGCGGGCTTCTGGACAAGGAAACATAATCCTATCTCCTCTCACAGTCCCCTCATAAGCCTAAAGCCCCAGATACCCACTGTCCAGATGTATAACCAACCACCTGATCTCAAAGCAGGTGGCTAACCTGGATGCTGGTCACATGGGAGGGGCTGCTCTTGGGACACATGCCTCCCATGGGAGGTGGACATCTTGCTTATTTCTTCCCCCAGCAATGCTGACTCCTAGTGGAAGAGGACTAGGCTTGGGATCCACCCATGAAATTCAGCCGCATTTACTCTTCACGCTGCGCTATACCACTGTCCAGTAAGTGCTCACGGCCAGCGAGTGCCATGTCAGCCTCCACCTTACCCCAGGGTACCATCCTGCACCACAGAAGTGGCCTCCCAGGGCAGGCTATGGTCCATCCTTTTGTGCCAGCCTGGAAAGGGGGTCAGACATCTGCCCTCTCAGCACCTGAACGACCTTGCTGAGTACAGGTGATTAGTCCTCATCAGCACTAGTGATAATATGAAAATCACTACAATTAAAGCTGGCAGGTTGGCCCTGCTCTGTGCTGCAGATTAGGTGAATTGCCTAGAGGGAAAGTCTCCCCCTCTGGCCTGAACCCTACTGCCCTGGGACCCTCCCTCAGCTGAGAGAAGCTTTCCAGACCCCACTCTTCTCCAGCTCTATCTCCCCTTGGCCCCCAGGGCTGAGGTTAAATTTTCTGGGCACATTTTTGTGCCTAAAATTACCTCCTTATGCCTGCAATTTGCCATTTGCACCTTCAGAATAGAGTGCAACTGGCTAATTGCCATGGCAATTAGGTAATTGCAGGTGCAATTAGCATCTCTCTAGCAAAGCAGAGAAAGAGGGAGAGGAGACAGAAGAGGGAAATCAGAGAGAAGAAACGCAGGAGTCTAAAGACAGACCAGAGATTGAGAGAGAGAAACCATCAGGCTAGGAGAGAGGGAACAATAGTGGGTGGACGAAGAAAGGGTCAAGGATGGCTAGACAGAAGACAGGGATGTATACAAAGAAAAATAAATCCGTAAGCCCTGTCCTGGAGCGGGCAATGACCTAGCAGTGAGAATGAGCCCAGACCATGGCAGGAAGAAAGATACAGGAGCATTGTCGGCTGGTTACTGCTACGGCTACGAAGTTTTCTGGGGACGCTGAACCTGGACAAAGGGGTGGGGTCGCCATAAGCAGACAAAGGACGAGGGGCATCCTGGTGGTGTCCCAGCACACGTAATGGTCCTGAGAACCAAGTCCGGGACTGAGAGAGGCTAGACGCAGCACTGTCCAATAGAACGTTCTGCCGTGGTGGAAATGTTTTCTATTTGCACCCTCCGATGTGGTAGCCACCAGCCACAAGTGGCTACTGAGGGCTTGAAATGTGGCCAGTGCAACTGAAGAACTGAGCTTTTTATTTTATTTAACTGTAAGCGAAAAGATAAATAGTTACAGGAACAGTATTGGCTTCTAGAGGGATCAGGGTGAGGCTCAGATGCCAGAGTGACATCTTCATGGAAACTGCCCTCTGTCCAGCCCGAGAGAGCAGGAAGATGGTACCAGGTACTGGGACAGGGTAACAGGGGAGCAGTTGAAAGGGATGGATGAGCAGATCCATGTTTGGATGCAGACTTGATCAGTTTGGAGGCAGGCGAGTCACCAGAAAGAGATGTTTAGCCAATCATTGGAAGTTTGGGATTGAAGTCCTACCTCTGTTCCGCAAGCCCCCGCCCCACCCTTGGCTCTACACAGGTGTTTCCTGGTGTCCCATTTTGTGAATGCTCCATGGTCTGGGAGGAAGAAGGATTGTGCATCTTCCTGCCCCTCCAGCCCGATGTTCCCCAGGACCAGACCCAAACCAAGACCCCCAACCACCTTTACAACAAAACAAGATTTCAGAGAGGTAATGTGGGCTAACAGAGCTGCACACTCATATACAGATGCATTCACACCCAAATATACAAGTACACACATGATTACACAGTTGCACCTGGACACACTCACAAGTGAGCACACACATAACCGGATCATTTTGGGCAGCTGTTCCTGGTGGGTGCGGGGCCTCAGGAGGGTTTGGAGGTGTCAGCCCTGTGCAGGTTGTCAGCGGTAAGGTAGTGAGCATCAAGAAGGACAGTCTGCAGAATGGTGAGAAGATGCAGAGCTCAGACCCATTGCAGGGTGCCTTCTGAACCCAACGATCACTGGGTCCCTTTACCTTCTATACCTCGGAGCAGGCAGCGCTGAGGCCTGGCCAGAGCTGCGCACACCAGGTTGCATGGCCCCAATACTGCATCGTGGCCTCACCCGCCTTGCCATCTT
>NW_006442512.1:5329318-5347576 GCF_000325575.1 Pteropus alecto
TCCCTGCCTCACCTCACCCTACCCCACCTCATATCACTCATTCCCAGCTCTGCTTGCCTGCTATTCTCCTGTCTTTATCTCTTTTCCCTTGTTTCATCTCTCTTCCTCCCTCTCTTGTGTCTTTCCCAGTTTCCTTTTCTCATAGTCTCCTCCTGTGGTAGCAGACGTGCCAACCCACATGAAACTCCCACCCAAGGACTGCCATGCAGGACTCCCAGAACATTCTTTCCTTTGCTAATAGAGGGACCCGTCTACGAAAGCCCTCAAGGCCTGGGGCCTGGGACTCAGCAGCAGGATGAATAGGATCAGCCCCCAGGCTGGCGGAAGTGACAGTGGGCTTTGTAGGTGACAAAGAGTGAAGGATCTTTGCACAATCCATGTCTGAGCATGCACATACGTGTCTCTGTGCATGTGTGCGCATGTATGTGGGGTCTGCCGTTTCCTCTTCAGTATCTGGTCCCAGTGTGCAGCGCCCTGGGGAGGGGTGGGGAGGCACCTAGTACAGCTAGGCTTTGGTTGGGCTGCATGAGATTTTGCTGGAAAGCAGAGCACTGCAGTAACACAGTGTGTGACCACGGAGACATCCTCTAACCCTGGAGTCCTGCAGTAGGATGAGTCCAGGTGGCCTCTTTCCTTGTCCCCTCCACAGTGCTGATACTGGCCTGGGCACAAAGGGGCGGGTCAGCCAGAAGAGGCCAGGAAGTGGCCAGAAGCCTGAGCCTCTGAACTCCAGGTCTGTTTGTCTGCCCTCCCACAGTTGGTGCTGCTCAAGTCCAGGCAGTGGGTAGAGGGGACAAGGCAGAGACTCCAAGTAGGGCAGAGCAGGGGAGGCAGCAGGTGGGCAGGAAGAAGTTGGCTTCGCATATTCAGCCCCAAATTCACCTGCCCCCAAGGCCAGGCAATGGGACGGCCCCCACCTCCCCTCACCCCATTCTCAAGCTGCACATCCTCATTTTGTGGCCACACATGCACTGACCAAGGCATCTCTGAGTTGATTCAACTTGATTTTGCCTGTATAAATGTCAGGCACCAAAAGCGCAGTACAGATCTGTCCTTCAAACACTGTTCAGGTTTCCCCAAGAAAAAGCCACTAGGTGTCAGAGGTTGGGGTGGGGACACAAAGGACAGAGGAAACAATAGAAATCCAATCTGTTTAAGGAGAAAAGAAATTCATTAAAGGATTTTAGGTCAATCCCCAAATTAATCTTTGGGAGAACCAGAAACCCAAATGTGGATGTTACATAGCCAGGACCAAATCTGAAAGCCACCCTGTAGGACTGGCCATGGGGTCACCACAGTCCTCTCAGAGAGCACACTTGGTGCCATGGATACCTGAGCCCTGCCTACAGCTGTCCCCTGGGAAGGAGAACTGATAGCTGGCAACGCTGTCAAATGGGGCCTCACCACACTCACTTCTGCAGATGCCTTATGCCTGACTTCAGATTAGTATCTTGTGTGGGAACACCTATTATTCAGAGCCAGGTCTATAGCTGTACCCTGACTGCAGAGAAGGTGGGAAAACTGGTATGTCTCCCCAAGGAGGCAGAGACTTGAACCAGGGTGCCCAGACAGAGGGGAGTCGCTGGCAACCAGAAAAACAGGACAAATGGCCCAACACTTGGGCCTGCCCAAGCCCTTTGCACAGGCCACTCCCACATCCTGCTCCACCAGCCAGTGTTCTTCCAGCCCCATCCTGCTGCCTCCCTCACCCCTTCCCCCTGGTTCCCAGAGCTCCTGGCCTCCTGTGATTGGCCCCAGGAAGCCCTCAGTGTCTAGGGGCCCCATCTGCACAGCAGGTTTCTAGGGCTTGGGGGTGGGGGCGTCAACAAACCACAGGCTGTGCTTTTCCGGTGGCATTTGACTCAGGCTGGGGATGAGGTCCACCCTCGATGACATCTCAGAATCAGACCGAGAAACACAAACCACTGAACAAGCTTCTTTAAGAAGGGCTCTGAGAGAGACTCCCAAGCAGCAGAGGGTCCAGGACAGATATGCTGTCTACTAAGCATAGTGGTGGCTAAAACTTAATGAGCAGTTGCTGCACACCAGGAGCTATGCCAAGCTCTTGGCTCTTAGCAACAACTTTATGAGTTTAGAACTATTATCAGTATGTGACAGAGGAGGAAACTGAGGCAAAGAGAGGTTAAATAACTCGCCAGGGGCCACACAGCCACTGAGTGGCAGAACCAGGATTTGAACCTAGAGCCCTTTGTTATGTGGCCTCGCAGATTGCTGATCCCCTCTGCACCTCTACGTCTCCCTCTGAAAGATAGGTGTCAGGGGGGTTGAAGGATGTGGCGTGGTAGAGGAACCAGCTCACATCTGGTGACATTAGATTTTGAAACAGGCTCTGCTTTGGTTGCCTTTGTGACCTTGGGCACTTACTTAATGTCTCTAAGCCTTAGTTTGAAGTCTAAGCTGAGAGTCTGGGAGCAATAAGTGATGGGTGCTTGGTGCCTGGCAGGGGCTCTGGAAATGTAGATCCAAGGGCACTGAAGCTCGAGCACCTCAGATGGGCCCTGGGACAAACAAGCTCTGCTTCCCCCACCCCTACCAGAGAATTTTAAATGCCCACAGTGGAATGGGAGATGATGGAGCCCAACCTCCTCTTCCTCAGACCCAGGCATTATGCCCATCAACCCTCTCTGAGCCCCACTGAAACTACTTTTATGTGCCCCCGCCCCACATGCCCTGCAGCCCTCATCTCCCAGGTTCTTCCTGTTCTGAAGAAGCAGCCACATGCCCCCTGCACTCTGAGCCCTACAGTCCTTGGAACCAGCTCTTTTTGTGGAGAGAGCGAGATGGACGAAGGCAATGCTTCCTTAGCCTCAGCGAAAGGCCTCTCTCCTGTTGGAATCAAGGGAGAGGAGCATTTTGAACAGGGAAGTCCCCTTGGGTCAGAGAAAAGAACTCCTCACAGAGAAGACACGAAGAGGGCAGCAGACTTTGTCCTGTGCTAGCCCGCTGAGCTGTGGTGGCCGCCGGGGACCCATGAGAGGGTTCTGGAAGTGTATCATGACATAGTGGGAAAGAACACCATGATCTGTTAGTAATATCTGCTCTGGGTGTGGGCCAAGGATGTACTTAGTATGTATTTGCCAGTCTAGATCTAAATGTCTGTCCATGAGGGCCCAATCCCATTCTCCTCCTCAGTCTTTCCCTCCCTCCTTAGTCTTCTCTCCCACCCCCTATCCCAGGTTTCCTAGAAGGGAGATCTGTTATTTAAGGTAGGGGTCCCCAACCCCTGGGGCCATGGCCGGCTACTGGTCAGAGGCCTGTTAGGAACCGGGCCGTACAGCAGGAGGTGAGCAGCAAGCCAGCAAGTGAAGCTTGGTCTGTATTTGCAGCCGCTCCCCAGCGCTAGCATCACCGCCTCAGCTCCACCTCAGATCACCAGGCATTAGACTCTCATAGGAACACCGGTCCATGGTGCCAAAAAAGCTGGAGGTGCTAATACAAGGCACTATTCAAACAAAACCTCCCATAGCCTTCAACCATCGTATGATCATTTTGTTTCTTGTGTATTCTTACTTTTCTCCTAAATGATCAGGGTCTAAAGCAGTGATTCTCAACCAGGGGCAATTTTGCCACCCAGGAGACATTCGGCAATATCTGGAGACGTTTTTGGTTGTCCAAGTGTTGGGGTAGGGGAGTGGGAACGGGGAGGGGTGAGTGATACTGGTCTCTAGCGGAGGGAAGCCAGGGATGCTGTTAGACATCCTCAAATGCCCAGGAAAGCACCCCACACACACACACCCCAATAAATAAGTATCTGGTCCAAATTGCATAGTGCTGAGGTTAAGAAACCCAAGTCTAGAGAAATACTACTTTTTTGCCCCCACTAAAATGATCTGTTGGGCTCCCTGCCGTGACACCCCTAACCTTCCAAGCTGTAATCAGCCTCTCTCTCCTCTTCACAATTTCCCCAATCCTGCCCCTGTGTGGTTCATAAATCCTTTTAGGATCTCCTTCTACCCCAGGCCTCATTTCTCACCCGTGTTTCTACTTACTATTCCATTGCACTGCTCCCTTCTATCCATACCACAAACTTCTAGTCATACTTTAAAACTCAGATTAAATACCACCTCCTCCAGGAAGCCTTCCCTGCCTCGCCCTCTGAGAGGACTAATGTAATCAGTTACCCCTTTGTGCTATTTCTATATCTTGCAAAACCCTTTGCTATTATGCCATCATCCTGCACTGTATTTCTAAAAATGTATTTAAATGACCACTTTCTTCATATGACCGTTAGCTTCTGAAAGTAGGGATTTATTCATTTCCTCATTCCTAGCCAAGCACAGCCAGTGCACTATAAGAGCCCAGTAAAGGAGTCTGCTGGGCCGGCTGGTCCAGCCTTGCCTGTGCCCGATCCCAGGGCCAGCCCATGTGGGATTCCCAGCAGCGGAGTCGTTCAGCGGATGGGCTCACATCCAGCCTCTGGTACTCATAAACTGCGTGACCTTGGGCAAGATGTGCCACTGCCTCTGTCTCAGTTCCCTCTATAAGGAAATCTTCCACATGACTTTCACATTTAAATGAGCTAATATAAGTGGAGTAGGTCTTAACGTACAAGAGGGGCTCAAACACAGCTCTGATCATTAGATAGAACTATCCTACTCCTGTCATAACCCTGCCTTGGTTGCCCTCTTGTTATCCCATGTTTTCATGAACGTTTCTGTCCGGGGACAATGACTACCTTTCCCGATGGCTGCCGACTAGTTCCTGTCATTGATGTCTTCTTGAACATTCAAATGATTCTGAGCTGTGTCAATCCCTTTCTCTCCCCATGGCCTCCTGCAGGTCCAGTCTCCCTTCCCCTCCATCTGACCCAAGCCCCCTTATGAGTCCCACAGTGCCTAACAGAGAGCCAGTCCTCTTAGATTTACTCGGGAAGTCCTTGCTGGGTGAATGAATGACTGATGGGACTTGTCAAGTGGGAGCTGAGGGCTGCAAGGAAGGGGGAGAAGAGGTTATGGTGGCGGAAGGTGGCAAAGGAGTGGGGGCCAGGCCTCTCCGGAAAGTTCAGGGCTGTTTCCAGACCGGCTGATTGGTCTTGACAAGCAGGATGGAGGCTGAGCAGCCCCTTGTCCTCTGCACTTTAAAAGGCCAGCGCCCCTCCCAGAACCTTTCCTCAGAGACCTGCTAAAATAATACGTTTAGACCTGCCAAACCCAATCGCTTCCGTCTGTCAGGCTCCCTGCAAATAGCACTTCTTAGCAGAGCTCAGCGAAAATACGAAAATACGATTCCAAACAGCATGGGGGCAATCATACATCAATCGAAGAAAAACATTTTCCCTTTCCCTCCACCAGCCGCCATAATTGCATTTTAAAACCATTCCTGTGTTTCTGGGAGAGACACCACGGTACCTGTTGCTTTTTAACTCAGAGCCGAGTGATGCAGCAAAACGAGGACAAACAGCAAAGTTATTTTGATTTATTTCCTAACGTTGGAATTTGGAGCTTACTGTGGGGACGCAGCCTAGAGAAGACGAGCTGATGAAAATGTACTTTTCCCTGTCGTTACCCTTTTAAATAGATGGGCATTTTAGTCTACATTTTTGCCACTTTGCTGTGCTAGATTGAGTTCGAAGGCATTCTGGCATGCCTGCGCCTCGCTTCTCAGCATCAAAGGCTGCTCTGGTCCTCCATGCTCTCCTCCTGGGGCTGGCAACTCAGCATTGCCCTCTTCAGGGCCATTTTTAAAGTAAAGCCTCCCCAGGGGGTCAGGGGAGGTCCCCAAGGCCTCATCAGAATGAGTTCATAGCATCTTTTCCTTTCTGACTGGGGTCAGGGGGACAAAGGGGAGCGAGTCATTAAGAAGACAGAGGAAGGAAAGGAGAGAGCAGGTGTATTTCAAGAAAAACAGGGACAGTGGCCAAATCACACCTGCTAGTGCATTTAGAATCAGGGAACTCTGGATTTGACTCTAAATTTCACTACCTATCAGCTGGGAGGTGGCCTCAGGCAGGCCCACCTGAGGAGTGGTGTGAAGTGTGCCCTGCCTCCCTGCCCTGTGAGGTCCGGGTCTTATCCCCAAAACCAAGACAGGAGGAACTCAGGGCCATCCTCCTAATCCAGGCTGACTCCTGGGGGCTCGCTGGGAGTTTAGTGGCCCAGGCCTCTGCCTCTGGCTTCCCATGACCAGGGGCCCCTCCTTCAGGCTGCACAGCAGATGTGGCTGCTGAGAATGGGCTTCTGGGTATTAGTGCTTCACACCCTCTTACCAGCTGCTTCTCTCCCCTCCCACCCTGCTTCCTCCCACAACTCCAAATCCCCTCCCCACTCCTATGAAGGGGTCCCTCCTACCCCAAAGGCTGGGCCACAGGCTTTTCTCAGTGGAGATTTTTCTCTCTCTTGGAGGAATTCCAGGGCCAGCTGCTAAGGTTGTTTTCCACTTTGTATGAGAATAATACTAGTTAATAATGGACACCAGTGCCTAGCCCGGCACCCTGCCCTCTCGGGGCTCTTGGCTCTCATTCTGAGCAGGCCCTCCTCTGAGAAGTGCTGACTCCTCTCAGCCCCCCATGGGCTTCCCCTCAAGGAAGCCAGCTTGGGGCTCCTCTGACCCTACATGTGCTGGAAAGCAGCATCCACGCTTGAGGCCCATGTGGCTTCTCGAAGGCTGAAGCTGAGCTCAGTTCCTCCACCTGAGGAGGCAGCAGGGAAGAGCACTGTTCTAGGAGCCAGTCCGGCTATGCCATCTCCTCCGTACCCGGCCTTGGCAGGGTTGATGCGCCCCCGGAGCTTTGATTCCTCCAGTCACCATCGGTGCAGACCATGATCTCAGTGTCTGCCCAGTGCTGCCCAGTACTTACCCAGTGCGTCTCTGCTCCTCTCACAAAATGATGCTGGGTCCTTTTGTCAACCCCAACGTTTCCCTGCCTGCATTATCGGCGGAGAGGCACATGATGTCCCTTTGAAGATGGGTTCATTTGAAGGCCGAGAAGCTGAGTGGCACAAGTTCCTTCGGACACTGGACAGAAGACCCAGCCTTTCCAAATCCTGACATCCCTTGCATGCCTGTGTGGAAAAGGAGGTGGCCATGCAGCCTGAGGGAGCTGCTTGCCAGCCAGAACTCTAGGGCAGGCCCAGCCGGTTGCCACGGAGACGTGTCATTTAATGGAGCTAATGGCAGGTCTGCGTGGGCCCCAGTGCTGATTACAAGGCCTGGAGCTGCCACTGCAAGCCATCCAATCCTGCGGATCAGGTTGCTGCCCCTCACCCCTGCCCACTACCATCCCAGAGGGCCTGGAATAGCAGGTAGAGCACTGACTGACTGCCCCCACTCCTGCATCCCTGATTCTCCCTTGGCCCCTTGAAAACTACGTGTACTTAGGCAAGCTGCCCACCTGTCCCATCCTTATTCCCTGTCTATGAAGCGCTACTCCCTCACAGGGGTATGATGAGAGTTGAATAAGGTCATCTCTGTAAAGTGCTGAGAACTGTGCCCAAACAAAAAGAACTTAGGAAATTTAAGCTATGGCTTTTAAAGCTTATTCTCTCTGAGGCCGAGAGAGGATGAGAATCCAGGGCAAGAACTGTGGGGTCCTGGCTGTCACTTAGGTCCCCTTTTCTCTGTACCATGTATTTAAAACAATCTTTGTTTGTGCTATTCCTACCCCCCCTGTAATACCCTTCCCCCTCTGGTCCCCAAATAACATCCTGACCCCAAAGCCAGGCTGGTAGCATCTAGAAGCATCCACAAGCCCTCAGGTACACACTGGGACCTCTTTTCTCTGATATCTGTGTGCATTTCATCAGGAGCCCAGTGAGTCCCAGAGCTTCTCTCTGACTAGTTGGTTCCTGGTTTCCTGGTCTTGACTGAGCCTCTCATCTAAGACTGTGAGGTCACTGAGAACAGAGCAGGTCACTGCCAGCATCCTGGCTGGACAGCTGGCTCCACCCTACTTGAGGTGGTCGTAGGCTCACCCACACGGGTATGGAAGCACTCTGTAAACAAGCTAAGGGGGTGAAGCTTATTAAAGAACAGATCCTGGCCCCAAGTGCCCCACCTGTGAAATGGAGGTGACACTGCAGCTGCTAGTTATGGGGGCTCACCAAGTGCAGAGCCCTGGGCTTTCCTGTCTCATTCTAGCCTGACCACCTTATTTTTTAGGCAAAGAATCATAGTCTTAGGGCAACTGAGTAACTTGTTTAAGGTCACACAGCAAGTTGCAGATCAAAGTCTTCTAGAACTAGGTCCTTCCCAACCCTCATTCTGCGATCTGAGCTGCCTCAGAAACACTGAGAAAGAGAAGTCAAAGGCCGGGATCCAGGGGGCGTCTCTGCCCACATCGCACAAAGCAGACCCAGGAGCCTCTGCCAGTGCTCCCCACACTGCCTGGGGCTCCCGGGACTTGATTAGGGTGATTTAATTTTCTAGCAGAGCAGAAGGCTGTGGGACTCTCTGAATAAGGTGAGTGTGGCTGTTTCTAGCTACCTCTCCCGGGGTAAGTTGGGGAGGAGCAGGTGTCCATGGCCTAGCTTCTAAAAGCTTCTGGAAAGTATGGTCAAGGGGAGGGGTCTGACCCCAGCTGGGCCTGATTCTCTTGCCGCCAATAAACTATGGCTCAGAGGGCAGCTCTGGAACCTAGAGGGGCACTTCTCTGCCCCTGCCCTGCCCAGCTCCCCACCCTCTCCCTCTTCCTGATCCTTGAGGAGCGCCAGGGGAGGGGTGGAAGTTCCTCAAAGGTGTTCTCTGATTAGAGGCTGGTCCAGCCCACTGTGCCTAGATGAGAGAAAAGTGGCTTCCTCAGGGGCTCTGAGCAAGTTAACTTTAGGCCAGTGTCCCCTCAGGAAGACCTGCTGACTGGAAATGATGAAGCTGCTCCCTGGTGACAACGTGGCCACCTTCTACACTGGGTACCATGGAGGAGCCAAGCCACCGAGACCTTGGAGAACTTCTAGAACCCGGGGAAACGTGAGAGAGGAAAAATTGTGCATTAGATTACAGTTAGAGGCTGAACTGGGCTGGCGGGTGAGAACTGCACAGACCACAAATACAGGGTGAGAAAGACAGCCAGCATGGGGAGACATAGATACTTTAAATTAACATGCACAGTGCTGGCACCTAGGGTCATCAGCCCAGGTCCCCACGGGTGGGCAGTTGTCCATTCTATGTGAGTTTTGAGAAGTTATAGGAACTGGATTTCAGTTTGGGGAAAGAACTCAAGTGAAGTACAAACAAGGAACCAGAGAAGTGTTTCAGGAAAATCCCCCTGGAGCTAGAGCCCGAAGCTCTGGGTGGGTCCTGGTTGGCCCTCTCGCTGAGTGACTTGATGCCATTGCCAAGCTTCTCTGTCCCCCTTATCTGTCAAGTGCAGAAAATAATCCCACTGTGCCAACTTTCCCAGGGGATGAGGGAAGATTTAGCACATGAAAACAATCAGACAATGACCAGCCACACGACAGAAGAGGCTATATTCGTTCACTCACACCCAAGACAGGGTAAGTCTGGCCTCAGAATAGGGACCAGGACTTATTCCCGCAAGGAAGGGTGCTTTAACAGAGAGGACATTCTAACCACAAGCATTGACAGAGCACTACCGGTTGCCAGAGTGTGCCAAGAGCCTCACTTTCTTCTATGTACTCTTTCTAATCATTCAAGATGGCTTTCCTTACATCTCTTTTCAGATGAGCCATCAGGGATGCAGAGAGCTTAGAGGACTTGCTGACACTCAAGAGCAGGAACTTCAACTGAAGCCTGTCTGCTTCCGGGGCCACTGCCGTATGTGATGTTAAAACCCAAGTGGGAGGCATGTATAATAAGCAGAGTGTGGGATTTAGCAGGAGCAGGTCCAGCCTGGACACCAGCCTTAGTGAGCCACCCAACCAGATGAGACTGAACCCCAACATAAGAAAGGAAAAATGGTCATAGAATCTGCTCTGCCTCATGGGCTATTGTGAAGATTAACTTATGTCTTAAAACGGCATCCATAGCTGTACATGGTCATCACAATCATTATAATAATAAACTGGCCACTGAAGTAGTTTAAAGGGCATTGAAATGACTTCCCTGCCCCGGGAAGCCTGCACCTTAGCCAGCCAGGGCATGGGACCACTGGAGACCAACTTCCAGAACTCAGGGAGGTGCCTGTCGTGGTACGTAGGTCTCGTAGCCTTTGTAGTCAGGAGCCCACCTCCCTCCCTCCACTGTAACTAAGGACTGCTTCCACTCTCTCTGGGAGTTTGTAGGTGGTGTTTACAGCCCAGATCTGCTCTATCCTGGGTGGCCTCACACTCAGACCTTTCCTGAAGCCTTTGCAAACCTTGCTTCCAGCAGCTGTCTCCCAGGCTAGGGAGTGTGGCACAAACAGAGGCACTGGATGTGGAAGGAGACTGAGGAAGAGGCTCTTGTTGGTTGCAGAGGGTCAGGCAGTCATTGAAGGCAGCCTTTTGGGAAATGGATGCTGTTGCCTGGTGTAAAGGAATCTTGAAAGTGATGACTGGAGCAGATGGTGGGAGAGTTAGAGACAGAAATCACAGGCGGGAGCAACTGCTAGAACAAAGGTGGAAATGTGGGAATGAAGCAGGGAGATGAAGGAACACTTTGGCCTAAATGGTCAGAGGGCAAAAGCAGGTCATGTGATCTAGAAATCAAGACCAAACTTCGGCTGGCCAGGGAGGAACTGTGGAGCCGCATGCAGGTTCTCCGGCAGGTGAGGGGCAGATGAAGGGGGTCCACCCATCCTGTCTCTGAGACTGCTCTTTATTCTGGAGTAAGGGAGTGCTGGAGGGGAGACAGAAGTTCCTCAAAGCTTATCCTCTGCCACACCCCAGATGCTACCAGCCACAGAGGCAGCCATGTGACCCCGTACACCCCCACCAGGTGTGGCTTTCATGGTCTGCTTTTCAGCAGAAGAAAGAACCAGTCATATGCAACCCCACCCGAGGTCACCCCCATAATGACCCGAACAAGGATGGCCTCAGCACAGAGAGAGGCGCATGCAAATGAGCACGGAAACAGTGACAAGGGCACCTGGTGGAAAGCTTTCCTTTCCCAGGCCTGTGGTAGGGAGGTGGGCGGTGGGAGGTGAACAGAGGCTGGAGGTTACTTTGAACATGACCGAGTTCA
The DNA here is from genome assembly GCF_000325575.1 of Pteropus alecto. NCBI lineage: Eukaryota > Metazoa > Chordata > Mammalia > Chiroptera > Pteropodidae > Pteropus > Pteropus alecto. The sequence continues at coordinate 5,340,395 of NW_006442512.1, forward strand.
ACCCCCTAACCTCCTGCGTTGAGAAAAGCAAAGATTCTGTCCTCAGAGCTCAGATCTCAGTTCTGGGTCTTACTCCATGCACCAGGTGACCTGGACAAGTTAGCTTACTCTGAACCCAGTTTTCCTTGAAATCTGTAGCGAAAGGGTGAAGGGTCTGGCCCACCACATTCTCCATATGCATTTTACTGACTTTCTCCTCTGCCACCCAGAAGACCTGACATTTACACAGAGAGATCATGAGCTTGAATGTTCCAGGCCCCAGAAGGTGATATGGCACACATGGAACCATGGACTTGAGGTCACCTGATGTGGAGACCGAGCCTAACCTAGACTGTTTCCTCTGACTTCTAAAACCCCATGTGGGCCAAATACACCGAGCACGGGCATGCACCAACCCAAAGCCGCTGGCAGAAGCCCCTGCCTCTATCCTGGTAAGGTTCAGAGACAATCTGGTGGCTTTGAAAATGATTAAAGCTCTGAGCAGGTAGGACATCCTCTACCCCACCCCCCGCCAGCCCCCTGCACTTGATTCCCTCATCTAGCTGAAGCGAGCTAGGAGGGAAGGAACATGGCTGGCAGGATACCAGCTCAGGGGACTGGTGACAGCCCACCCTGGGTTTCATCACCTCCTTGCCTTGGGCCTCCTCCCAGTTTTCTGGGGGCTCTAACTCCTGGCTAACATCACCTCTCTCCCCCCTCCACTCTGAGCCAGGCCGCCTGCTTTCAAATTCCAGCTCCATCTGTTCTAGCTGTGTGACCTTCAGCTATAAATCCCTCTGTACCTCAGCTTCCTCACCTATGAAGTGGGGCTAATGAGTGTTTCTCCCTATAGGGGAGTGATGAAGAGAAAATCAGCTAATCCATGTGGACTGCCCTGATGGTTCCCAATGGGACCCAATGATGTGGTAAGTTGGTGATTTTTATTCAGACAGGCCCCTGGGGAAAGTCAGTCTTAGCGCCTTTCCTTCTCCCAGGGATCATCTATCTCTGCGGTAAAGTCTGGGCTAAGTCGGTGACAGGCAAGGACTGGGCCAGAGTCAGTATAATTTAGAGAGAGGAAGGAGGTGGGCAAAGAAGTGGTTTCTCATGCTTCCTGGTGCCCGTGAACTAACCTGCTCGCCTGCTTCTCCAGTAGATCTGACTGGCCCACGCTCACACTGGCGCTTCCTTGATGAGGAGCATGACCCTCGGAACGCTCACGTCCCCCAGAAAGCAAGCACGTGTGAGCCAGTGATTCTGAAACAAGATATTGTTCCTACTTCGCAGATGAGAAGCCCAAGGCTCAGAACGGTGCTGTTACTTGGCCACCATCACTCAGCCAAGGAGCTGGCTCAAGAGAGCAGGACTCCCAGGGCCCCTTCCACCACGCCCAACAGGCTGACCATTTCCGGGCTCAGTCACCTCATCCTAGGCTCTCAGGATCCATCCTGCACCTGGCAAAGGAGGCGAAGGCAGGGATTCTAGCCCAAGGTTGGCCACACAGCCCACTGCCCCTTCCCAGGACTGACAGGAAGACAGGAAATGGCTTGCCCAGGCTTCCCACTCAGCCCTTCCTTCCTTCTGGCATCAACTCTAAGCTGTCGGGGCCTGTTCTGAGCAGTCACTGCAGCTCTGACCCATTGAGGTAGGTGTCTGTGGCAAGGGCCACAGGCCTGTGGTGGGCCAGACACTGAGGACAAACAGCAGCACTTGAGAGGGCTGAGGACCATCTGCTATGGCAGTAGAAGGATCTGAGTCCTCGGGTCAGACCAGAGGCAGGGTCTAAAGACACCAGCTGATGACAGGGCAGGCCTGGCAGGGTGCTGAGAGTCTAGCAGCCAGAGAAGCTGCTGTTCCCCAGGGAGGAGGCCAGACGGAACAGAGCAAAGACCTCAGGAACCGAAACTCCACCGTGTGGGCAAGACCTGGGGGCTGGGTGGGAACTTTCACAGACCTTACCCCCAGACTGTGGGCCAGGCCTCTTGACCACACGACACCACGAAGGGAGGGCTGCAGCCTGGGGTTCGTGCCCCCAAAGTCTCTGCCTTACCCTGCAAGGCTCTGCCAAGCAGCCCATTAATTAGCACAAGAATGTATATTTTTATAATAGAAAATACAGGCCTGTCGTAAGAGAAAAAAATGTCAAAAGCACAAAAGGATGCATAGGGAAAACCAAGTCTCCTTCCTTCCCCTGTTCCTTTCCACCCAGCCCCCCTCCTGGAGGCCTCCACACTTACTGGTTTCTTTAGAGCCTTCCGACACTATAGGCATTTGCAAACACGTGTGTGTGTCTTTTCCTTGCTTTTTGCACAAAGGGTAGCAGAAAAGTATATCCCGAAGCCCTTTCCTTATAGGAACACATGGAAGCCACACCTTTTTTTTTTTTTTTTTTTTTGCTTTAGTGCTTTAAAGAATAGTATTATTCTTTTGTGTGCTTCTGTGGGAGGTCTTCTATATCAGCTAAGGTGTGGCTAAGGTCATCTGTGTGGTGGTTCTGTTTAACAGCTGTGTTAATGCCACGATATGGACACCATCGTTCAATTAATCAGTCCCCTATTGATTAACATTCAGCTATTTTCAATCTTTTCCTTCTATAAAAAACGCCAGGATGAATGGCCAAGTACACACTTCACACGTTTATCTCAACGATACAGTCCCAGAGTTGGCTTCACTGGGTCAAAGGCAATAGAATAAGTAGCTGTGACAGGTTGTCCACTTGCTGTCCCCAGAGGTAGCACTGATTCATATCCCTGCCAGTCCCCTCTGCCAGTGACTGTACCTTCTCCCTTAACAGCAGAGAGCTACCATACTTTTGATTTTTCCAATCTGACGGTTGAGAGAGAGTCCCTTCTTGAAGTTTTCATTGCATTTCTCTTATGAGAAAGACTAACTTTCCGTATATTTAAGAGCCACGTGTATAATCTTTCAAAGCCTGTCTTCCTATACTTCCCCCATTTTTAAATATTGGGTTTTTGGCATTTTCCCATCGATAGGCAGAGGCTCTTTGTACACTAAAGAAATCAGTCCTGTCTTTGCAGGATGAGTTGCGGTTTTATTTCTCAGTTGACCACTTGTCATTATGCTTGGGGTCACACATTGCCGATCCTTTGTGTCCCCCTCTGAAGTTCAAAGGCCTTTGGGAGGGGAGAGAAGTTCAATTTGTAATCCTCGGTGTGACTCTGGGCAGGAGGGCGAGGGGCCTTCCCAGGCTTGTGTCTCCATCTATAAATGGAGCAGGGCTTCATAGATCTCTGAAATCCCTCATGATCCCACCTATCTGAGATTGGGGTCTAAAGCTCTGAATGGTCAAACTGAGCACCAAGAGGTTCTGAGTGCTGAGAGAGGGGAGGGGACAGGTAGAAAACAGACGGGAGCCCAAAAGAGGAAGTAGGAAAAGCAGAGACAAACTGCTGGCTGTAGTGCTGCTGTGGGCAGAGCCACGGCCTTCACCTCCTCCCAGTGAATGGGGGTGCAAGGTGGCCCAGAGCATCCAGACAAGGTTTAAAGGGGACTTAATCTCCATATTGTGATTGTGGAGGGCTCCACCAACTCTGAGCTCGAGAGTCTGACTGGGCAGGTGGAGGCAAGCCCTTGATCCTGGTGGCTTGGGAAAGGCTTGGAAAACTCCAGGGCCCCAGGCCCAGGCATCATCACCAAGAAGGAGGCCAAGGTCCTGAGGCCCATGGGATTAGCCCGAAGCCACCAACCAAAAAGCGGCAGAGGTAACATGTGACCTTGGGTCCCAGGTCCCAAGACCTAAAGAAATCAGTCCTGTCTTTGCAATATGAGCTGCAGGCACTGTTCTGTACCTGGGCCAGTCTCTGGAAGGCTCCAGAAGGAAGGCAGCATGCGTGTCAATAATAACAAGAACTCACATTTACAGAGCTCTCCCACGGGTCCAGCTCTGCACAGGCACATGACCCTCACCCCTCCACACACATTTCGCTCTCCCTAGCAGCTCCTGTGGGGAACGCCACTGTGCTGCTCTCTAACAGATGAGGAAACTGAGGCAGGTGTACAGAAACACACCCAGGAGAAGAGAGCAGGCCCAGGAAAAAACAGCAGCTGTTGCTCAGTGAAGAAATCCAGACTGAGCCCTGGGAGCTAGCAGCAGAGCCCTGCTGGGCAGCAGGCCCCCTCGAAGGCATCCCCTCCCTCCCCGGGGGTCTGAGGGGCCTGAGGCTTCCTTTCCAGGCTGGTCCCTGTTATATCCATGAATAAACTCTGAGGGTGGCTGTGCACCAAGCCTAGGGCCTGGCCCAGGCCACTGCTCTGTTACCTATGTCACACGAATCAGAGACAAGTTTTCAGGCCCAGGAATCATGGAGAAGGGGACACAGAACCACGGAAGGGTGTAGAACTCTGGCTTGAGACTTCTGAACGCCCCTTAGACAACCCTTCCCTTCTCTGGCCTTGGCTGCCCAAGGAAGGAGTTGGGCCAGATCATGCACGTGGTCCTTCGTCACTCAGAGCAGCACCATATTCTGGAGGTGAAGCCCCCTGGCAGGGCCCCTCACAGGGCACTCAATGCTCCTTTATCACACCCTTCTCCCATGGGCTCCCCACCAGCGGTTACACTGTGAGATCCAGGAGGGCAGCAACCAGGTGGGTCTTGTTTCACTCTGTTTCCCATCACCCAGCAGACACTCAGAGGTGTTTGTTGAATGAATGAATGAGCACAATGACACCATTGCTAAAATTGCTAACTGTGACCCGAATGCCCTCTTGATAACAGGTGGTGGGGATGATACAGGTTGTTTCCTCTATGAGGGGGCCAGAGAGTCTGGAAAAGGGAGGAAGACTCGGGGGGAAGATGAACTTAAAGGCTTCGCCATGGGCCACATCTGAACAGCTAAGGAAAACAACCAGGTTTACGAATGCCCCTCCCTAGAGCAAAAGCTGCCTTGCTCCAGGCACATGGAGCAGGGGCATTTACACTTCATGCCCCAGAGGGGAGGTCAGGTTTCAGGGGCTATGGGCTGTCTGGAAGGAGAGAAAGAGAATGTGGAGAGGGACAGTCTTAAAAGCTAAACAGCTCCAAGGCCACCTCCCTCTTCTACCTTCAGCCTCTGAGCCCAGTGCCTTTTTCACCCAATGATGAGCAGAGCTAGCAGATGCCCTGTGTCTGCAAAGCCAGCAGCCCCTGCTTGTTACCACAGGTTACTCAGCAAGACTGAATTTGCCTGATTTAACCCTTTGCAGACACCTAACTGAAGGAAGTAAAGTAAGCTGCGGTAGCTTGCTGGATCAGCCCCTCTTCTGCCCCGAGGCTGGCTCCTTGGAGGTGATGAGGCAGGAGGAACAGCTCATCTGGGCTCCCATTCCTGGTTCTTGCTTTTCAGAGTCCACAGTGGCTGGTGAGCCTTCCTGGTGGACTTCCTTTATCTCACTGCTGCTGGGAAAGGAAGGCTAGAAATATAACGGGCTAGACGGCAGCCTGAGGCAGACAGCAGCAGGCACTGACCTGGAAATCCAGCTGCCTTGGGAGCCTGAAAGCATGAGGGAAATCCTAGCTCTGCTCTTTCCAGGCTGAGTGGACTCTGGCACGTGACTTAACCCCAGTGGCTCCATATCCTCATGTAAAATGGGGATGACCATAATAGTTTCCATTTCATAGGTGAATGAATACATGCTAAGCACTCAGAATAGTGCCTGGATCAACATGATGTATTTGTCTTAGTCTTAGCTTGTCCTGATATCATCTATCATTCCATGGACCAGGTGTCTGCCCTGTGACAGGACCTGGGCAAGCCATTTTCCATCACAGAATCCTTTCCCCAACTTCATGAGATGGAGATTATCTTCCCAGTTTCCCAGATCAGAAGACTGGTACTCAGAGAAGATGAGTCATTTGCCTAAAGTCACGTAGCTAGTAAAAGGCAGAGGTAAGGCAGATCCCAAGTTTGCGACCTCAAAAGAATGTGCCCTCGCCACAGGGCTGTTCTTTGCCTGCCACTAAATGCTCTATGTGACTGGGTGAGTCATTTAGTCTTGTGGGCCTCAGTTTGTTCATCTGCAAAAAGGCCTAGTGGCTCTGCCATCTCATGCTAAGTATATCTTGTTTCTGGCCACCTCGTCTGTACCCCATGGGGTACACCGACATGCCCCCAAGGGAAGGCGAGCGAAGGTAACAGGTTAGACTCTGCTTTTTTCGTTCTTGGTGTGGGGTTATGAGTAAATTCATTCCTCAATAATTCAATAATTGTCTAAGTAATGCTGTCTTAGACCAAGGTGGGCCAGGTGTCAGGAAGACAGGACACAGTTCTGCTTTCAATGAGCTTATGTTTAACAGAGAGACTCTCAGATCCCTTAGCTTCCCTGAACCTCAGCCGCCTTAATCTGTAGAACGGGCTCCTGCACTGCTCTTTCAGAAACCAGGAAACACTGGAGGCAGGTGAGTGTTCTGGCCTCAGGGCCTGGAGTTATGGTGCAGTTCAGGTGAGAGCGGGAGGGTGGCCACTGGTGTTGACAGCCCAATTTTCTGGAGAAGCAGTCACGGGGGGTGGTCCAGCAGGCTGCTTTCCTCAGGCTCTCCTACAGCAGCGCGTCTATTGATCCCATTTCTCCAAATAGCCTTTTTTGATAAAAACTGGCCCATCTCTCTTCCCTGGGACGTGAGCAGTAGACCAGTTTGTCGAGAACAAGATAGATGGCAGGCTAGGATGGGTCCTCTCTTGGATCTTCGTGTGTCCCCAGCCCAGCAAAGATGGAAGTGACGTTAGTCACCCTTTCAGGAAGCTGGTTCTGTGAGATGCTGTCCTCGGCCCACCTTCTCCCTGGCTCCAGGGCAGCCGTTTCCCCTCCTAGACCTGGCTCGGTGCTCTCAGCCCAACAGGCTCCTCTAAGATACCGGATCGTTTTAGCCTCTGAAACGTTGAGATCACCCTCTCTTCTGCCTTCTCCAGCATGATAGACCCTCATAAGTTTCTTGGGTTAATCTGAATTCAATGGAGTTGGATCGACTTGGATCTAATGAAGGGAATTAAATTAGATGTCAGACTACAGCCTTCATCAGCACCATAAAAATTTGGTTTTTCTAAATGGTAGTTCATAAATCTGTAAGGCTGATTTTGACTCCTATTTCCTTCTTCGAGGGTAGTGGGTGGGAGGAGGAAAAGGGGAGCAGAGGGAGAAAAAGGGACTGGGGTTCGGTGATGGTTTCCTCTGGAAAATACCACCTTCCGGTAATTGCCTCCCACACAC
>NW_006442512.1:5347596-5357676 GCF_000325575.1 Pteropus alecto
CGACTTAAAATGCCAAAAGGCTCATTCCCAGCAGCTAAACAGAAGTCATTTGAAGGTTCTTCCTTTGTTCTGCTTGCAGGTGGCATCCATGAGTACTGGCAGTGCCCAATGGCTAAGCTCTAGATCAGGCACAGATTGGGACCTGCAGAAGAACGTTTGGGTGTGATTGGCAAGAGAATGTGCTAGCACCCTGTGAGTGAATGAGAGTGTGTGGGCTACAAGTCCGCTGTGATGCAAAGCCGGACATTTTTGGTGTCCACTTCCTTGACCTCGCAGAACCTGGCAACAGTGACCACTTCCTCCTGGTAAACCGCTCAGCTTTGGGGTCTGTGTTTCTTTCTTGGTATCCTTCTTGGTATCACCGCCAGGCCTCCCTGGTGGGGAATGCTGCCTCCCTCTGGGGCTGGGGCACCTCCCTCACTCGCGCCCGCCCCCCAACTCCTTCTCCAGGTCGATCCCATCTACTTCTTCCTAGGCAGAGGAGGGGTGGGCCCTGCATCAATTGTTCCCACCACAATAGCTCAGTGAGACCTTGAAGGCCCAACAACTCAGAGGCAGCTCTAGGACTCACAGCCACCAGAGCCACAGACCCCCCAGAGCCACCTGCCTCCTTAACTTCCCAGCTGTGTGCCTTAAAACTTCCCACAGTGAATCCGTTAGCTAACCCTTCCTCCATAGGCAGTAACAGTATCTGTCCAGATGCCCGAGCCAGAGACAGGCGTCGACCTTGACACCTTTTCCTCCTTCACCTCCATAGCCAATCCACCTCCAAACTCTGCCAATCTTACCTTCTGAAAATCTCTCATATTTCCCCACTTTTCTCAGTCTTGGCCACCTGAGTCATCCCTGGCCTGGACAAATGCAGTTGCTTCTTAACTACTCTCCTACCCTCACTGTTGCCACTTCTAATCCATCTTCCACAATGCTGCCCGACCGATACTGCCAATGCAAATTAGGTAATATAAGTAGTCCATGGCCTTAAAAGCCAAGAGTTGTTTCCCACTGTTTTGGGGTTAAAGTCTCAGCTCATTAATAAACAGGAAAAATAGTCTCACTTACCCTCCTCAGCTGCCTCTCTCTGGGACCCTAGTGCCTGAAATGCTCCCTTCTGCCCTGCCCAAGACCTTTGCATATGCTGTCCTCTCTACCTGGAATGGCTTTCTCTCTCCCCTTCCTGTAGTTAGCTCCTAGTCATCTTTTCGGTCTTGCCTCTGACATCAGGGAAGTCTGTCTTGACCTCTCTGATCAGGTCAGTCCTCTCTAGTAAAGGCCTCGTCACATGGTAGCTCATGTCACTAGCCCCGGCTGAACATTTGTTGCATGAACATTGGATTAGCATCTGTTTCCTCTAGACTGTGAGGCAGGGAAGGTTTCTGCTTTTGTTTGCCACCCTATTCCCAGGAGCCAGCCCTGTGCCTTACATGGCAGGGGCTCAATGATGAATGAAAGAATGCAAGCAAGCAAAGAGGGCCTATTATGTCTGAACACTTGTGTCTCCTTCGCCAGCATGAGGTGGCCTTACACTCAGCCAGGCTGGCCTCCTTACCTCCTGCCTGAGGCAGCTTCCTCAGTCCCGCCACCTGGGCTCTGCTTAGTCAGGATCCATCTCTTCCATCGTGTAAATCTCTTCCCTCTTCCCTGCCTTTAGCTAAATTCACCCCATTCGAAGCTCATCTCATGTTCAATTCCAAGAAAGGATCATGAAATAGTCAGTAAGAGGATGGCTGGGAGGGGACATTGTGTGTCGAAACTTTTTTCTGCACTATACTGAAATTATACTCAATTCCCAATGGTCTGGTGGTGGTTCCTGGTAGACAGAACCTGAGTAATAAAAACATACACTTTGGTCATATTTCCAGAGGCAGAAACTTTCCCATTTGCAGCTGGGGTGAGGTCTAAGAAATTTCCACTGCTGAGAATCACATCTCACTTCACCAAAAAGCTCCCAGGAAATCAAGCGGAAAACTCATCAAGCTGGAACAGTGGAGCTGGACCCAGGCTAAGGGCAGGGGGTAGCTACGGCATGGTCCAGCCCAAGCCACGTCTTGGCAGTCCTCAGGAGGAGAAGGGGGAGGTCGGGGTGAGGGTCCCATCACCTTAATGCTACCAACACCTCACTTTCAAAAGGGACTTTCAGAGCTCATAAAGGGAAGTCAGTCTGGGACCAGCCTAGAAGTCGGGCACCTCTGAGGCCCTCGAGAGCTTGGGTGAGGTTGAGGGCCCAGGTGTGACACCGGAGATGAAGATCGGGACAGTCCCTGCAGTGAGGATAGAAAAACATCAAGTCCCACATCCTGGCTATGAGTTTATGAGTCCCTAGGGTCCCTAGGGTAGTTATGAGGAACACTCCAGTGCTTCAGTAGAATCACCAAATGACAGAACCAGACAGGGCCATAGAACTCATCCAGTCTAAGCCCTCATTTGACAAATGGGAAAACTGAGTCTAGAGAGGGTAAAGTACTTGATCAAGGCAATTAAATAACTTAGTGGAGTAATTAGAGCCAGAAACTCGGTCTCCTGGATCTTTCTGCTGAACCAAGATACATTCCAGTTTCGATGGCTCAGAGCCTGTCACCCTGCCTGCTTGTCGCTTCTGCATTCTGACAACCACCTAGTAAGGCTGAGGGGAAGCTGATGGATAAGTGAAACTGGCTTCTCCTGAGCTGGAAATTGCTTGAATGAATTCAAGAAGCGGGCAAACCAAAAACCAGCATTTATTGACTATACATCCACAGCAGAGCGCTTCACCTGAGCCCGGAGTGGTCAGAAGAACTCTGTGGGTCTGCTTAGGTCAGAAGCAGCCACTTGAGCCACCATGGTTCCTCCCACAGTGGGCATGATGGATGGAGTTCATGCCAAAATGGAGCCCTCACCCCAGGGGAGTCTGAGATGGCAGGTGGTCTGAAAAACAAGATGTGGGACTCGCCACTGAGCGAGTGCTGAGGCCCAGAGGACTGGAGGACTGGCGGAGCTAAGCAACTCTGCGAAGCAAATAAGCTAGATCTGGTGTGAAAACAGGTGACCCCTCAATACCTGGAAAGGTGTCACTCCTGGGAAATAAAGAGGCTGTGAAAGCTCTACAGAAACTGGGGTCAGGCCTGAACAGCCTCCTATACCAGGTGCAGCCATAATTGTCTCCCTCCCTCAGGGAATCCTGTCTGTCTCGGGTGCTTTCTCCAGAAGCACCCCCTGAGATGACAATTCATGGGGAGGCGATTTATTAAGGAAACATCCCCAGGAGAAACCAGTGAAGGATTGGGGAAAGCAGGACAGGGTGGGCGGGAAGCCCAGCCAGGTGGGTCATGACCTTGGACAGAGCTCCTCGGAAGGGAGCTCATCGTAATCTCACAGCAAACTCTGCAGTGTAAGTCACACCCCAGAGTTATTCCAACCCAGACAAGGGAGCTTGGCTTCCAAAAGCCCCGACCATCAATCATCGATCAAGAGCAATAATGGGGAACTTAAATTCTCAGGCGCTTCTGGCTCTCTGCAAACCTCTGAGAAAAGAACAGCCAGGTGACGAAAGCAAAAGCATGCCAAAGATGCAAAGGTGGGCTCCAAGGGTCCAAACGAAGCGCTGGCACCGTGCTCTTCTACAGTGGGTGCGCAGCATGCTGCTCTGAGGAAAAGGAAGCGTTGGTTGGTTTCTAGAGTGCGAGAATGATTAGCAAAAGCTGTATTTTCAGAACTTGAGGGTTATTCTTGAAGTACAGTTTGGGGTTGTATGTGGCATACTTCTGTCCAAGGTTTTGGAAATCTGCCTGTCTTTGGTAAGTAATAGAAATACTTGCTGGCGCTTAAAACCCTGCAAGTTTGAAGATTGCTGCTGCTGCTGAAATGTTGGTTTTTAAAGATGTGCAATGTCCCAAGCTCCTTATGCGTTAGTTGTCCTGACTTCAGCTTTGGGGCTGGAGTTTGGGTTGCAGCCGAGAAACTGGATCTGTGAATAGAAAGTCACCCTTTCCCTGAGCCCCAGAGAGCACTGAACAGTGCCACAGTTATTCACGACTACACACGTAGCGATGCTTTACTCTTCTTTGCTGAGAAAGCTTTGTCTAATCAACCACTAAACATCAGTTGTAACCGAAGATACTAACAACATCAATAACAATAATAGGGGACACGGATATGGCACTTGCTGTTCCATGTTGTTCCAGGTGCTATTCCAGGTGCTTCTCCTACAGTAACTCACTTCATCCTCACAACTACCCCAGCCATGGGGATGCTGTGGTCCTCATTTTACAGAGAAAAAAAACTGAGGCACAGTGCGGTGAATGACTTTGCCTTGTTACACAGCCGGTCAGTGGAGGGCCCAGGACTGGATCTCAGGTGGCCCGGTTCCAGAGTCCATGTTCACAGAACCCCCTTTCCCCCTTTCTGGGCCACAAAGCACTGTTCTGGACCACTGTGGCTGACTGTACTTTCCAAAGACAGCACAGTCTCCCACCCTCCATGTTCTTCTTACGAAATAACGTGGGCACTCCTTCCATTGAGAGGTGGAGTCAACGTTTCTTCCTCTTTGAAACTGTGCAGGCTTCTGTGACTGGTTCGACCAACAGAATACAGTGAAGTGAATCTCTGTGACTTGTGACATAGGTCATAAGAGGGAAAACAGTCTCTGCCTTGCACACAACACCCCAAGCTCCACAGAAGCAGTCAGACTGCTCTGAGGTGACCACGCACGCTGTGAAGAAGCCCAAACTAGCTCACACAGAGTCCACTCGGAAGGGTCCCGAAACCCCATGAAATGGGAGATGCCTGGCCGGCCTCCAGCTACTCCAGCCCCTGCTGTTGCAGTTCTAGTTACCATGTCACAAAAACCACAGGAGACATCCAGAGCCAAAACCACCGAGACAAGCCCTTCCTGAACTTCCGACCCACCAAAACCATGAAATAATCAAATGATGCAGCAATAGCAGCTGGAACAGCTAGCAAACCAGCACAGACTCCATAGGAAAATGAGCAGCACCACAAGAGTAATTAGGTAGAAGTGAGAAAAGGGGTGCCCGTGGGGGCTGAGGCGGTCAGGGGAGACTTCCTGGAGGAGGAGGGCTTGTGCTGGGCCTCGAAGGATGATAGAATTCAAATAAGAGGAAAAGCAGCGTGAAAGCCTTTGAAGAGAGGTAGAACGGTGTGAATGAAGCTGCGGAAGTGGAAGGGGAGAGGCCATCTTCAGGATACAATGAGGAAATCGGCTAGAGCAGAGGGTTCACATGGGGCTCACACGACAGTGAAAGGCGAGCTTGCAGAGGCGGCTGGGACTTCATGGAGAGGTCCGGCTGACAGGCTACATGTCTGAATTTCACGGCCATGGGGAGCCATGAAATAATGACAGGAGTAGTAAAATCAGCTAACATTTCTTGAGTACTTGCTATGTACCAGTGACTTTGCTAAGCCTTCACATTCTCTTATCACATTTAATGCTTACAAAGCCCAGTGACTTTCTGTAAGGCTCATATCACAGATGAAGAAACGGGCTCAGAGTATGTAAATAGTTTGTCCCAGTTCACTCTGCCCTAGCAAGTGTCAGAGCCTTAGATTCAAGGCCGGATCTTCTGGGCTCCCGAGCTCATTTCTAAGAACATATGCTCCCGGAAGATAATCCCCCCAATGGGGGTGCCACGGTCAGAGCCGGGTGGCAGAAACATTACTCTGGTACCACTGGCAACCTGTATTTGGATCAGCAGTGTGGGAAGTGAGCCTGGAGGTAAGAAACCCAGTTTGGAGACCGCAGCAATCGTCTTGGCGACAAGGGATGAGGGTCTTTCTTCACTGGGGTGGGATCGCAGGCTTAAGAAGCCTCAAGGCAAGATTGAGATAAAACTCCCTGCATCATTTGCTTCTTGAAAAAGATAAAGTTGCGAGAGTGAAGTTCTTTAAGCCATGGACTCTGAATCTGGGTCTCAACCTGTGGCCTGTCCTTCTTCTTCAGAGTTTCTTTCCAGAAGAGAGAGCCAGGAAGTCTAATCTCAGGTCCCCTTGACCTTCTGAAATTGCAACATGAAAAAGAGGAACACAAATGTAAAAGTCCCAAATCACCACCTATTGGATTTCCCACAGAGCTAATTCAGTTTAGAAGAAACGTCATTGAGACTGGTTTTGACATATGGTACCTGATTTTAGAAGTCATACCAACTCTGCCACTCACCAGCTATGTGGTCTTGGACAGGCTACTTCCCCTGACTTGAAAGTCACACCCAGCACTGTCATTCTGTGCCTATCTCAGTTTATATTGAATTCACTTAAAAGGAATATGGACCTGAGGATTGTGTAGATTGGATTGTATAAATGGTCACAGTCCTGCATACCTCCCTGTATCCATGTCTTTTGCAAGGTGACTTTGCAGCTCCTCCCATGAAGAAGTGGATCTGACCTCTACCTTGAATCTGGGCTGGCCTTGTGACTTGCTTTGGGCAAGAGGATATGGTAGAACTAACGGTGTGCTGTGTCCAGGTACAACCCTCAAAAGGCCTGTGTGCTTCCCTGCTTTCTCTTGGAACGCTAACTAGACTGCTGGAGGGTGAGAAAGCTGAGACATGTCCACCCTAGAGCCGCTCGTAACCAGGCAGCCCCACACATGTGAGAGTGCTCGGCCTAGATCAGCAGAGCTGTCTACCCAACCACAAGTGACCACAGAAGAGACGAGATGAGTGCCCATGACCTGTAGAGTCTTGAACTATAATAAATGGTTGTTTTAAGCCATCAGGTTTGGAAGTGGTTTGTTATGTAGCAATGATTAACTGATAGAGGTGTCAAAAGTACTTTGGCAGTTCACAACTGTCATTACTATATAGTCTCACAAAAATCCTATGTATTCAGAATTGGCATCCCCACTTCGTGTGTGAGGGACTGAGGCCCAGAGAGGGGATATGATTTTCCTTAGGCATATAACTGATCAGCCATAAATGCAGAAGTTGAAGCCGGTACACCTGATACACATCCTGCTTTCTTTTCACCACACTTCACTGCCCATTAGAGATTCTTAAGTGATACAAGGACTCTTCCTTTTTGCTTTAGTCTGGCTTCATGCACCGTACTGTTCCCTGGTATCACGTCAGTGAGCAGAATGAGGAAGATGAGATCATGCCCAAGCCTCGTGAGCCACGGACATTGGGATAAATCTCAACTGTGGCACCTGGTTATTCCCTTGGGCACTCTGTCAAGATGTGGGTGAGAGGCATACTTGGAAATGTGGTCTCAGGAAACTGTGTGGTCCTCCAGACAGTGCGGAAAGCATCCAGTTTTGTGGACAAATCTGAGAATCCACAGTGACCTTGTAGACCTGAGTCAATGATCTGATGATCCTGGGGTTGTGGAAATTCTCTGTCCCAAGACTCTGGGGAGGGCTCTGGTCTGAGAGTCCCGACACCCGGCTCTGGGCCTACCCAGCCACTAGCTAGCTGTGTCTTTGACCAGAGTTCCTTCTCTGAGCCTCTGTTTCTCCATCTGTAAGGGAGTCTCCACCATGTTTAAGATTCTACACAGCATGACCCTGGGGTGGAAGATCTATAAGGTTTCCCAGAAGTCATGTGAGGCCAGGACCACTGCCAAATTTTGAGGCTCCAATATATAAAGAAAGATAAAAATGTCAAAACAAAGTTCCCAAAATGATGGTAATCTTTAACGCTTACCCTTTGAACTCCTCACCCCTACCACCAAACACTTTATTTTTGCTGATCTCTAGTGACAACAGCAAGTGTCTAAAGTTGAGGTTTTTTGTGAATGTATCCTGAGCTAAAAGGTGAGAGTAACTTTCTACTGATGGCTCAGTGACTAATAGGAACAGGAGCTGAGAGGCTTGACACTCACACCTCTGATATGAACTTCTGTTTTGCCACCTTTTGAGATGCAGGCCCCGCTGGGCCCAAGGCCAATGCTTTCGTGGTCTTGGATCCCTGAGAGGATGCAGTGGCCAGCTCCTGTAGGCAGAATGAAACGCTTGGTTTGTATCTGAACTGGAAGTGACTAACGCTGCATAGCAGATACAATAAAACAGATCATGGAAAATTTAATGGCCCATGGTCAGCAATCACTGAATTATTTATGCCATCACAGCCTCTTCCGAATTCTCAATTGCTCTGCCCCAAGCATTGCAGCCCTGGCCATTTGCAGGCTGTGGAGTAACAAGGCCTGGAAAGAGAATGAGACCCAGGAGCCAAGAGGCTGGAGGTTTCTGGATAACCTTGGGCAAAAATTGCTTTCCATCTCTTGGCTTCATTTTCTCATCTGCCAGATTAGGGGGTTCTCTTCCATGAGCTAATAACAACTTAAATTTATGCTGCTCTGTTTGTTCATAGAGGACTCCCATATCCCTCCAGCCTCTCCTAGTCCCCGTGTGGTAGACGTACTGATATTACTATTATTCCCATTTTTCAGATAATACACTGAAGTTCAAAATTATAAAAAGCCTCAGCCAACATCAAAAGGACAAAACGTGGTGGAGAGAATTTCCAATTTGAGATGTAGACTGAGTGCATAGAATTTACCTTCTCTCCATACCAAAACCTTATTGAAAAAAGAGTCAGAAAAGATATCAAAGGACAAAATTCATATTAGAAAATAATAAAAAAAATAATAGAGGAATTTCTGAGAGGTAGCCGAAAATGAGGTCCAGTTGGTTGAGGAAGCAGAGCAAGGAAATCACCACTTGCAGAGGCTGAGGAGAGACTAGTTGCTGAAGCCAGAGCCTCAGAGAAACGCCGACAAAAGCAAGGGAGCTCAGCGGGGAATTGAAACTGCTTGAAGTACAGCCGGGCAAATTGTCCCGCTTCTCAAATATATAGAAGAGCTGGCCCTGGCATTCAACCCCAGGAAAAAATGATGAGAACAACTTTCAAAATGGGGGTTTTGCAGGCATTTCTGTAGACTTGCCCTTCCTGACCTCCTCAACAAACTCAGAGAAAAAAAGTGAAGAATGGGAAGGATAAAACATGATCTGGTCTCCCACACTGTGTGTTCCTACCATCGGCTTTGCTCATACGTGATTGACATATAGGAGCGTGATGTCAGTACCATGTGATGTCAGTACCATTGGTTTATACACACTTTCTCCTTGCATACTATGTTTTGTGCCACCAAGTAATAGCCAATGAAGGAAAACAAGCTGAATCCAGTTGCACACAATACACGACTCAGTCCCCACGCACCCACACTCTTCCTTGCCGCCACCCGCATCGTCATGGAAAGGGCTTGTTGCACAGCACTTCCCACTCTGTGCATTTCGTCCTTGTTTTCATAACTCAGAAGCCTACACCCTACCTCACAACTCCTTCTATCAAGGTACTCGTACTTTCATTTTAAGGTAAAGCCCTATATTTTCTATAATTGCTTTACTTATTAGAAATTTAACACATATTTTTAAAACACCAGTATTTTTTTAAATTGGAGTTATTATTTGTGTTAATAGTCTGAGACCTCACATGAGATCAGCCAGGTTGAATGTCCTTTATTGTTTTTGAACTTGTCATATATACTCACTCGTCTCTAGCCTTTGTATCATTTTGTATCTGCTGCTCTCTCTGCCTGGGACAATCTATCTTATTCCTCACTTTTCTTCCCTATTCGCTTGGCAGATACCAAGTTCAGGTATCTTGGGAAGATTGGCCTGGTCAAGAGTCTTCTCTATGAATTCGTAGTACCCTATATATTGCCCCCTCATGCACAGATCACATAGTTTGATGACTGAGTTCTTAATACATCCATATCCCCCACCAGACTGTTACTGAAGACAGCCCTCACAAGAGTTTTGTTGGATGAATAAATGGATGGATGGATGGATGGATGGATGGATGGATGGATGGATGGATGGATAGATGGATGGATGGATGGATGGATGGAAGAATGGATGGTATTAGATGAATGGGTGAAGTTAGATGGATAGATGACTGCGAGCGTGAATGAATGACTTAATGAATGAAAGTATACACGGAAACTGGTCAGACCAAGCAGGGACAGGGTTTGGTGAGCCTGAGGTAAAAGGCAGGTACCTAGAGAGGCCCAGGGAAAAAAGGCATGAATATAATTATCAAAATTGCCACAATAATGGAGCATTCCAGAACAAGGGATGTTGAGCAGAAAATA
>NW_006442512.1:5357699-5365290 GCF_000325575.1 Pteropus alecto
AATCCACCCAATACAGATCCTAGAGACTAGAAGGGCTTGTAGGAGGGTACCACATTTACACATGAGAGGCCAAATGGCTCCACCCAATTTACTCATTAATTCATTTATTTTGTTTGCATTTCCTGAGAGCCTCCTGGGCACTGACCCCTGTGTTGGGTCCCAGGAATTCACAGATGAGTAATTCAGAATCACTGCCCTCCAAGAACTCAGTCTGGTGGGTGGGGCAGGAGTTGGGGGGTGGGAAGCCAGATTGCTGCAGGAAATGTGACAGACATCTGCACACTGCACAGAATATAGATGGGGGAAGGGCCCATTTAAGGGTCATACAGGGTTTAGGGAGCATCCTGGAAAAAATCTTCTGGGAAGCAGAGGCTACAAGTGGTGAAAAGGGGGAGGGGTAAGCCAGGTCTAGCTTTCTGATGCTGCTAATAAAAGGAGTGTAGAGATGGAGAGAAGAGGCTCTGGGATCAGATGGCATGGTGCCTAATTCCTGTCCCCAAATTCTTACTGAGATCCCTGCGTTGAGTTACACTTCCCTCTGAACTTCAGTTTCCTCTCTGGTAAAAGAGTGGTAATTAACCCTTCCGGCCTGAGGTCAGCTGGCAGAAGCATACCAGCAGCTGAGGAGTAGCTAACACACAAGTGATTTATCCAGAAAGAACCCCAGGAAGACTACAGTCAGTGGGGGGTCAGGGCAGGGGAGGGAAGAGGGCAGGAAGGGCCCTGAGTCCCGCATAGGATGCATCAGCCTGAACCCTGGACCGCTGGGCACTTAGGAATGTCAGCTCCTCCCAGTTACCCTGCCCCAAGGCAAGGAGGTGGCTTTCTACCCCTACTTCTGTCGCTCACCTGTCAAAGCTCCTGGAGAACTTCTTGGTCCTAGAGTCTCTCTGCACCCGGGCAAAGTGACTCCAGTAGCTCGTGGGCAGTCCTCCAAAAATGGTTTCAGGTGCTAGGACTCAAAACAAAACAAAACAAAAATTAGTGAAAAATTATCTAAAGGACATCAACAAAATCTATCGTTTCTCTTTACATTGCTCCCAAAGGGAAAAATAAGATAAAATTTGTAAAGCTGTATCACTTTGCCTGGCACATAGCAAATAACAAAAAGTAGCTATGATTGTAGAAAACCCCTTCAATTTACCAAGTGCCTAGTAAGTGGAAGCCCTTTGACTACTACTGGGCCAGGTTGGGGGAAAGTAACCAGCATCTACAGATGCCTCAGAATAGCACTGTCAGAGAATTACAATCTCTCTTTTTATCTGGTGCAGCAGAAGACCCAGAATTGTCAGAACCTACAGCCAGCCACAAAAAAAAAGAAAAGAAAAGAAAAAAAATGTATATGCAATTAATTAGGCCTCTGCTTCGGTGCTGTGCTCTCTCTGCCTTCACCAGTTTGGCATCCAATTTTTTAGCTGAGAGGGTGGGGCAGCGGGTTTCTGAGATATTTTTTGCTAATGGGCTGAAATATTACACCCATAATTATAGCCTGGCTGCATTTTTTTTTCTTTTGCTCATTTTGTTCAGTGTAGCAAACATTGTATCTGATTACAGCCATTCATGTCTGCTTTATGAAATAGGGTTTATCACGCTCGGCAGAATCGGCAGAAGGGATCACTGGTACGGGAAAAATTATCTAAACTAAAAACCCTCCACGAGCCCCTAGGGGTGGCTGATGCTGCCAGGTGCTGCCTCTCTGGACGGGGCAAGGTGGGAGGGAGAGAGACTGGGACAGGATGGATAGAAACAGCCCGTTACTGCTACTCTCTACCAGCCTGTTCACTTTCTCCACCACTCCGACTTGTACCCTTGCCCCCCGCTCTTGCTGGCACACACCATACCGACTCCTACTTCTGGGCTCTGCTCGTCCTGCCTCCTTCCGTCACCCTCCTCTATCTCGTCTACCCAAACCGATAGAACACCAGGTGTGGGCCACAGACCAGCAGCATCAGTCCTTCTGGGGGGGCTGGGAAGATGTGCAGATTCTCACCGTCACCCCTCTGCTTTGCCCTCCCAACCACTGAATTGGATCTCTGTGGGATGGGACCCAGGAACCCAAGGATTTGGGTTCTTTCCCCAAAGCCTGAGACTTATTAAACAATACAAACCCTAAAGCCGGGACGTGAGTCCCACAAGTCTGCATGCTTGGTTCTACCTCTGACTCTGTGTTGTTGGACAAGTTGTTTAATCTCTCTAGGCTTCAGTTACTCATCTACAAAATGAGGATAATAACCGATGCATAGTAGAAATTAAAATAATACTCTTAGATTGAGCCATACGAAATTTCAGGTTTTATTGGCCAACGGTGCTTGAATAGCAACAATTTCGTATGGTTTAGCCTAATAGTTGCCCCCTTTTTTCTTATGCTGCAAAGCTCAGCTTACATCACATCTCCCCCTTGAATCCTCCATGATTATTACCCAGGCCACAAAGGAAGCCCCTGCCTTGGTAGGAGCCCAGGGCTTCCTTTCTGTGCTTATGACTTCCTTATGGCGTATCTCCCACCCTTCTCTAGGGCTCTGCATCCATATGCTATTTTCCCCATACAAATTGTACCCTCTTTGGGAGCGCAGAGTCTTCTGGCCTCGTGCTACTCACCACAGAGGTATCCCCTTTGGCTTTGAAAAGAATCACTTATTGGCTAAGGCTGGAATTATTTATTTTTTTTAAATGGGACCAGGAGAGAGAACCCAGGCAAGACCACAGAAGGTGTCAGGAGAAGACAAGTTCAAAGTTGACAGGCAATAAGGGATAGATAGGAAAGACAGAGCTACATACACTGTGGGCCTAAAAAGAAGATGACGACATCTTGGAACTGCAGACCCTCAGGCATGAGAGGGGTGTTAGTGTGGGACTCCTCACACTGTGGTCCCTGAAACAGCAGCACCCGGCATCGCTCAGCACTACACCCCTCTGCAGACAGCTAATCAGAAAATCAGAGCGGGGCCCAGCCCTCTGTCTAATGAGCATTCCCGTTGACTCTGGTGCTCGTTAAAGCTTTGAATCAGTGACCCTGTGTCAGTCACTACCATCCTGGACTAGAGTCCCCTTTGCAGCTCCCTGTACAGTGGTCGTGGAGTCTGCCTTGAGCACCTTCAGTGATGGAGAACCCCTGCCTCCCCCTGTCAAAGCAGGCC
Organism: Pteropus alecto; assembly: GCF_000325575.1. Taxonomy (NCBI): domain Eukaryota; kingdom Metazoa; phylum Chordata; class Mammalia; order Chiroptera; family Pteropodidae; genus Pteropus; species Pteropus alecto. Next base: position 5,360,837 of record NW_006442512.1, read on the forward strand.
CCCTCCCACTGAGCTGGCATCTCAGAAGCGAAGAACTGGCCACAGCGGGCAGAGAGAAGAGTCAGGGTGGGAAGTGATTTATCAGGATGGAGAGCACTTTCCCCGACAAGATGCTTTGTGGTCAGATTAGCCTCCATCAGAAAAAGACTAATACTCCGCTGAGAGAATTAGGTGTTTGAAATTGCCTCTGAGTATAAACTAAATAAATTACAAAACTTCCTAGTTACCCATGTATTAAGTTAGTCTAGGAGACACCTCAGTATCAACTGTGGGTGCAATGGGAGGTGAAGGACATCTAAACATCAGGGGTAGGACTGAATGCTGTTGACTTAGCTCTTATTCATCTCTATGTTCCCAACTCCTACATGTTTATTGAGTACAATTCTGGGCCAAGCACTGTCTTAGGTATTGGATATACAAGATGTTACCTGGGATAGAAACATTTTCTGCCTTCACTGAGCTTACTTTCTGGAGGAGAAGATAGACAATAAAGAAGTAAATAAGAACAGAATAAAATTTCATGTTGCGATATATGCAATGATTAAATAAAAAAGAACAATAAATATAAAGCACCTTGTCAGTGAGGCTCACCCTGAGTATCCTTATTTAAAACTGCAACCCCCTCCAGCACCCTTGATCACCCTTAACCTGTTATGTTTTTTTTTTTTATAGCACTTCTGAGTTTCTAGAATATACATAATTTCCTTATTTATTATATTCATTGTCTGTCTTCTCCCACTAGAATGTACTCCACGAAGGCCGGGGAAAGGGGGTGGTATCTGTCTTATTCATCGGTGTATCTCAAGCTTTTAGAAAAATGTGGTCTCCAACCAGGGGTAAATTGGGCCCCAAGGGATGTTGGACAATGTCTGGAGACATCTTTAATTGTCACAATCTGGAAAGGGGTTGCTACTGGCATCTAGAGAGTAGAGGCCAGGGATGATGCTAAATATCTAACCCTAACCCTAACCCCACCACCCAACCCCAGTCCAAGTGATCCAGTCCAAAATGTCAACAGTGCTGAGGTTGAGAACCCCTGTAGCAGATAATAAATATTTGTTGAGTGGGAGGATTTAGTGAGAAGAGAATGCCTGCTGGAAGGGCTCTATTTCACAGATGGTGGTCACAGAAAGCCTCTTGAGAAGGGCGCACGTGATTACAGAACTGAATGATGTAATGGGGGAAGCCACATGGAGATTTGGGGGAAAGAACTCTCTAGGCAGAGAAGCCAGCGAGTGTGCAGGCCTCGCCTCAGAAACAAGCTCAGGATTTTTAAGATGCTACAAGAAGAATAGCATATCTGAGAACAAGCGGAGAGTGATGCGTGAAGCGAGGGAGGAGAAGCAGGCAGGGTCCAGACTGTGCACACTGCAGACCACAGAAGCAGTCTGGATGTTATTTTAAGTGAAGAACAAAGCCACGTGGTGGGTTTTGAGTAGGGGACTAATGTGAACTGATGTGTACTTGTAAAAGACCACTCTGGTCCTCACACAAGTTCAGGGGAGTAGAGTGGAAGCAGCGAGACAAATTAAGAGAGAACTGCGGTTCTCTCTAGCAAGAGATGTGGGGTCTGCATTAGAGGGTCAGCAGAAGAGGAGGGAGAAGTGGGTGGGTTGGGGTATATTTGGAAGGTGGAGCCTCAGACCTTGATGATGGGTTAGGTATGGAAAAAGAATGACTCGGGTTTGGAGATAGAAGAAGGAAGAGAGGGACGAACAGAGGGGAAATGAATGATCCAAGGGTGCACAGTTAGTTAAGGACAATCCAGACTAAAACCCAGATGTCTCAGTTCTCAGTCTGATGTTCTTTACACTCATCAGCTGACATTCCATTTCCTTAAATTCCCCGACCACGTACATGGAGAACATTCTGAGGAAAACCGCTAAGGGGATGGAAAAAACCTATCCTCACCTCCAGGAAATTACATCCTAGGGACAGAGACTGAAACACAAACCACTTGGACAAAAGATAGACCATACATGCCTTCAGAGATTGAAACGATGCATAATAAAAGCACGAGGAAGCAGGGGCTGCAATCCCACTGGGGGACTAGCAAGTAATTTGGCTTTAAGGATGGGTGAGATTTAAGAATAGTCAATGACATAAAATTTCTGAAACAGGAATCACCTAACTGTCGAGAAGTTTCGTATTTCTGATGACCCTGACAACATCTGAATGTGCTGTGTGACAGTGAATCAAATGTTTGTGCATTCCACATTCCTCACAAGGTATCCAAATAGCACCAGGGGAGAAAAGACCTAACACAGTACAACTCACTGATTAGGAACAGTAGATTATGGTTGTAGCAATCGTAGGTAGATTGATGTCTAGGATGTCCATTTAATTGGAGATGTGTGTCATATATTTTGGTAGTATTGGGACGATGATGGTGAACTGAGAACGATATTGGTGATGATTGGTGATTGAGCTGTTGATCATATTGTTGACAATGTTTGTCATTCCATAGGGATGGTGATAATAGTGATGGCCCCGATGAGTTTGCTTTTTATAATATTGATTATGATGTTGGTGTGGACTGGTCTGGTGACAGTGACCATAAACAATATTGCTAGTAACAATAGCGAAGTTAACAGTGATATCAGTATTATCAATGACACTAAAGACAATTTTGATGGTACTGATATGTATCAATTGTGACACTGGTATGGATGATACTAATGATCATGACAAAGACAATATTGCTACTGATTAATGACGGTGTTTATATTGAAACAATATAATAATAACAAGTAATAATATTGGTTATATTGATTCTATATTAGTGATGTCAACATTAGCAACGGTGTTGATTCTGATGATGATATCGGGAGTGATTAAAAAGATGCTGCCGGTGATTTGGTGGTGCTGACGTAAAGGATAAGGGCCACGCTGACCCTGGCTACAGCACATGGGACAACAATGCTGTGATGCCGAGCATGGTGGTTGAAAGCTTGTTTTGAAGTCAAACAGACCAAGTTCTCAAGTTCTGACATTTCTTATTGTACGCCACTCTGAGCCTCAGTTGTCTCAATCTACTAAATGAGGATAATTATAATGGTTCCTATTTTCTGGAATTACTGAGAGGATTCAATGACATCCTGCATGTGAAGCCTGGCATACAAAAAAAAAAAAAAAACCGGTAAGTGAAACGAGCATGATAATGGTGGTAGTGGTGGTGTGACACTCTTGGAGAGAATGACACTGATGATTCTCTTCATGGTGCAATTAAAGATCATTTATTGGTGATATTATTTCAGTGATTGTGGTGAAGCAATTGATGGTGAAGAGGCCAGTCATTTTCATTATGATTATGATCAATGGAAACAGCATGGTGGAGCATTTAAAGCACTAATCTTGGAATCAAACAGCAAAGGTTCAATTTCCAACTCTGCTTCTGACATTCTGTGTAACCTTGGCCACATCACAATATGTTAAGGCTAAAAGGCCACTTGGAGCTCATTTAATCCACCTCCTCATCTGACAAATGAGGCAATTCAAGCCTGGAGAGATGAGGTGACTTGCCCATATGCCCCCAGCTGCTCAATGTGGCAGAGCTGGAGTGGAAAGTCAGGGCTCCTGGCACCCAGTTCAGTCTTTTTCCCTTCCCAGTGTATTAGTCTCTTTGTTAGGGAGCTTAGATTCCTTTGCTGTGTGTATACGTGCTGTGCATGTGTGCTATGCGTGTGCGTGTATGCACATATGTGCTGTGCATGTGTGTGTAGGCACATGCATATATGTGCGTGCGTTTTCTCCTAGGCGTTTTCCCAAAAGCTTCTACCAGCAGAGCAACCAGCCCAATTTTCAAAGAGGCATTTTGTTAGAAGTCAGGCCCTGGGTGTCTCTCTGTAATCTTCTCCTCTCCCCCGACAAGAGGAGGCTGAGGATTGCTTTAGATTGGCTGTGGCCGAAGAAGGAGTTGAAATGGGTAATATTTGCCTAGTTTTTAATGTCCGATATCTATAGCTTGCACTTCCATCATTCTATTATATTGATGACAGGCAGACCCAAGCCACAGAGAAGAAACAAATTACCTAATAAATCAAGGCCCTAGGATCTAAAGTGGACAGTGTTATTAGATGAGGAGAGAGAAGGATGCTAAGTGATAGGTATGGCTGCACGTGAAAATGGTCCAAGCAGGAAATCATCTGTCTATTTCTCCATAAATAATTACACACAACTGATATGCATCTGAGACAGAACATGATATGTTATTATTAACTAAACAGTGGGAGAGACATAGTGGCAGAGAGGGAGAGGGAGAGGGAGAGTGTGCCGAGGAAACCAGAGCGCCATTAGTGATATTGGGGTTGGCTTTGGCAAAAGCAGAGGAGTCGTGACGACCTCAGGCACTGCAATTCAAAGAGGCCAGAACCCTTATTCTGGACGGATGTCAGAAGCAAAAAAAAAAAAAAAAATTGGTGAATAGGATGAGGGAGCAGTCAGAAAACTCAGAA
>NW_006442512.1:5365300-5421520 GCF_000325575.1 Pteropus alecto
CCAGGCCCCTCTTGGCTCAGATCTGCTCATCCATTAAGCATTCATCTTCACAGCAATTGGCTAAGAACACAGACTCTAGAGCTCTGTTGCTTATGTTCAAAATCCGAGTGCTATGTGATCCTGGGTAAGTTATCTAACCTCTCCAGGTCTCCACTCCTCCTTCTGCAGAGTGGGTATGATCATAATAGCACCAACTTAATAAGAGTTGTGAGGATTAAATGGGTTAATGCTGGCAAAGCACTTAGAACAGTGTCTGATACAGCGTAAACACTGTACTATAAGTATATGTTGAATAGATGATCATCCCTGTTTTACAAATTGAAAGAGTCAGATTCAGAGGTAAGCTACATGTCCAAGGTAATAAAGAACAAAAGTATAAGCAGCATTGGAGCCTGTATCTAGTCAACTCTGAAATTTATCCTCTTTCCCCCTCCTAGAGGTGGGCAAACTTTGTCTATAAAGGGCCAGTTAGGAAATATTTTAGGCTTTGTTGGCCAGACAGTATCTGCTGCAAAGACTCATCCCTGCTGTTGTAGCTAAAAGCAGCCCCATGCAATCCATAGAGAAATGGCTATGACTGTGTCCAATAAAACTTTATTTATAAAAACAGGCAACAGTCAGGATTTGCCGTAGTTTGCTGAACCCTGAAAACACTGGTCTAATAATTCACCTACATGAGCTCCCTCTCCAGGGACACCTTTGTAAACATCTGAACTTTCTACCACAGGGGTGGGCATTTTTCTCTCCCTACTAGTCCCACCACTTCCCTGCCCCCTGCAGGCACAGTTCATAAAGGGCTTTGTCCTTATTGGCTTCTGTGAATGTCCTGTGGGTTAGTGGGGTGGGGATACCCTGGCTGGCCAAGCGGCCAGGTGGAGCCCCTCTGCCTGGAGAAGATTGTGCCTGAGCCAGAAAGCGGCCTGCTTCCAAGCCTCTGTGGGCTTCGCCTAGAAGCCCCATGATAATCCTTTGTGGGCTGTTAATAAGCAAGTCGAACCCCATAATCACCCACCGCTTAGCTTCCTGGCTTTAATTTCCATGGAGGCTGGAGAAAACAGTGGCTAAGGGTTTTGCTTCCAAACAAAAGCAGTGAACATTTATCCCAAAAAATCTCGAAGCAGGGCTGGCACTGCCCCACGTAGTTCAGGCTTTCGGCTCCAGCACATGCAGGCCTGAGGGGTCTGGCTGAGGGAGGGCTGCACGCACCACCCCAAAACCTGCCTACATGCTCAGAGACCCAGGAACCAAAGCAGCCCTACGGGTGCTTCCAGAGCCTTCTCAGGAAATCATCTTGGCAAAAGGCTGGGGGCTGCCCCAGTCTCTTCCTCTCCATAGCCCACCCCTAACCTTTCTGACACTCCTGTTTGGGGACAAGCGATAGACCCTGTGACTTCATCTTCTCTCCAACCCTGAGGCCCTCCTCCAGGAAGATAATGAGAATGTATCAGATTTCATTCTAGCTGCTATTTGCCAGGCAGATAATTTAGTATTTTAGCAGAGCAGAACAATGCCTTTGGTTCAGCCTTAGTGGCTGGGTGGCCCCCTGCTCTGTTAGGAAGTCTCACTCTTGTGATCTCTTTGCAGTGGGGAATGCCACACTGGGGACGGGTGGAGACCCACATATTCTTTTCAGTCCTCTTATAAAAACAAAAATAAACAAACTAAAAAAAAGAAAGAAAGAAAGAAAGAAAAGAAAAGAAAGAAAACCCACAGCAATTGGGTATTGAGCACATGCTTTGAAATCTGAAGGCGTGGGTGTGAGCTCTGGCCCCACAACTCACTAGTTCTGAGCCATGGGCAAGTAACTGATCCTGTCTGAACCTCTGTCCCTCATCTGTTGTGTGGTTGAGTACCAGCTCTGCCACCAGCTGTGTGGCCTTGGGTAAGGCTTTTCTGAGCATAAATCTTCTCATCCTTAGAGTAGGCTGACCATCCCTGCCCTGCCTACCATTATACTTACAGTCCTATAGAAATGAAAGTGAGATTAGGGGTGAGACAGCACTTTGAAAATTATAAGACAATGTGACAAAATCATGGCTTAATAGAATTAATGTAGACTGTAGGATGAGCCAGGAGAAGGTTCCAATCCCGGCTCTCCCGCCCTACCTGGGAACCTGAAACCAGGCAAGTGGCCTACCCGAGCCTCAGGTCTCTCTCTTTAAACTGAGGGTAAGACTACCTGCCGGATCAGGGGATTCTGATCAGTTTTTTCAAGGCAGGACCCCCTGGTGGATGACAGTCTTATTGCTATGTACATCATGGCCAAGTGCAGGCGATTGAAATAGTGGCAGAACGTATCCCATCCCTTCTGCAATGACTCAGGAATGGCATCCAGCTAAGCCCTCAGATGGGCCTTCAGTCACAGTGTAGACATTAGGGGCAAGTAAATGACTTGTGAAACCCTAGAGCAGGGAGCAATGGACAGGAGTGTCATTATTGTGCTGTCTCTTTCTGGTCTTCAATACTTATTTATTCTTCATCCAACAACACTACCAGAGCATCCACGATGGGGGCAGGCCTTTGACTGAGTGCCTGGGAAACTGAGAGAAATAGCCCTGTTCTCTGCCTTCAGGTAGACAGGTAGACAAATAGAACAAGTTATTACTAATACCATGGAAAAGGGTGCTCCAGGGCCAGTGGGGGCCCAGAGGAAGGAGGATCGGGTGGTGGGAGTGGAGAAAGGGCAGTGGACTGGCGACTCTTGGTCTCAGTGGCCACTCCCCGGGCATCTGCTTCCACATCCATCAGTAAAGCAGGGGTGGCATTATAAGTGAGATTAGTCACTAGGCAAATTTGAGAAGGAGACCTTTGTCTGGCCATCTGGGCACCTATAACCTTTTGCTGTAGTAACCTTGGCTCTTCTGTGCTCCAACACCACCAGGCAGGGCCCAAGTTCTGAACATCTCTTTCTGCACCCACCATAATATTTAGAGTCCACAAATATGAAATTTCAGCTTTCAAACAAATTCCAAAATTGCATAAAGGATATTCAGGTCTCCTAGTCTAAATGGTTGGGGAAAGTGGGCTCTCATGAGGATGAAGGACTTGTATGAGCTCATTCATCCAATCAGTATTGGGGAGGAGATTAGAATCCAGATTTCTTCACCCCCGCCCGCCCCCCCCACACACACACACATGCTGCTCCCAGGGTCCCCTTCTGTCCCAAGCCATCGCCTCCTGCCTCCTGCCTCCTGCCTGTGATGAATTGAATTGTGTGTAATTGATAAATTATGCAAAAGGGCGCCTGGCAGTTTTCTGCAATGTTGGGTAGCTTCAAGGCAGCCCCTGGGGACACAACCTAATTTTATGGAAACCTCACACTCTGTCTGGCCTGTTTTGTGTAAGTCAGATTGATATAACAAGACTCTAGGGAGTTGACTTGATTTCTAATTTTATTCTCTAGGTGAGCAGAATGAGATATAACTGTAATGAGTATGTTGTCTGGGGCAGGCAGTGTAACGGCAGTAGAGAAAAAATGTCTTTTCATCTGCCTGATGGATCGTTTCTCTAGCTGACTTCTCTGCTTCAGAATTTAACCTTCTCACCCTTTTGGAAGAGGGGCCATGTGTCAAGTCAGGGGAGCAGGCAGTAGAAAAGGAGAATCTATATCTCTTCACCACAAAACCCAGAGCCTTGCAGGAAGGACCAAGGGACACTGACTGGCTTTTCTGCTAAGGACACCCCAGCCCAGCCCCAGCGATAGGCCATGGCAACATTTTATTTTAATGTTTAAACTCAAAGAGCATCCAGATCCCCTCCCTCATCTCTCCTTGGCTAAGCTAAGCAGTAGACCAGAACATTGATAGGGACTTTCCTGAGCATTAAGGCCCAACGGAAAGGTGTGTACTTGTCGTTAACAGCCTGCCTTCGACAGTGCAGGGTTCAGATCTTGTTATTTTCCCAGAACCAGCAGGGCCCGTTCCGGTTCACAAGGGGACTCCTGAGGCAGGTGCAAAAGGAATGATTTTGTTGAGCACCTACTATGTGCCAGGAACTTTAATATTGACAACACCTCTAGGAAATAGGTATGACTACCTCTGCTTTATAGGTGAGGAAACTGAGACCCAAATGGATGAAGTCATTTGCCCAAAGTCACAGAGCTACTCACTGGTAGAGTCTAGGATTCAAACTCAGGTCTCTCTGACACCAAAGCTCATACTCTGTCTTCTGTTCCTCACAGGGTCCCTTGGGAAGTAGGGAGAAGAGCTGCTCACTGCACAGGTCAACACACAGCCTGTTCCTCTGGTGCCCTTCTGGTTCCTAGGCTAGCCATACCCCTCACAAGGGAGGGTGTGGCTTCATTCTTAGTTCAATATGATAACCATGGATTCATAAAGCAGTCCCCCTCCCCCTTCTCTTCCTCTCTTTCACCAACTTTCCTCCCCGCCACACACTACCCCAGCACCCAACATCCCCCAGACTGCAAAATGTCATGGCTTGGGAGTCAGGAACCCAAGCTAGGACCTCAGGCTATCCCTAATTCTGCACATGCCCTCTGATCACTCCTCTGCCCACTCTGGGCCTGTTTCTTTACCTACAAATGTGGACAAAGAAACCCCATCCCACCTGTTCCCTTGGGGTGTCTGAGGGCCAAGAGATAACAAGCATGGCGGCACTTTAAAAGGCATGTGGTATAATCACAAAGGCAAGAACAGTAATGATGTATTAGATACTTCCTGAGCCCTTGACCCGGGCTGCATTAATGCCTCTAAGTGTGACTCTATCATTGTTGCCCGGGTCCGCTGTCACTCACCACCACTGTTCGAGGCCTTAGGGCTTTGTGGCACACCCCTACCACTCAGTGTCTATTTGAAGGGGTCAAGTTGGTCAATAAATAACACCACCTTCCCCTTTCAAGTCTGGAACCCATGAGAGAGAGCCCAGGAGGCAGATGTCAGCTTAAGACCAAAGCTGGATCAGAGTCTGTGGCTTAGAGATGAGGCCATAGTGAGTTCCCTAGTACTTCCTCCTAAGTGGTAATCCAAATGTCAGCTTAGGACCAAAGCTGGATCAGAGTCTGTGGCTTAGAGGTGAGGCCATAGTGAGTTCCCTAGTACTTCCTCCTAAGTCAGCCCCTAGAAAACTTCAGCTCCTTTGCACCCCTGCACAAACAGCCCCAGCCTAGCTAAGTAGGTCAGATCACAGGGCCCACAAATGGCAGGCCAGGCTGGAGGCCAGGGGCCAGGACCAGAAGAGGCCAGCTGGGTATGTACCTTCCCTCCCAGATCCCACCCCTCCCAATCAGCAAGTGCTCTTCCTCCAAGGAAACAATGGCCAGGCAACAGTGGCCCAAGGATGACTGACTGTCCCTCTTTGCCCAGGACTGTCTCAGATTTATCACTAAAAGTCCATGTCTTAGGCAAATCAGAGCAGTTGGTCATCCTAGATGGTCCCTTAATATTTTAAGGACCCCACCACCACCACCACCATGAACTGGCTCTCACTAGAGATTTTCTTGCCCAGAGGTTCTCAGCTCTCCAAAGGGTGAGGAGGTAAGCTGCTAGAACAGGCTACCCTGGGCTCAGAAAGTCCAGTCTTCCCAGAACAGCCCATCATGGCTTCTGACAGATCTCTGGAAACCTGAGCAATGGTCTCAGGTCTCAGGTCTCAGCCTCCCAAGCGCTGTCCCCAGGCAGCACCCAAAAACCACGGATTTGCATGGCTCCCAGGCATCACCTGCTCTGGCCAGGCTGTTCTGCTCATCATGCCCTGAACGTTCATATCGTTTTTTTTCCCTGGGGTTTATTCTCCTGTCAGACAGGTGGCAAGGATCCTAATTCCCTCCAGCCTGGACAGCACCTCATCTCTTGAGAGCCTCCTGACCACCCTGGACAAGACGAGGTAGGGCTGGGGTCATTGTCCCCTCAGATCAGAGAGCAAAGACAGACTTATCAGGGCAACCAGGCCTCAGACCCCAGCTTTCCCACCTCAGAAACACCTGTCCTCGTGACCCAAGGACTAGGAATAGAAAGGGAGAAAGACGACCTTGGAGCTCCACGGTTTAGAGGGAAAATTAGCCCTGACTTGCTATCTAAGCAAAGCCATGTGTAATAATGCAGCCTCTCTGAACTTCACTCTTCTCATCTATGAAGGGGAGCACTGTCCCATCTAAGGAGTGTCCAGGAACTTGCCTGGGACTTAGCTCCTCTTGACACTGACCCTGAGTCTCTCCTGGCTGCCCTGCCTCAAGCCACTTCATCTCTCCCTGCCCAGGTGCCCTGACTTAGACCCCACATGGGCCCTGCCACCCCAGGTCACGGCTGAGTTGAGAACCAGTGCGTGAGATCACTGTCATGTGAATTTTACAAGTCACGTACCCCATATTAAGACAACCCAGGGCTTTAGAAGAATAAAGCCATACCCCCTCTGGGAACTGGGGAATAAACATGGAGAGTGGCACCTTTGTGGTCAGTCACCTGGGAGTCATGAGGTAGGTCTGGGAGGAGCAGCCAGCATTTAGGAAGCTGCCTGTTGATCCTGAATGGAGACTTGATTTATTCATTGTTTTCTCCTCTGTAGCCAGCCCGGGGCCAGGTTCTGAGGGAATGGGAGGGAGGCGGGCCCAGAGTGGGGGCCCTCAGCCAGAATCACTCAGCCGCCATCCCTGAAGCACAGACTGTGCACTCGATAAGCTTCAGTGGAACAGGATGGGGATACATGACTCAGAGGACATGGTCTCCTTCCTCAGGGGCCAGCCCAGGGACAACGGAAGAATCACTGGGTTGGAGGCTTTCCGGGGAACCCCCACGTTCATGGCCTCTAAAGGGATGTCAAAGAGATGGCAATCTTCAGAGGATCTGTGGCTGTCAGAGCCTAACAACCAACTCCAAGAGGGGAGGCAGGAACCCGAATGGGGTGGGAGCGGGGTTTGCACAGGATCTTTCAATCTCATCTGGAAGAGGAGGGACAAGGGAGAAAGCGCTGGAGCTAAAATGGCTGTTGGTGATACTCTCAGTAATATTATTCCCTGTAGATTTTATAGTTTAAAGCAAAATCAACTTCAATCCCTTCATGGGCAATGGGAAACCACGACAGGGTGAGGGCAGGAGGCATAGATCACACAGGGGCAAGCTGGCGCTTCACCCCAGGCCTCTCTGACACCAAGCCCTCCTTTCCACCATACCACATTGCTTCCAGGTCTCTGTTCTTACAATGGGGATGATCACTCATCCTACAAATTCCAAGCCGTTACACTTGATAGTCATTATGGTGATACCCATGATAGGAGCTACTGAGCAAACACAATTGGCTGGGCCATCTCCTACCTCCTGAGTCAGCGAGAAGGCTGACTAGAAAATATAATAGGGGGCTTGCTGGGAGAAGGCAATAACCAAGCAGTGGATGCCTCACAGCTCGGAAACATGAGCGCGCCGGACAGCCTGCTCTCAAGCAAGAATGCACCTCCCCCTAGAGAGATGCCTTCAGAATCCTGACTCCTCTGTTTTACATCCATTTTCTCCCCTCCCGTCTCTTGTTTTACATTCATTTTCATATTTGGTTGTTTACTTCTAAAGTCCTGTCTGTTTTCTCCAAAGCCAGAGAGCATCCATGTCCTCTCTCTAGAGAAGGCCCAGATCCGCCTCCGCCCCTCCCCTGCCTATGGGCCATCACCTTCTCTGATGCCCCTATAAGCTTCAGAATCCACACCGTCTTCACAGACTGTGTCTTCCACTCCGAATTTGACTTCTCCTGGCCTAATTGTGCTATCTGAGTCTAGCTGCAATAGTGTTTCTGAGCTTTTCGGTATTCCAGCCCTCCTGTCATCCTCTGCTTCAGCAGCTGTGACATTGCTGAGCATCCCCGGTAATCCCCTGTAATCTAACCTCATGTCAGAGGAGGAAACAGAGGCCCGAATGCACAGCCTGTCATGCTGAACTAGCCCTCAACCCCAGGCCTGACTCCACCAGCTCCGGAGGACTCTGGGCAAGGGACAGGCTGAGGTGCTCCCCCACGTGACCTCCTGTCTCAGCTTCTTGACCGTGGAGGTCAAGTTCAGGCCAATTCCTTGGCTGTGTGCAAAGACTGGAGAGTCCTGGCACTGGAGGCCAGTTTCCACTGGCCCAGCGGGAAGGAAACCCGCACGAGTCTGGGGAAATTCAAATGTCCATTTGAGTGAGGTGTCTGCTTTAAGAGCACCCTAAGTGAGCTTCAAGTGGGGGAGCGTGTCCTTTGAACATCCGGCCCATCCAGAGTGGAAGGGCTCCAGCTGGGTTGGACATGGATCACTGTGCGTCTGAGGGAAAGGAGTTGGTGCTTTTCCCAGGATCGCGGAGCGTCTGGCTTGGGCAGAGCCCAGGAAGATGTCAGGAACCACCCAGTGTGCATGTGCTTCATGTGGAGACTGAGCCCATTCCTTCTTTAATGATGTGATAATCCGAGAGAGGCAAAAAAGACCTTCTCATAAACCAACCCTGAGCACTTGGTGAGATCCAAAGGTCATTTCACATGTGACCAGGGAGTCTTTTAGGCTTCAGCCACCTCCTCCCACCCCCATCCCACCCCCGGCTGGCCACACAGCCTGTACAAACAATGAGTCATCGCCTTCACCAGCCGGCATAGATCCCCAGCAGAGCTCTGGACTAGAGGTCCATTCTGCTCTCAGGCGCCCAGCAACCTCGCCTAGTGACATCGAGCAACCCCGTCATCCTCTCTGAGCCTCAGTCTCGCCGCCAGTAAAATAGAAGGATTGCACTAGGTGACTTCTAAAAGATTCTTCCAGCTCAGAGAATGCAAACTCTAACCCTGAACTTGCATAGCCCTGAAAATGAGGCCTCACTCCCCTCACCCTAATTCCAGCCCACAGGTCTTGTCTTTAATTGACATTTTGATATTTTGTCCTCCGTAAATTTTTGTTCTAATTTAGATTTTTTAAAAATTAATAGTCTTCATTTTTAGAGCAGTTTGAGATTTAAATAATAATCGAACAGAAAATACAGAGCGTTCTCACACTCTCACTTCCCCCTCTGCACACGGTTTCCCCTGTTACTTACATCCATCTGACATTACTGTGGTACGTATGTTTCAATCGATGAACCAGTATTAATACGCTGGTATTATCTAAAGCCCATAGTTTACATTAGGATTCACTGTCGGTGTTGTACAATCTGTGCGTTTTGACGAATGGATAATGACATGTGTTCACCATCGTAGTACCATAGAGAGTGGTTTCACAGTCCTAGAAATCCTCTGTGCTCTGTCTGTTCCTCCCTCCCTCCTCCTTGACCCCCAGCAGCCACTAATGTTTTTACGGTCTCCATAGTTTTGCTTTTGCCAGTATGTCTTGTAGTTAGAATCCTACAGTATGTAGCCTTTCCAGATTGGCTTCTTTTGCTTAGCAATATGTTTTTAAGTTTCCTCCATGTCTTTCCCTGGCTTGAGGGCTCATTTCTCTTTTAGTTCTGAATAATATTGTATCGCATGGGTGTACCACAGTTTATTCATTCACCTACTGAAGGACATCTTAGTTGCTTTCGATTCCTGTCTTTATTTGAAATTTTGATATATTGTTCATCGTGGATTTTCTTGCGTGAATTTTGATTTTTTAAAATATATTTAATTAAAACCGTATTTTATTTTGATTACTGAGTTCCTTGGTGCCCCCTTTAAATGCTGTGCCAGAAGTGAGTGTCTCATTCTTCTCGCCCAAGTCCCACCCCTGCTCTTACCTCTATTTGGGTCCAGAATCAGAAGTTGGGAAAGCTAAGCGAGAACCAAATGGAGAAGAGCCCAGAAGGTGTGGTCCCAGCACAGACTGGCACTGCGAACCTGTGGTCCTAGGAGATGCCGGTCAGGGCCCTTTCCTGTCCATCACCGCGGCCACTCTACATCCCTCACGGCCTCTGGGCTCCTCTCCTTGTCCTCTCTGCTCCAGTCCCTTCTGGATATCTGGGTCAAGCCATAGCCTCCAAACAGCCGCTCTCACCACCTCTCTCACCTCCAGAGTCGACATGACTCTTCAGTAACTTCCAGTTCATATTCTGTTGCATCCAAGAGCCTTGCAGAGCCTGCATTCCATCCAGGTGGGTTTTCTCAGGCTTCTCCACAGTGGGGGGTGCAGCTGTACTTGCTCTCCCCCTCCCCACCCTCAGGCTTTTGTCCATGTTGAGTCCCCACTGCAGGGTGCCTCTTCAAGAAATGGCCAGGTCTCGTAGAGAGTTCACTCTTTTTCAAACCAAGAGTTCTTTCTTCAAATTAAACAGTTTTCAGAGATCTTATGTATAAAACAAATCTAAGCAGACCTGCTCTTCCTGGAAGAGGCGGATGCCCTCTTCATCCCTGAGGTGCTACCCCCAGAAACTCAAGGGAGCCTGGAAAACGTGGATGTGATAAAAAGAAAAAAAAAAAAAAAGAACTGGGTTGTGGTGTCGAATGCCTGGGTTTAAGCCCTGATTCCCACTACCTGTCTCTGTGGCACTCTCTCTAGCACGGGTCCTTCTGTGTGGCATTCTACTTATTTGCATCTGCCTTCCCCATAAAACTCAGAACTTTGTCTAATAGCTCTTCCTTCACACATCCATTTACTCAATTAGCATTTATTGACCACCTACTAATTTCACTACTATTTATTGAGCACCTGCTACGTGCCAGGGATTCTTCCAGGCACCGGGGATGAAGCAATGAATGCAACTGTCAAAGTTCTGCACTTGTGTGATAGGAGAGTAATAAGAAACTCAACAAATAAACTATATAGAATAATTAGAAGATAAGGAGTGCTGTAGAGAAAAATACATCACCACTTAAATAAGGAGGTAAAGGAAGTCCCCCCCGGGAAGACGACATTGGAACCAGGAGTTGAAGGAGCCATGAGCACCCCTGGAGAAGAGAAGGTCCAGTCTGAGGGGAGAGCCAGGGCCAAGAAGTATGTCTGAGTTATTTAGGGAACAGTGAGAAGGAGGCTGGTGTGGCTGAGGTTGTGTTAGTGAGGGAGAAGCAGGAGAAAAATGAGGGCAGAAAAACGCAGCCACACAGTATAGGGTCTGGTAGTCACGGTAAGATCCTTAGACTTTTCTGAGTAACGATTAAAAGGTTGTAAGAACAGAAGTAACGAGCTATGACTCAGGTTTAAAAAAAAAAATGTCCGTATTGGAAATTGTCCATTCCCCTCCTCCTTGCTGAGTCCCAGGAGGCTGACTGTTAATGGACAACTGCACAGGCAGATGCAGATTTTGTGGAACCTAAAGCTTAATCAGCTAGAAAGCCTCATTCAAGGAAAAGAAAAGAGTTACCAAAATGAGATCTGGGAAGGGCCCCTGAAGTGAGAGGCCTCGAGGCTCAAGCTTCATTACTGCTAAATTTGCCCTTGACCTGGTCATGGGCGCTCTTTTGCCCTCTCTGGCTCCCAGTTGAGTTAGGCCGATCGTGGATGCAGCAGGCAAACAGAGGGCAGGAGAGAAAGGCCAGGATGTTCATTTCCTTGAGAGTGGCCATCTCGCTCTCTTGAGGGCACAGCTCCTGTCATGACTCCTCCTACAATCCAGCTCTTGTTGAGTCCAGTTGCCCCATGAGCTGGACCATCCCTTGTTTATTTCTTTGCCAATGGTAGTTTCATCAGCCTCTCCTCAGTCACCCTTTTGAGTGTGCCAGGACCCAATGGTACACTCACTCCGAGTGCTTTGTTCAGAGTGGGAAGATAGGGGAGGGGCTAGGAGGCTGCTACAAGAACCCAGGCCGAAGAGATGACGGTGGCTTGCCTCAAGGTGATGGCAATCGAGAAAGAGAAAGCTCCAGGATGACTCTAAGACTTTCGATCTGGGTGCCTTCCGCTGCACCTTGTATCCTCACTCTCCACACATAGCTTAGTGTACCATGGAAACCTGATACCTTGTTGACTAGAATTCCACTTTTCCCTGACCGTCTAACTTGACCTTTCTAAGTCTCAGATCCCTTATGGGTAAAACAGAGATTTAAAAGAAAAAAAAAAAATAGCTTCCCTGAAGATATCCTGGAAGCACTCGACCTACGGTAAGTAGGATGTTTCTCTTTAAGGCCCACTCAGTCGGTCTCCACTTTCTCTGGAGGCTTCTTCTGATCAACCCAGCCTTGTAGAATGAGCAATTGCTTTCAAACCTATTGTGTCCACAATAAGGATCAAGCCACTCCTAACGTGAAGCTTTCACCCATTTTCTATGATGTTAGTGTTTGATCTCTTCAGCTCAGTTTTAGACTTCTGTAAACTAGGAACCTTGTCATCTCATGATGTCCCCACAGAGCCTAGGTACAATGACATTAACCGCAGCATCAGCATTTCCTGAGTACGAGCCGCACGCCAGGAACTGTTGGAAGCATGTTAAGCACATTACCTTGTTCAATCCTGACAGCTAGACCACAGATGGGCCCTAATATCATCTCCACATTACAGACCAGAAAACTGAGGTGCACAGTGGTTAAGGAACCCACCCAGGGCCACTGCTCTCTCAAAGAGTCAAACCCAGATCCATCTGACTCCATTGCCAGCCATCTTAATCACAGCACTGTGCTGCCTTTTATCCATATAAGCACTCAAGAAATATTTACTTATTGATTAATTGGTAGCCTCTGCACATTAATGCTTCCAAGACTGTCTCTTTGTATGTCAGTCTGTTTTCCTCAAATGCCAACTCTACTGAACAATATATTGATCATTCCCTCTAATAATTTGTCATCTGGCGATGGCGACTTACAAACTGCCAATTGCCCAGAAGGAGGGTGAGAATAGGGGCTGTTCAAATCTTTGTTTAAGGAGTGAGAGTTCTTAAATGCTCCATTGTAACACATGTATCTTTTCCTGCTACTGGGCCATCCTGCCTGATTAGAGAGGATGATCTGGGGCTCTGGGGCCCTAAATCTGGCTGCTGGGCTCTTTCCTTCCCTTCCCCCAGCCCCAGAGCCAGCTGGCTGACAGACATTGATGGTATCTCAAGATAGATGCCTGTCAAGTGGTTCTCATGTTGTGACAGTAAGCAATTATGATTTATTTCACAAGGAATCAACAATAAACTTAGAAAAAGGGTGGGGGAAGATCAGAGAATTTAGGATGACAAATGCACTTGAGGGAATTTGGTTGATGGGTTTTTAACTAGAAGATAGAGAAGGGAATATTTTCAAGGAAGAAATACACACATACATATAGAACCCCTAGATCTAGACTATTCACTTCCTCCCATCTCTGGCAGGCAGGAAATTCCTGTTCTAAAGCCCTGATGAAACCTCACCTTTTCCAGGAAGCCCTCCAGATTTCTAAACCGGAAAGCATGACTCGATCCTCTGAGCCCCTTCTCTCTATATATCTAACCTCTCTGATGGCACGTACCATCTCTACCGTACATTGAAGTTTCTGGTACATTTATCCTATGTGTTCTACCAGAGTGTAACATCTTTCAGAGATGAGACAACAGAATTGCCTATGTGCAATAGGTGGATGCCTATGTGGTATTTTGCACATAGTTCAGTGAAAAAAATGTGTGTGTGTGCATGCAGGTGCACACAAGTGGGTGAGCATTGGTACCCAGTATCCTCCAGGGAAAGCAGCAGTAAATAGCTCACTTCAGAAGAGGAATATATTTGTCAACGCACTTCCAGTGGGAGCAGAGAAAACAAGCAAACCCCCAGAGGCCTCTCTCTGTTCCGTTCTGCATCATTGGCTCAGAAACCTCACCCAGCAGGTGAGTCCCTCATCTCATCTGCACCCCAGCCTCCTTCGTCTCTCCTCCTAGACAACAACTGTAAACAATGTCAAATTTTGCATAAAAGGTACTTCACTTGTACCTAGATGTTTGGTCCAACTATAAATAGAATATCATTGTTCTAGAAATTGAAACTAGAGAACCAGAATCAGCTTATTATATTAGTAACCAAAAGCATGAAAGCAAGTTGTGGGGAAAGAAACACTGAGAGTATGGGTGTGAGTCAAACTGCCTGGTTTCAAATTCCAGCTTTGCTTTTTCTAAGGTGCTTGAATGTTGGCAAGTCACTGGGTTTCTTCCTCTACGAAATGGAGATAATAATACCTGACTCTGGGGATCGTTAGGGATTAACTAGATGCTGTTCTGAAAGCCCCAGCACAGTGTCAGCCTTGTGCTAAGTCCTCAGGAAAGAACGTAGATAACACCAGTGGGAGGCAGGGGGCTGGTCCCCGCCTGCTACCGCCTCCGCCACGGCTCTTCCATGTCTCACTTTGGGCTCCCCCTCTTCCCTGGTTCTCTACTAACCAGAGTTACTCTACTAACCAGAGAACTAAGCGAGATGCTCTCTTGTCCTGCCACTTCTAAATGTCTATGAGTCAGGCCTAGGGAATGCACAGCATAGCAAACATGAGCATCATCCGGAGACAGGCGGCCCAAGTGCAATCCTGATGCCATCATTTCTGGCAACGCGGCCTTGAGCAAGTTATTTAAGTTCTCTTAGCTTTAGTTGCCTCACCCCTGAAAGAAAATAATGCCCGTATGACATTTATGAATCCAGGGGCCCATGTGGTCCAGTCCCATTTAGCAGCCAAAAATTATTTAGCAGGAATTCTATTTGTACAAGAAACTCTCAAACGATTCACAATAACATTTTACAAATTCCCCCTATCCTTTTTCACTCCTCAATCCTCTTGCCATCTGCCCACTTGCTCTGGCACATCTCACACAGCATAACCATGAAACATGCTCACCAGCCTCAGCCACATGGGGCTTTTCCCCCCTCTTCTCTACCCCCACCTCCCTTTCAATAAGAGTCCACCCTTTTTAGGAGAGATCTGGAGGAAGAAAACTCGGTGAGAAAAGAGAATTCTCTTCATTGGGAGCAGATGGGGTGGCGGTTGTGGGGCTGTGAATCTTCCCAAGTAAATAAGTAAATAAGTTTTATTCTGTCATTCTTAAGTGGCCATGCAGAGGATGAAATTAGATAATTTGTACTAAGCAGTCAGCTCAGTGTCTGACATGTAGAAAGTGCTGAAATATGAGAGCCGTGATTATTTCTGGTTTTGTGAACCTGCCTTTTCATGAAGGTTTTCATCCCGCTGCTGCCACCACACAGCCAACCTTCTCATCATCACCTCCTGCATCTGACCATCTTTCTCACTCCCACGGCTAAATTCCACTCAGGTCCCAGTCATGTCCCATGCCTATGCCTAGAACACTCACTGTCGCTTCCTCCTCAATGACATCCTGGTTCTTCCACAAACGCTTCCTACCTCCTAGGAAAGGAAGTGTTTCTCACCCAGGCACATACACCCTTGGGGGCCTGAACATGCCATTCTAGTAACTTCCAGTTGCCTCTCCCATGACACAAAAGGCCTTCTCACCATGGTTGTCACATGTCATCCGATCTTAGAATGCAGACTCTAGTGGGACAAGGGCTAACTCTGTTTAACAAACTCCGTGGAGCGTCTGATCCCAGACAGGGAATACTGGAGAGTGAAGTACCCATGTATCCAGGCCTAAGTGAAACTCAGAGAGGAATGCAAGAGAAGCAAAGGAGCTTATGCTACCAAGAAAGGCAAAAACCATGGGAGGGAATCGAGTTGTGCAGTAGGCACTGAAAGACATATGATTTACTGAGCATTGAGAGAGTCACACTGGAGCTCATTAAGGCAAAAGAACAAAGTCTAACTTTGTGCCTCTGTTTTGTCCATTTTCCTATCCCAGCTCAGAACTGAGGCCTTTTCAGTTGCTGCCTTTTATATATTGAACCTTGATTTTAAAGACCTTTATTTATCCATATGTGGCCCAAATGACCAAGAAGAGAGCACAGTGTGACATCCTCCATCCCCGTTCCCAGGGACATAACCATTCTACCCAGGACCAAAGCCTTACAAAATCAGTAATGTGCTAATGGGGAAATATCAGGCATCGTCTTGCAGACAAGAGAGGTATTGGGCAATAAAAGGAGGCCCTCTTAGACCCAGAAATCCCTCCAAGTAGGGAAATCAACCACTTCACCCTGGAAAAAGATGGATCAGGCTCAGCAGATGATAACACTGATGGTGAGTGATTAGAAATCATGTTCAGCAGAAAGAGACACTTTTATTCCTTCCTAGCAGCAAAAGAAAACCTCAATAAGCACTTTTCGGCTGGATCCATGGTTACTATTGATGTTCACATGGGAAATTAGTGGCATGTGTGACAATAACTTGAATTTGGGGGGGACCTGGGAACCCACTGGATTATCAGCAAGATGAGGCCATCAGACCCCAGATGAGGCCATAGGACCAGTATCCACAGGGAGAGCAAAAAGCCACACCCAACTCTGAGCTGCTCAGGGCCCACGATGGAGCACTATTTTGAGGAAGACCAGGGAGCCTGACCAAAAAGAAGGTCTGCAACTCCTACTCTAGGACAATTCATGGAAGGAATTCAGGGAATTTGTCTAGGAGAAGAAAAGACTGGTGGTCTTCAGTGAAGGATGAAGCTTGGGAGTGAGGAAAAGGTTTTGTTAAGGAGTTAACAGGAAAGTGAAGTTCAAATATTTGCAGAGCTCGCATATAGATTGATGAGTGAACGTCATAGGAACACGTGTTTTAATGAAGACAGATTTTTACAGGAAGAACTCTCTGACAGCCAGATCTGACCAAAGAACAGGAAGTCTTGCTGGACATCCACCTGGAGAGTGCAGACTAGCAGAAGTGGGGAGCTCTGTAGATTGAATAGTCGATGGATGGATGGATGGATGGATGGATGGATGGATGGATGGATGGACGGACAAACATACAAGCTGGATTGACAAGCAGACGTGTGTATGTATATACGGACAGCTGAACGAATGTAAGGATAGAAAGGCACACATATATAAATGTATGGACAGAGGGAAGGACACATAGACAGACATATGTAAGATGTGTGGATAATGATGCCTTCAGAGCTGCCTTCCGACTCTGCGAATCTATAATTATGTGATCATTTGGGCAAGAAATACCTAGTTTTTAGGATTTCACAGACTGGTAAAATATATGGGATTGACATAAAGTTACCAGCTTTTAATTTTGTCAGATTAAGAACATCTGTATAACAACCACCATCTACTGAAACAGATGAAACAGACACAGAAACAGATGGAATGAAGAACAGTCCCTTCCAAGCAAGGACCACTGATAACCTGTATGTTATTTTACATTAATATTTTTATATTGTCCTAATTTTTCTTATTTAATAGATGCAGGTTTGAGAATTAGTGATTTATACATACATTATTCATGTTATTTTCAACTACATTTCCTGAGCCACAGACTCTAATGACCCTAAAAAGGAATGAATTTATATCAGGCTTCAAAAATTCCATTGCCTTTGAGATCAGGCAGGTAATGTAAGTGAAGCGGATGGAGCAAGGGGACTGTGGGGACAGGATAGGTGAAAACCTGGAGAAGCCACACTCGCTGTCACCATGCAGGACTGTCACTATTGCAGGGAGGCAAACTCGGTGTTGCTAGCCAGATTTTCTGATCTCCTGAAAGAAACTGGACATATAAATTTTGAGATCAATCTCTTGATTTAGAAATATTTGCAACTAATTTTTTTAAACTGACCTATGTTCAGGCCAACATCCTTGACCCAATCAAAGCACACACACCTGTGGATCAGTCATGGGTTTACAACCTACGCTTAGATACTGAATTTGGAGTGAGAGGTGATGGGGGAAAAAAAAAAAAAAAAAGCACCTAAAGAGCAACCAAAGAGCTTCTCTGATTAATACTGAGGGGGTGGGGCACCAAAAAAAGCTACCAAATTCCTCCTCCGGGTGGATAATTTCTCCGCAGTCTATTTCCGGGAAAGCTGTAATTCCGGATCCAAACAACCTATGATTTACATCCCGGCCGGTGTAAAAGATATTGTGCTGAGCCTTCCGAGTGTGCTCTGTGTGTTTGTATAAATCTCCCTACTCAAAATATCTCCCACAGTTGACTGACAGCCCGTGTAATTTAGCAGAAGGCTAAAAATTAAAATCTTCGAGCCTGCTGAGGGAGCGAAAGAATACAGTAACACTACGGCACCGCCCCCTCGCCCAGGCCCGCGCTCGGCAGATGCCAGGGCTGTTCATTTTGGAGACAGAACAAAATATTTGTATTTAGATTTATTAAGTCATTATTCCACCATTTGTTCCAATGCACTTTATTAAAACCAGATCTCATCTCTGTTTTGAAAGTATTACCTGATTTACATAAGCCGGTCTCAGCCCTAATTACGGCTTCCTTTGGTGTCTTTTCATTCCGAGGGAGGTTTGCTCCCCCCCTCCTGTTTTTGTCGCCTGCCTTTATGGCCCATATGTCTGCCTTGAGATAGCAAGAATCTTCAACCTATAAATAGACAGTTCAGAACAGCCCCGCTGCCAGTTATCTGTCCACACATCAACATTACCATAATTGCAACAGTGAATGTGTAATCTCTCTAATCACACGTTCCAGTCGGAAGACTGGATTGGGTTTCATAAATTGTATAATTTGAGGCTTTCCTGAGCTAACCGCTGGGCGGGTAGGCTGCTGTGGGTTGTCCAGGGTTTGGCCATGCCCCTCAGCCGGGCTGGGGCAGCACAGTGACACACACCTGAGACAGGCTGTGGATAATGGCCTTGCTACTCTTGCTCTGAGACAGGGCACTTGAGAAATATGAGAAGCACAACTTTTTGAGGCACTTTTTATGAGTGAGGTACTTCGTACATGCTCTTTTTAATTCTCATTCTGTTAACCTTATAGGAGAAATGCCATAAATATTCCCATTTTACAGGTGATGACATCAAGTTTCAGAGAGGTTGAGTTTCCAAGGGTCACGCAACAAGTAGCTGAGACTCAAATGCAAGTGTGAGATTCCATTTTACTCCCAGTTAAACAGCTTTCATCTATAACATGGCACAGTTGAAGGCTTCAGTGTTTCCTTTTTTAGTTCCTCCAAAATGCTTTCATTTCTGTCATTTTACCTAATCCCCAGACCCAACAGAAGAGGTTTTTATAGATAGAAAAACTGAGACTCTGAGAGGGTAAGTACACTGCCCTGGGTCACAGGGTTTGTGAGGATAGAATTGGAATTTGAATCCGCACTGACTCCCAGACTCCAAGCCTCCATAGTCCAGGTGCTGTCTGGGGATGATCCTTCCTCTTTCAGAGCCTTTGTTTTCTTTACCAGCCTCTCAGAAGGATGCTGTAATTGGACCAGTGTCAGCGGGCAGAGCCCTGAGGGAAGGTGGGGAGGGAAAAGGCCTGGCTTTCTGCCAGTTTCCCCAGAACCCCCCTGGGGACACCTCTTCCTCCAGGCCTTGTGGGCGCTCAAGGAAATTGTCTCTGAAGACCCCTGGGGAACTGCTAGGAAAGGGCTTTTGTTTTTCCTTACAAGCTTCCTCTGGGCTATGTTATTCAGACTGAGGTAGGTCTCTGGAGTGGGGAGGAGGCTGATGACACCCTGATAAATGGGCTGGTCCCCGCAGACCAAGGTAATTGTGTAGCCTTGCAAAGTTTCAGATGTCTATTAGCTGCTTTAAATTGAGCACTAATCAGAAGAAGGCCATGTTACTCCCTGAGCTCTCCCTCCCTCACACCCTCCCTCTCTTTCTCTCAGAAGGAGCCATCTAATCCAACTCTAATTTTTCCAGATGAGGAAACTGACACTAAGAAAGGGGAAGGACTTGCCCAAGATCATAAGTACATCCTGAGTTCTTTTTTTAGTGGTTCTTGAGCTGCATGCAAACGTGCGCGCATGTACACGCAGGCATGCGCACACATGTGCATATGCATATACATAGACATACATGCACATATCCTCCCACACTCCTATTTCTACATTCATTAACTGGGTCTCCAAGCTTTTTATACCTGTCAGTATTTTAGGAAAGAAATTGGGGACCAGTGTCCTCCTCAACCCTGTCCTTATAGTGTGCTGGCGCCACCAAGGAATCAGAAAACTTAGATCTCACGTGGCTCTGTCATGGCCCCTAACCCACAGAGTAACCCACCGTGAGCTCTGCCCCCATCTCTGGGCATCACAGCCTAGCCTGGCCGGTGGAAATGAGGGCATTGTACCCCTTCGCTTCTACACAATGTCTAAACACCAAAGACAGGCCCAGAAGAGACTTGGCTAAGTGGATTGACCTCTCAGCAGGGCACTGTCTGAGGCATGGCAAGGAGTGAAGTAGTATTACTCCAAGTGTGGTCCCCAGACCAACAACAGCATCAGTATCACCTGGGAGCTAGTTTGAAATGCAGATCTATGAGCCCCATCCCAGCCCTTCTGAATCATAATCTTGGCAGATGGTGCTGTGTTTCAGCAGGCCCTTGGATGTTTCAATGCATGCCTCGGTTTGAGAA
This sequence comes from Pteropus alecto, assembly GCF_000325575.1. Lineage (NCBI taxonomy): Eukaryota > Metazoa > Chordata > Mammalia > Chiroptera > Pteropodidae > Pteropus > Pteropus alecto. The sequence goes on from NW_006442512.1 coordinate 5,385,549, forward strand.
TGACAGGTCCAGATCCTGCTTGTCTCTGGATATCCTTCCCGGGTGGAGAGTCCCTGAGGCTCACCCTACTCTGATGGTTCAGACCCAACTCAAACATTTACCTCACCCACTTCATGCAGAATTACTTTCCCCCACCTCAGGTCTTCTGTAGCACTTGAAAAATAATGTTCTTAAAGTACAAAACCTATTGCCTTATATTCTATTAGCCTGGTCTCCCCTGCTAGACTCTGAGCTCCAAGCCCATCTCCACAGGCTCCATGGCTCCTGGTAATGCCTAGAGCCTGATAGGCACACAACGCAAATGTATGTATGCTCAACCCCAGTCGTACTGACCACTGAGTCCCCAAGGACCAGGTTCTGTGGCAAACTCAATGATTGTTCTAGACATACGAGGAGACAGCATCATTTTACAACTGAGAAGTCTCCCTCACTTTTTCCCTGGGACTCCTGAGGGCTGCCCCTCAGATTGCCTCTCCTCCCCTGGTTTCCCCCAGCACCCACCTACGTCTGCCTCTGGCCAAGACTACCCTGTCAAGACACATCAGGCTTGGGTCTAGCACAGTCTAAGAAGATGCCTGGGTACGACCTCCTACAGCCCTCCTGACCCACATCAGGAGAGCTTGTCCAGGGCTCACAGGCTGGCTCTTTTAGTGTGGAAGGGCTCCTCTCCTCTGTGAGAAATGGCCAAGCAATTTGGGAAAGTCAGACCCTAAAGTACTCCTGGAAGGCCTGACTATAGCAAGCTGGTTTCCTCCAGGCCCCACACAAGATCACCTCCTCCAGGAAGCCTTCCTTGGTGCAATGACCCAGGAGGCAAGAGAGGTGAGTTCTCTCACAGGCCCCCTTCCAATACCTTAGCAAGCTCAAATTCTAGGCACCTCAGAACTTCAGCATCTTTCTTGGTCACATGGGGATTGAGACTCACTGCCTGAGGACAACAAGTTGTCCCAGACGCACTGGCCAGTTCCAAACCCAGAAACAAATGTCATGAAGCTGGAATGTCATTCAAACCCCGACTCCCCACACCTGCCTGCGGGAGGCTTTCTTTCTCTAAATTCTGTTCACCCAGGTGGCACTCACCTCATTAACTCCCTACTGCCTCAGGGTCCTTGCACATGGTCTTCCCTTTGCCCTTATCCTCTTTCCCATGAAGTATTTCAAACACAACCCTACGAACTAGTGGCTGGTATGGCAGAGACAAGGGTGTGGCTGGGAGTGGGACAGGGAAGGAGGACAGCCGTCCAATGAAATGGCATAGGAAAATAAAAAATAATAAAAATCAAAGTCCTATCTCAATTTGGGCCTGCCAAATAAAAGACTTGGGTTCTGTATTGTCGTCGCACCCTCCTCCAATCATGGGAAATAATTTAGTGGTTAGTATGTTTGTATGCGTGCACATGTGTGATTCCTCCGAGCACAAATTGGGCCCATTTAACCAGATTCTGCGTCATGTTCTTTTCTTTAACCCCCAGACATGCGACCTGATCAATGAACCACCTCCTTGAGTACCCACTGGGTATTGGGTCCTCTGTTGCGGTTCGGCTTCCAACAAATAGGTTCTTTCCTAACTGGCAAAGGCCTAACAATGATAAGCCAAGTGTCCCTGTGTCTCAAGGATCACTGACTCCCTGTGTGCAGAGAGCTCTGGGAGACTAGCCTCACTAGAAGATTTGGAGAGCACCCTGTGGTAAAAACTGCGTCACTGAGGTGTACACCAGGAGGCTTAGATGGCAGATAAGAGATCTGTTGGTTTTTCTGGCAAGTCCAGCCAGAGCGGCGTCTTGTTACTGTGTCTCTGAGCTGGGCTCAGCATCCCTGGAATGTGAACTAGATGAGCAGTGAGGTTTCCTGTTGACGCTTGCCCCAGCAAGATGGTCCTCGGCTAAAGTTCTCAGGTTGCACAATACCTGGAGCAGGTTGGCTGTCAGCAGGTGCTCCTGGTGCTCAAAGGGAGGGGAAACATCCATGACTACAGGGCTGGGCCTTCCCTTGCCTTCTGCCCAGTGCCAGAGGCAGAAGACAGGATTCCTGGCAGGTCTCCCCTGCCAGGGAACATGACCCCAGTCCCTCTCCAGGCCCCTCTACTGTCCTCTTCAGAGGGGCCCTGGCTGCTCTGGAAGGACCTCAGCAGGGGTGATATTGACCTCAACCAGACAAATATCCCCATCTCAGTGAAGGCCTGGAGCAGGGCAGCTAACCTACACAATACCCTATTGTGCTGGGCAGTTTGTTAATAGTTTTCCCATATTCCCTTTCGCTCCCACCATGTAACTGAGAGGAAAGGTGGAATGAAGTGACCTGACCTGCTTTAAAACTCACACTTGCATTTTTCTAAAATCCAGGGCTCTGACTTCTGGTCCCACATTCTATCCACAGAGCTGTGTGCCTGGCTTGAACTCCCTTAAGAGCTAACAGTAAGCTAGTATGCCTCAGCTTAGTAATACAAGGGCAGCCGAGTCTGGAATGAGGCCAGCTAACTTTGGGGCATCCTGAGGCTGCTGGCCTTGGCTGGGAATACTCTCCCACCTTCCAGCCCTCAGTGGTGGCTGTGTCCAGCAGGGCGGGTGACTCAGCAGCCTTTGTTCCTACATATCTGGGTGGGTGAGCCACTCTCCCCCAGCATTGGTTTGGCTAGGCCCTTCTGGGGGTGCTGCGGCAGCCAGCCTTCCATCAGCAAGGCCTGAGGCCTTGGACCTGCCTTCCCACAGCTCAATCACAGGGTTTGGCCTCTTTTTCAGCCCACTGGCTTCTCTCCTGATATTAGAGGGCCACTTCTAAATTCTTCTGGCCACCTCAACCCTCCCCTCAGCCAGGCTGTGGTGCTTTTCTTGGCAACAGTCCCAGAGCCCCTGTGCTGCCCCCATAAGAAGATCATCTCCCAGAGCAAACAGCTTGACTGCCAGGCCCAAGGGCCCCTCGGCTCGTTTAGAATGAGTCCCGTGGTGTGTGAAGAGAAGGGGCATGAAACCAAGGAGGGAAATGGATCTTGGCTGGATTTTCAAACGGGATACATGAGAAGGCAAGATACAGTTACGTTGTGCAGGTAAAGTGCAAGACCATCTGCTGGAGTCCGAGAGAAACACCACGTCTCAGGCTTTGACTCTAACCCAGGAGGCAGCATAAAGGAGTGGCTCAGCACTGTGAACTTGGGCAAAGCCCATCAGCTCTCAGATCCTGAGTCCACACCTGTAAAGTGGGCATGACCATGCCTGCCAGCCAGTGTTGCCCCACATAACACACACAATCCTTCTCATAAAGGGCCTGGCTGGCAAAGGCCTGTTCCAAAGTGCTCCAGACGTGGGTATTTCTTTCCATTCAGGGTGTGAGTACAACGAGATTTGTGCAATCTTTTATTGCTCTCATTTCACATTCGTCATCCTGGGATCCTGTGGGAAAGGACCTCTGAAGCACTTTGCAAATGGCGCTGTCCGCTGCAGTTGCTGGCTGCTGCTCTCTGTCCTCCCAGCAGCTCTCTGGGAAGCAGAGCAGACGTTACTCCACTCCCCTCACACACACTTGCCCCACGAGGAGCCAAAGATCGGAAACAGGAAGCACCTTGCTGACAATCATTCTGCAAGTAAGGATGACTAAAGAAACTAACTTTGTTGAGCACTAAGTATTATCCAGCCACTGGGGTGGCACTTCAGACACTGAAGTGCATAGGACACGATCTTGCCAAAAAATGCTCATGAGGCAGAGGTGGGGAGAGAGGGAAGGAATGAGGGGTAAGTGCAAATGATCTCTGTCCCAGACGGGGAGAGAACAGGCTGTACATGAAGTGTGGACGCCTCACCTAGGGGACTCTGTTTCAGTGAGAAATCACTGCTGCTCAGGAGGATCCCAGAAGATTCATGAAGGATGGACTTAGGGCTCTGAAGGATGAGCAGGAGTTTGCAGGGTAGAGAAAAGAGAGAAAGGGCATGAAGGCCTTATACCTAGGCTGACCAAGGGGCTAAGCACTCTTCCAGAGCATCCAGGTGCTGTCCTGGTCATGAGTGACTTCACAGGTGTTAGGAGGCCCCCAAGGGACATCAAGACACATCCACTGAGGGACACGTTTACAACCTGTGACCCAAGCCTCTGCCTTCCAGGAACTAGTCGGGTGAGACAAGACTCATCCCTGGCATATTTAGAGAGCAATACTTGCCAGCAGGGCTCCAACGGCAGGTGTGGCCCATGGAGGCTGATGTCACTTCACTCCACAGGTGACTATGCAGACTCCTCCACAAGCAGACATACATACGCAATTTTGCATACCATTCCCAGGGGCTCCAGGACAATCCCCCACCAGCCCATCCCCAATATGGTCCAACTCCTGCATTTTGCAAATGAGTAAACTGAGGCAGAGACAGAATGCGACTTGCCAGAGGCCCACATGAATCAGGGCAGAACAAGGCCTAGACTCCTGGCTTCTGCCTTATGATTCTCCCATAGGCACCCTGCTGCGACCACTGCCTCAATATGTGTCTCTGCCCAGCTGCTATTCGCAGGGTCTTGCTCATGATGGAGAGGATGAGTATACATTTTCTATCACTCCCAGTAATAGCCTGTTCCCAGCTTGTGACTCCTCTCTTAGTAAAACTTCATTCTCACTCTCGTCTCCCATGCACAGTCCTACCGGCCCTCTGCCTCCTGGTGCCCCATCTGTGGCAGGCCCCACTCGCCCAAACCATACATGGGCATCCTCCTCCCTCCTGCCCTTGCACACTCTCTACAGCCAACCGCTGGCTGGATTTGATTTGTACTCAAATCCAGACCTTTGTCTTTATCTCCAAGAATTCAGGCCCTCCTCATCTCCTGCTAGGGCTGTTACCACAGCCAGAAAAATATTTCTAAAGCACACAAACATGTCATTTTTCTGCTAAAAACCTTGCAGAGGTCCCCTATGGCCTTCAAAATTAAGATCGAGCTCTTGGTGGGGTCTACAAAGCCACACACAGTGGTCACCATCTGCCAGCAGTATCTCCTCCTGCCTTATGCCCACTCCCATCTTGGCACCAGCCAGGCAAATGCTCCACACTCCCCACAACCTCTAGACCATTTGTTCCTGCTGGTCCTTCTATCCAGAGGAATAAGATGTGCTTGGGTCAGTTGAGTACCCTTTGACCTCAAGGTTTGCTTGCATGCTTGTTTTTAAAATTCAGAACAGAAATGTTCGCAAATGACCCAATCCCATTTCCCACTTCTGGACTTTTGAATACCCCTTGCACACAAAAGAATCATTTGTAAACATCTTTCCACAGTGGTTTCCTCATACAGACTAACACAACTTTTTATGTATGGTATTTCTAGGGCCTGAAATTAAAATCAGGAGAAGGGTCAATATAGCAGTGTTCACTGGCCCATTTGCTGATGGATAAATAACGTAATCAAGAAGTTTAACCCATAAATTCAACAGGAACGAGGCCTGATATTCAAAGTCCCAGACGATTCAGAGTTGGAAGAATAATAAAGCACATCTGAGATGTGCTATCCGTTGGGCAGATGGGAGCCCGGGACACCACCCCCACCCCCTTCATCCCACCCGGGGTTCTGTTTGAGGGTAAATCTCACAGAAACACAGCCCAAGGTAGCCACATTCTTGGCTCTCCTAACTAGATTTTCAGCTTTCTAAAACAGCAGCTCCCTGTGTTATGTCTGCAATTTGTGAGATCTGATAAGAGACTTGCTTCCAAGTTCAAAACGGACTGAACTTCATAAAAAGTTTCAAAGAGAGGCCCTATTTATGCTGTGCAGGCAATACACAGAGGAGATGAGAGAGTCTGTAAGTCAGGCCAGCTGAGGGGGATCCCAGAATCAGCTCTGTGGACCTAGGCAAATCGCTTACCTTCTCCATCCCTGATGTCCCAATGTGCACAGTGGGGGCTATCATAAACTTACCTCCTCAGGTTGTAGAAAACGAAGTAATGCAAATGAACATCTAGTATGTGCTCAGTAAATCGTTCTTGTGGTGGTAGTGGTTGCAAATGAGACCACCTGTGTGAGCTACATCAATGTACATTAAAAATAGTTTTTGGCAGAGTGAGACCATCTGAGCTGTGGAAGTGAGTGGTGTGGGCCAGCAACTTAGAACTACAGCTTAGTAAAGGAGAACTCGACAGAACTGAAGCTTTCAGGGGACAAATGACAGGTGCAGAGGACTGGATAGTGGCCCCCAAAGAGATCAGGTCTTAATCCTTAAAGCTTGTAAATGTGACCTCATTTGGAAAAAGGATCCCTGCAGATGTGATTAAATTAAGAGCTTTATGATGGGGAGATTACTCTGGATAATTGGAGTGGGTCCTGAGTACAATCACAGTGTCCTTCCAGGAGACAAACAGAGGGAGAGTTAATAAATAGACACAGAGCAGAAGGTGATGTGAAGACGGAACAGAGAGATTTGAAGATGCTGACTTTGAAGACTGGAGTGATGCAGCCACAAGCCAAGGAATGCTGGCAGACACCAGAAGCTGGAAGAGGCAAGGACAGGATTCTCTCCTAGAGCTTTTAGAGGGAGTGTGACCCTGCTCACCCCTTGATTTTGGTCGAGACTAATTTTGAATTCTAGCCTCTAGAACTGTGAAAGAATAAACTGCTGTTGTTTTAAGCCACCAAATTTGTAGTAATTTGTTACAGCAGCTCTAGGAAACTAATACTTCCAGAATCATAGATTCGAGCCCATTTTTCTCATGAGGAAAGGTAGACTCAGAGAGCAAAAGTGACTTCTCCAAGACCACGCAGTGTATTAGTCCCTTTAGCAAAGGCCAGACCCAGGTCTTCAGATGCCCGCACCACTGTGCTCCCTCTTCCATCTGCCCTACTTCCTCCTGGCTACACAGGGACCCCTGCGAGGCCTTAGGCCCCTGCCCCAGGAGACCCCTGGTTTGCCATAGTGACTTTATCTTTACTTACCACTGCCTTCAGGTGAGACCAGTTTGTACCAAACACTGACCCCGTGGTCACCACTGCCCCCAGATTGGATGTTCACCTGTCACTTGTTGAGTTCTTTGGGAGCAGATTCTGAGAGGAAGTGGGGTTGTTGGATGTCCACCTGTCACTTGTGTCACGGGTTGGGTTCTTTGGGAGCAGATTCTGAGAGGAAGTGGGGTTCCAGATGTTTATTAAGGATCTGTACTAGTGAAAGAAGGGGGAAAAAGTTGGATTGGATAAAGGGAGGTTGATGTTGAATTATGATGCAGTCCTGACGAAGCCTCGGCCAGTCCAGCAGGGAGTCGTCCTGTGTCCAGCTGGGGTAGTCAGCACCTTCCATTTCCATCTCATTCAGTCACCAGGTGCGGGCTGCCTTGGGGAGGGCATGACCTTGGGTGATGGATCTCTACAGTGAGATACACCCTGAAGGAGCCCACAGCTGGAGGCCACCTGCTGACTGCGCTCCCTGCAGCTGGGCAGTAGGTTTTTCTGAAGAGAGGGCCTGAGTACGTGTGAACCACAGACAGCATTACCATGTGTTCTTCAAACAAAGGTGCATTTCAGTGGGGCCTGGACAGTTTGCCAAACAGCAGCCCCACCCTACACAGTGGCCAAGACCCTCCATGCTCAGAGTGGAATCTCTGTACCAGTAGCCTGGACATCACTTGGAACTCGTTCGAAATGCTGACTCTGTTTTGGGCCCCATATTCTATTTGAGAAGAAAGCTCTACATTATGGATTAGACAGCTCTAGGGGCCCAACCGAGCAGCGGTTTGTTTTTGTACAGCCTTTGTGCTAAGAATAAGTTTTGCATCTTTTACAAAGAAGAATATGTGACAGAAACTGCATGGCCCGGAAAGCCCAAAATATTTATGATGTGGCCTGTTGCAGGAAATGTTCTTCAACCTCTGCTCTAGAAAGTCCTACAAGCAGGTGATGCAGTGGGTGGAGATCTTTCCTAGAAGATCCCGCCTAGTGTTGGTGGCCAGGCCTTTCCCCCTTAATCACAGTTTCCTGGCTTGTTTTTTTCTTTGCCCCCTCTTCCCCTCTCATACCTCCACCTTCTTTTTTGATTTCCTTCTCTCCCCTCCTCACTCTCCCTTCTCTCTCCCTCTATTGTAACTTGTGCTTCTCAAGCTCTCTCTTGCCCCATCTCTGAGACCTTCTTTGTGTCTGCACATCTGTCTCATCCCGTGTCCTTCCCTTGCACTCTAACTATAGAACAAGAGCCGCCTCATGCCACATCAGGGTGGTCAGCTCAGGCTGCTGTTTGGAGCTGTCATGGGCACTGCAGGCGGCCCCCAGACCTTGCTATCCTTAGTCTTGCCACATCCACACCTGCACTGTTAATGCCCACAGCTTCTGGCATTCTCTTCTCAGCTCTGTCTGCTCCGTACTCTTTCTTTGCCCCCAGCTGTACCTTCTCCATGAGGCCTTTAATCTTTGCAGTTTTCCCCCCACCCCAACATCCCTGACTCCTTTGTGAAATGCAAATGAATTGGCATCTCATTACTCATTCTGTGCTGTATCTATAGCCTTCTCTTGTTAGGTTCCTGTGGAACATCCCTTCATCAGCTGAGAACTCAGCCCGTTAGGAGCACTTCTGCTTCAGGGAGGTCCCTCACCCCTCCCTCACAGCTTGGTCAGCAGCCACCTTATCAGTGGATTCCAGAAACAGCCAGGTGCGGTCGCTCCACCCACCACTCACTCTAATTGCCAGCATCATTCTGGGAAGTGAGGGATAAGACCCAGTCTCTGACCTCAGGGAGACAACTGTGGGGACGAGGAGCCAAGCTCTGCATGTGTAACTTGTGTAACTGTGCATGACCTGCCAGGCAGTAGGTGATGACATGGGAAACGTGCCTAAAGTCAGTATAGTCTTGGCAGTTTGATGGGCTAAATTTAAACTCAGGAAGAAGATGGTGGAGAGCTTGAGCCCACTCATCTTAAGCCTCAGTACATGTTCCTTAGTCATGGAGAAGCAGCGTGCTGTGGGAGGAAGGGAACGATACTCCAACCTACCACTCTCTGGGAGACTTTGAGCCTGGACCCCTCCAGATCTCAGTTTCCTCATCTGGGAACTGAAGACAGTGAGCCAGCATGGGGAAAATGAGCTTCTGTGCAAAACGCTAGCACAGCTGGGCACCACGTAGGTGTTCCAGTGAATGTCAGTCTCAGTTTTCTTTGCCCTCGTGATCCCAAGGGGTGGACACAGGATGGATAGAGTTGGAGGATTTCTGTCCAGTGCACAGTCCCCACCTTGGCCCCTTCCCCTCCCAGCTCCTCCTAGCCCACGGCTGCCCACAGTCGCTCCCAGAAGCTCCATCTTATCCCAACCAATCCTGACAGAAGTTGAAAGGTCAGTCTTCTACCCACTTACTGAAAGAAAGAGACTCCCCCTCCACTGGGCTAAGTATGGGAGAGCTGTACCCCTGCAATCCATCACACCAGGGCCACCCTACAGAGGCTGACACCCCATACAGCCTGCCTCACAGTGTCCTACAGATCCTCTGGCCTCTGCAGTCTGCCCAGGTGGCCTGTCTATCCCATTCCAGTTTCCTCCAGCCCTGCTACCCTCACTCTACCTGGCTGCAAGCAGCCTAGCTCTTCCCAGCTCTTGTTGCTTCCATCCAGACTGAGTCTTCTTCCCTGAAACCTGCATCTTCCTAATGCTTATGGTTCATATGAGACCACCAAGCTCTGAATTACCCATTGGTCATTTTTTTTAATGGTCTGAGTGTGTGTGAGTGTGGTCATGTTGTTCCAGCAGACTACAAGCTCCTTGAAGGGGAGGACCACACCAGATGAAGCACAGGCAGCGCTGGGATCCTGGCACACCCAGCAAACACCTTGGCAGATCAGCTGGATGACCTGATTTCATCTGACTCACTGGTACCAGATCAGCAAATGTGTTTGGTGGAATCTGGAGAAAGCGGGGGTGAGAAAGAATGAGAGCTCATTGAACAGCTACTATGTGTTAGGCACAGATGCTAGTAAGCCATTCCAAGTAGGTGCTGTCATTTGATGCTCACAACAGCCTTGTAAAGTAGATGTTCTCCCCCTTTTCACGGTAGGGATCTGAGCCTAAGGGAGCTCAAACAACCAACACAAGGTTAAACAATGACAAAGTCGTGGGGCCTAGCCTGCAGCAGACCTGTCTGCCTCCAGAGTTCTCAGCTCCTCTGATTGGCTCAGTTGCTCAGAGCTCTCTGCCCTCTCACTCTGGCCTGGTCTGGCACATGTGGCCAGTTGGCTTAACTCATTGGTCTTTGCTTGGCCTCTGGAGCTCTAGTGGCCTTTGCTCCATCTTTCCTGGCCAGCTCCTTGGGGCTGGAGCTAGAAATCTGCACCCCTGGAGAGGCCCAGGCCATCTTGTATCTGGAACACTGGTCGTGTGTACAGGCACTGCCAACCACCAGGCCAAGGACCTGTGGAGTTTGTGACCCTGCCATTGACTCTCATCAACCAGGTACAAGCGGGTGCTGCTGTGGTGAGCTTCTCTTTTCAGTGATGTTGGAGCTAGAAAGCCCTTTGTGACCACCTGGCCCAACTCCTTTTTTCTATTAATGGGGAAACTGAGCCCAAGGGTGGAAGGTGGTTTGCCTAGGACTTCAACAAAGCCAGGTTCAGGAACCAAGTATCCTGACTCTCAGTTCAGGGCTTGTCCTACCATGCCCAGCTCAGTTTCACAAATGTGATGAGGGGACAGCAGAACTGGGTGCTTTCAGGTCACATGGAGAGAAGCCTGACTCTCTGCTTCCTCAGGAAGCCACACTCTGCTTGTCTCCCTGGAAGAGCCATGCCAGACAGAGCAGGTCGGCCTCCAGGCACTGAGAGGGAATGCTGCAGGGGAAGGCTGGTGAGTCCCATAATTTTTCCTGGAAGAAAGGCCATGAGGTGGGTAAGGTCTGGCCCAGACACGGGCCTCCAGATATGCTGGCTGAATCCATGAAGGAAGAGGGCTTTCCAGCTGAGTTGAGAAACAGGCCAAAGGGTAGGAGGTGAAGCCTTAAAGGACAAAGCCTCATGGATGGTCTGAACATTCTGCCACAGTGTGGACTACAAAGGGATACAAAGGCTTGGCTTCCCCTTGCCCCTGTGCTCTGGGGAACATCCCCTGGTACTCCCAGACAATGGCAAACCAAGCCCAGAGTTTCCCAAGATTGCTGTTGAGACACAGCCTATGCTGCCAGGACAGCCTGGGAGAGAGCACGTTTCCCACAGCCAACTCAGCTCCTGCCTTGAAGGAACTATTGCCTGCATGTGTGTCTCCTCCCCGCACTGAGAGAACCCTGTCAGAGGTGTGGGTCCATTTCCATGCAGTTACCTGGCCCTCCTCCTCCGACCGGGCCTTCTCTGTCCTCTGATGGAAAGATCGCTGTGCCCAGCAGAATGCCTGGCGTACCGGAAGTGCTCGGTAGGTCCACTGCATCTCTCAGGCTCTGCCCTCATCCGTCCAGCATTTGGCAACCTTAGAAGGCCCAGCCCCACCCTGCTTCCATCACCCCCTCATTCAGTAAGCCCTCAGTGTGTGAATGTGAAGCCCGGGCAGGACTGCCCGTGACGTAGACACACCCTGCTCTTGAGGGGCTTGTGTTGATGGAGCAGAGAAAACACAGACATAACCTCCTGCAACATATGCTAGAAAGTGGCAAAGTGCTTAGTGATGGGAGTGGTTGCTTTTAGCATCCACCTCACCCTTAAGTAGTAGTTAAGATACAGGCATGAGGCTCAGAGCCACATAAAAGCATGATGTATTCAGAAGGTCTCGGTTGTATAAGAACTTTGACCAAGGCACCTGGAGATGAAATAAGCAAGAACCCAAGGATGAAGGACCTTGGATGGCATGGTGGGGACCCAAGGAAGGATAAGAAGCAAGGAAATCATATAACCAGATTTGTGAAAATAAACCACTATGGCTACAGTGTCAAGAATTGGGTGAGGGGAGTGTAAGAGCAGCTGTCAGGAGCCCAGTGAGAAGGGGACAGCAATGGCCCAGGGGATAGCAGAGAGCCCAGGGCGATGGTCAGAAGGGTACAGCTGAAGAAAAAGATTTCAGGGCTATTCAGAAGGTGGAATTGACAGAATTAGTAACTGTTTGGGGGCAGAGTTGGGAGAAGGAGCGGGCAAATTTATCAGTGAAGGACTGGCATAGGACGTGCTCTTCTGGCTTGGGTGTGCGGATGGCTGGAAGTGCTGTGACCCTGGATGGGCTGATGGGGAGAGGAGCAGTTTGGGGAGCTCAGGAAAGAGACTGGCCCTGGAGATGGTGATTGAGAGTCCTGAGGTGAAGGGAGAAGTCCAGAAGGTGCTAGGGAGTGACCACAGAAGGGGCAACACTGGGTATGAGGAGCTCACCACCCCACCCTAAGCCTGCCTCCTCTGCCTGTCAGAAATTGCCTGCTTTTTTATGAACACAACCTACCCTGTCCTCATGGCAATACCTTCTTCCCTCAGCCCCACAGGTGGTGGTGTCTACTTCCCCAGGGTTGCTCACAGTGCAGGGCCTGGTCATAACCCGTGGCCGTGGTAGGCTGAGGCCCAGGGACTCATCATCCTACCTCACCCCACCGTGTTGCCTCACCTTCCAGCATGCCCTCCCTGGGTACCCAACAGACTACTCCCCAATCTTTCTCTTCTCCACAACCACCTTCAGCCATCCCTTTGTACCCAACCCACAGAGAACTTTTCATGAACAAGAAGTCACCCATTATTATGTTAGGTCACTGAGATGTCTGAGCTTATTTGTTACTGCATCATAGCCCAGCCTGTCCTCACTAATACAATCCCTATATGGAGAGCACATTATACCAAGCTTACCACTTGTTCTCCACTTCCAACTGTCAACATAGCGACCCCGCTCCCCTCCCCATCTCTTCTAAGCTACCCTCTTTTCTGCCTCAAACTCTTGAAGCCCTATCTACACTCACTTATACTGTCAATTCACCTGGCCTTTCTATCTCCCCGGCTGAAGTGAGCTCTTTAGAGTTAAAATTGGGCCTGAGCACCCTTTGTGTTCCTCAGAGAACTAAGTACCATGCTGGATGCATGGGAACTAAACAAACAGGTACTATGAGTGACTAAGCAACTTTAACTCCCCAACTGCCAAGACTTCCCTTCTTTCTCCACTCCATCCTGCCTCCAGGATCCCATGTGGGGGAGTAGGAGAAAACCATGACAGAGAAATGGAAAATATTCCTAGTATTGTTCTAAGGCCACAGCCTGTGGTTGTGGAAGGAAGTGAAGTGGGGGAGGGGTGGAGTTGGGAGATGGAGAGGAGAGGTTAACAAGATTAAAAAAGCCATAATAAGACCACAGCACCAACCCTGCAATTACGCTCCCAAATTTAATCAAAACAGCTTCCCGCACTGGGCCTATAACTATCTAACAGGCCCTGGTCAAGTTCTGCCTCCCAGGCCCATCACTTGAGATACCACAGAGCCTAAAGTCTTTTTGCAGAGCAAGGCATAAGGGCAGCGCCTGCCTTCTAGCACCACCCATCCCACCAGGAAAGGCTTATGGGGTTTGACGTGGCTTAGACAAGCCAGGTTTCAGGGAAACTCCACCTCCCTTCTCTACTCCTCCTTATCACATTCTCCTCTGCTTCTCATCTCTGCCTCCCACACTCCCTTCATCCTGCCCCGCTCCACTGCTACTCCCACAATAGGGACTTTTTTCCATAGCTCTGGCTAAAAGCTGTGGCCCTAGGCTCCCTCAGGCAGGGCTTTCCTACTGGTGGCCCCTTTCTTAGTCACACCACACAAGCAGAGCCCCACCATGAGAACTGGCCTTACTTGGATGTGTTTACCTTCTTAAGAGCAGAGACTTTTATCTTCAAATGGTTTTGGTCTTCCCTGGCATATGTTGGCTAATAACTGTAGCAAGGGTGGTTAGTGCTACTGATGAGCTATATGTTTCCCTATGTTTCCCAGCCTCCCTTGTGATAGGATTGGAGTCCTGCAACTAGTTCTGGCCAACAGACTGTGGTTTTCAGGTCAATATGAAGAATTAGAATTCCTTCTCCATCTCTCTCTTCCCCATCCTGATAATCTTAGACTACATGTATTTTGATATGTGTGCCTACAAGACGAAAAAGGCAACCTGATCCATGTTGGACCTTCCAGGAGTGAAAAATCATTCACTATTGTTTTAAACCACTAAGAAGCCAGGGCTCATTTGTTACTGTATCATAGACCAGCTTATCCTGACTAAGACAAATCCATCATTGAGAGACTAATAAAAACATTTTCAAGTCACATCCAGTGAGATGGCACATCTGGTCCCAAGTAAGGAAATTTGACCTCTAGTTCTATCTCTATCAACTTAATCACTGTGTATATCAGGCAAATCCCTTAACTTCTCTGGGACTCAGTTTCCTCATCATCTGTCATGTGGTAGGGTAGGATAAAATGGTATCACTCACTAAAATTAAAAATACAGGAAGAGGATCAGGCTTGTGAGCAAAGACTTGAGTTCCATTTGGGACCAGTCAAGTGCGAGATGTCGGTGGGGCATTTTATGGACATGGAGTAGGTCTGGGGTCAGAAAAAAAGGATAGCACTGGAGGCGTGAATTGGAGGCCATAGGTAAAGATGGCAGCTGACATCTAGCTGGTAGATGAGGTTGCTGGAAGATGAGAGTCAGACAGAAAAATAAGAGAAGAATGCTCCTTACAAAGCAAGATCAAGGCACTAGAGGCCAGTGACACCAAGTACTTGCCCAACGTCACATGACACATTTGTGCCAGAGGTGAAGCTAGAATCCAGAACTCTTGCCTCTGATTCCAGGGCTCCATCCCTCTTCATTGCAGAGGAACTGGGAACCCGAGGGTGGTGAGGTGAGGCTACCAGTGCATGCTGGGATACTAATCACCTGTGTAGCTCTGGTCACTTCTGTGGAACACAGTTTCCACATCTGTAGCACAAAAATATGGTGTTAACTATTGTTGTATAGGACTTTCTTCTTTACAAACCACATTTACGACAGTCATCTCATCTGGCTCTTAAAGTCTCCCTTTGAGGAAAGCAGGGCACAAAGGTAGAATAAGGCTCAGAGAGAGGACATGATTTACCAGAGATGAGACTGAGTCCAGATCCCCTCTTTCTAATGTCAGGTCCCCATCTCACCGAGTTCCTTCTTGGAGGACCATGAGCAGGGTTCACTTCTTCCCAGACATTGCAGCTGAAGACCAATCCCTGGCTTCAGGAAGCACAGGCCACCCTTTCTTTCCCTTGCCCCTATTCACCATCCCCCAGACCCTTTGTTTCTGCCATAGGAGATAGACTGCCCACTGTCATGAGTCCTAAGTGTCCTTTGTTCACTGGAAGTGACCATGTATTTCCAGGAATTCGGCTGATGGGTTCGGGACAGTAGGAAGATGATCAAAGGCCACCTTGAGAGATAACGTGACAATGGGCTTCTTAACCTTGCTGGCAGTGGTAGGGGAGAGCTCAAGGATGTTGTGATATTATGATTTATAATAAGAAATATATGTTTGGTCTTAGTCGCATTTCTGGCACAGAACTTCTAAAACCATTGGAATTTCCTATGAGGAGAGCTACAGAGATGTCTTTGGTTATGTTAATGAGGTGACTTCTGGAAAGCACCTAGGCAAGTTAATAATGGGGCTGGTTTCCAGGGGACCCAACCTTGTGATTAAGGGGTTGGAACTTTCAAGTCCCACCCCCTGACCTCAGAGAGAGGAGTGGGGCTGGAGGTTCAACAATTGCCAGAGGCCAATGATTTAATCAATCGTGACTTTATAATGAAGCCTCCATAAAAATCCAACAGGATAGATTCAGGGTTGGTGAACACGTGGAGATTTAGGGAGAGTGGTGTGGCTGGAGAGGGCATGGAAGCTCTGAGCCCCTTCCCACATACACTGTCCTGTGGTTTCTGGGTTCTAGGGGGGAAGAATAATACCAAGGACTTAGGGCATTTTGTCAGCCAGGGGCTGAGCTTTTCTACAGAGCCTATGCTAGAAACAACTCAAAGAAAAAGATTCCAGTCTATCCCAACCCATCCCATCCACTCATCCAACAAATACTTATTGAAGGCACTCTCTGGCCCCATCCTCAAGAAGAGCAAGGAGACAGCATGAGAGCAGAGTGCAGAATTTCCAACTAGAAGTTGAAATCAAGGTCTGACCCAATACTTTCCAGCTGTGTGGCCTTGAGCTAGTTACTTGGCCTCTCTGAGCCTCATTTTCAAAATAGAGCTAATAATACTACTCAACTTTTCTATCTCCCAGGGCAGTTTTGAAAATCAAAAGCAACCTTATTTGACAAAGTGGTTTGTAGGTTGTTATTAAGAAGATAAAATAAGTACTTAATTCCTTGGAATACAAGGTAGACAATCATAAGTGCTGTTAGAGAGGCCCAGATAAGAGGCTTTGCGAGAAAGGAGAGACAGGGAGAGACAGAGAGGGAGAGAGTACATATGCACGGTCAGGACAATGGGGGAGGCTAAAGAGAAGAGGGGAGGCATTGACGTTAAAGGATGGGTACAATCCCAACAGGCACTAGTGGCAGAGAAGGAATATTCCAGCAGAGAACAGAATAAACAAAGGTACAGAGGCCAGAAATAATAGGGCAGTTTCCAGAGAGTACAATATGCCATCAGCATTTGCAGGGGCCCATGGGAGATAACATTGCAAGTGTATCTGGGGAGGTGACAGGGTGCCTTGAACACTAGGCAGAGGCACTTGGACTTTATTTGCTAGAGGTGTGTGTGTGTGTGTGTGTGTGTGTGTGTGTGTGTGTGTGTGTGTGTGTGTGTGTGTGGTTTGGTAGTTTGCAGTGTGGACCTTGGACTAGCAGCAGCAGCTACACTTGGGAACTTGTTAGAAATACAAAATCTCAGGCCCTGCCCCAGACTTAACTAAAGTAGAAACTCTGGAGGTGGGCCGAGGAATCTGGGTTTTATCAAGCCCTCTAGGGAATGCTGATGCCAATCAAGTGTGAGACTGACTGGTGTAGCAGGTACTGTCAGCATGGTGTCCTGTTCTCAGCCCTGCCAGCTTCCATCTGCCACCATCAGAATCTTTTCAACTGTGAGTTTCTAGGGCCACTGGAGTCTTCCCTACCCAAGCACAAAAAGACTGGGATTGCCAGGAATTAGTGTCCCTGGGGAGCAACTGTCACTCGGTGGTTGACAGGAGTTGGTTTAGTAAGCCCCAGCTCCCCAGCCCCTCAGATGGTATGGCTGTGATGTGGTTTTACACTCCATCCCCGGCAGGGTGGAGATGTAGGGCCCACAGTAATCACTGTGCTAACAGTGGTAACAACGCCTATCTGTACTGGCCACCTTCCCTCCCTGCCTCACTTCCCACTGGTGTTTTCTGGGACACATCCCAAGGGAAGTACTGCCACTGGAGTCCTTTGCTCTACTTCTGGGGGAAGCCAAATCAAGATCGTTTGTGTGCACGTGTGTGTGTATGTACATGTGCATGCGTGCGTGTGTGTGTGTGCGTGTGTGTGTGTGTGTGCGCGTGTGTGTGTGCATGCTGGCATGGTAGCATGGGGTAGTGGGGGATTGCTGACTTTCTGGGCCAGGGAATGGAACTGGCAGAAGAGACCTGGGAGAGGAGACAGAGTGCCTGGAGACTAGACGCAGGAGGAAGGGGCACTGGTAAAGATCTTGGCAAGGACAAGGTAGGTGACAGAGGGCTTAGGGAGGAAGGGGTCCTGGGGGAGAGGGGATTTCCTCCTAATGCAAAACTGCCAAGACTGAGTCATGATCGGGTGTAGAGTATGAAACAGAGGGAGGCCAAATTCAACTCCAGCGCCTTAACATCGTTCCCATTTCATCGACAAAGAAACTGTGGCCTGAGAGTTAAGTGGCTTAACCCTAAGCCAGGCCTCATAGCTAGTCCGAGATCTGGAATCGAAACCCAGGCCTGCCAGGCCAAAGCTTAGCTTTTTCATATCACCATCAGGAGCACAACTTCCAGCACTACCGGTTACCTAGGGCCACAACTGCTACTTCCAACTGCTTTGATTTTTGTACCTCTGAACAATCTGGTTTTTGTTCTGGTGAGAGGAAGGGTCCCTCAAGCAAGGGTTTCCCACACGCTCCCCTTAGCACGCTAGCTCATCCCTCAAAAAAAAAAAAAAGAAATCAACAGAGGTTCTGCCGTAGGCAGCCTGCAGTTGCCCCAGGTGTAAATCTGGGTCATTTACTTATCTTCTTGCCTCAATTTCCTCATCTGTAAAACAGGAATAAACATACTTCACATTAAGCTCTTAGACTAGTATTCCTGTTGGTGTTGTCATTGTTCTTATTCTTGTTGGTTACATTACTAAGTTTGGAAACAATGGGACGCAAAAGCGTTCAGTAAAATGCTCCTGACTGTCTCTTATCATATTCATCACCCAGCTAATAAGCAGCAGAGCCAGAATTCAACACCAGGCCTGGCTGACAGAAGCCCAGGTGCAGAAGCCCCTATGCTATGGAAAGGGTAACATAATTAAACACCTAAACAGTGGAAGAGTTTTGTTCAGCACATTGTTTTTTAACCTCAGAACCTTCTTTCAAAATCTACCTCTTGACATGGACCCAGAGGCTTCAGGTTGAGAAATGCTTTGTGTGTCCACTGTGAGACCAGAAAAACGATGCCATTGAATTGAAATTAGCTCATGGAATTTGGGTTCTGGGGCTGGCTCTTTTGCTGTGTGCCTCTGTGATTGAGCAGGTCATTTTCCTTTCAGGGCCTCAGTTTCTCCTCCTGTAAATGGGTATGCCAAGCCTTGCCTCTCTTACCGGGTCATGGGGAGAATCAGTCAAGAAGCATTTCTTGTCCAGCTTGTGCCAGGTGCTGGTGAGGAGAGAGATGTGTGTGAGAAACTCCCCTGCCCTGGGAGCTGTAGTTCTTCCATGTGGAAGGAAAGGAGGTGGCAGTGTTTGTGGAGAGTCTACTACGAACTGGGCACTAGGCTAAGGGCTTTACCCTCATACAGTTTTCACAACTGCCAGGTGAGTTTGGGGATATTATTCCTATTTACAGAAGAGGAAAAGGAGGCTCAGGGAAAAAAGATGAGTTGCCAGTATGGGTAGAGCTAATATTTAGACTCCATTTGGTCCACAAAGTATGGACCCTTTCTGCCATGCCACTGCTTCTCACTTGCAGATCCCAACAGATTGGGGTGAACTCTTCCTGGGAAGCAGCATGTGCTGGGCACTGGGACCCCGGGTGAAGATGACACCCCTGCAAACTGGAGTTACAAGTACAGTGATATAAATATTAACTGCCGTGGTAACTTAAAGGAAGTACTTGGATCTTTTGGATGAGGCACAAAGGCCTCACAGAAGAGGAGATATTTAACTTCCTTTTAAAGAATAAATCATTTTTTAGATGAAAAATAAAAAAATCTTTAGAAACAGAGGGGGTTGCATAGATAAGGCAGGCAAATGTCAAGCAGCTGACTCCTTGAAGAAGTGCAAATGAGTCTTAACTACCAAGGAACAAGGGAGGAGAAGGTATAGACAAGTGGTTGAGGGATACCTCTTCAGCAGTTTACCAGCTCTGTGACACTGACCAAGTTAATTAGGCCCTTTCAGAGCCTCAGTTTCCAATTTTGTTAAATGAAATGGTAATGCCTAATTCATAGGGTTGTTAGGTTTAGATGAGATAAAAGTGCAAAAACTTTACATACATATTCTCATTTTATCTTTATGAGCTGGACGCAAGTGTTCTCATTTTTTTCAGAGGATCAGAGAGGAAAGGAGCTTGCCCAAGGGCACACAGGCAGAAGTGGCAGATCCAGGATTCAAAGCCAGGCAGCCTCATTCCAGATCTTGCCTTCTTAGCAACCTGTTATATTAACACAAAAATTCTAAATCAAGTATTAACTAAACAAAACCAGCTTTGAAAAGAGCATTAATGGGCTATGATCAAGTAATTTTTATTCCAGAATGTGGATATGATTCAATATTAGGAAATCTGTTAATATAAGACATCATATCAGTAAATTAAAGAACAATTATAAGATTATTTTAAAAGAAATAGAAAAGAGAATTTAATAAAATGCTACATAAATATCTCACTTAAAGCAAGTTAAAAATAAAATACCTTCCTATCTTGATTTTTTAAAAAAGCTTTCTCAAATCAGATAGCTAACATGATAACTATTGGTAAAAAACTAGAAGGAATCCAATAAAACTAGGAAAAAGGCAATGACCCCTAAAACATTTTCATTATCTAACACTGTTCTGTGAGTGCTAGCAGATACAATAAGACATGAAAAGATAATAAGAAGATATTGGAATGGAGGAGATTCAATAATCAAACGGTGTACAGTAAGTCCTCACCTAAAGTCTCAGTAGGTTCTTGGAAACTGAGACTTTAAGCAAAACAACATGTCAGGAAACCAATTTCATCACAGACTAATTGCCAGAAATAAGAGTTAAGTTCCTATGGCATATTTCTGGTCATAAAAATATCACCAAACTTCTAAGACCTAAAACACTTCTAATATTAAATACTGAAATAAATATGACCTCTATATACACTTAAGAAAGATTAATAAAACCAAGTAAGAGAATGATTTTTCCAGTTCAGGGTCTCTGGAGTCTGGAGCCTGTCCCAGCAGCTCAGGGCACAAGGTGGGACCCACCCTAGACAGGATGCCCTTCTGTCACAGGGCCACGCACACCCACCCACGCTCAGACTGGGACAATGGAGACACGCCAGTTCATCTGATGCGCACATCTTTGGGATATGGGAGGAAACCGGAGTCCCCAGAGAAAACCCACACAGACATGGGAGAATGTACAAACTCCTCACAGGCAGTGACCCAGCCAAACATCAATTTCTTTTCCTCATCGATGTTAAATGAAATAATGTTATTTAAAAACCTGCCTATCTAAAAAATTCTCAAAAAAGAGGAAAGAAATCCTGTTGGAACTAATAATACTCAAATGACTAAATGCAAAATAAGCACTTTTATTTTTATCCCTAGGGTACCGGGTATTCCTAGGTGGTCTCCCACCCAAGTACTCACCAGGCCCAACCCTGCTTAGCTTCCAAGAAGAAAGTCAGACATCAGGTTTGTCCAGGGTGGCATGGCTGTAGACTTTGGACTATGGCTCCACTGAGGTGTGAACCCTGGACCTTCTGCATGTAAAGCAGACGTACGAACCACTACACTATGGAGCCACGTCCAAGCATATATTTTTTAAATACTATTTTTTGCATGTACCAACAACATAACATTTAGAAAATAAGATCCCATTTACAACTGCTACAAATATTGTAAATGTGAATTAAATGTGTAGGACAACATGAAAAAATGAAGAAATATTTCAGAGACATAAACTTAAACAAATGAGAGATATATCATATTCTCAGAATAGAAGACTTAAATATTATAACCATGTTCATTCTTTCCCAAATCTATAGTATGCTTAGTGCAATTTTTTAAAAACTGTGGCATCAAGACCTTGATCAAATTATTCTAAATTTCTAAATTATGTTAAATTCTAACTAGGAAAATGAAGAGGCATGGATTCCCAAGATGATTTGGGGAATTAAGTATAATGAAGGGAGACTTTCCGCACAGAAAAAATGCAATATAATGCAAATTTATAATCATTATAAAATAGTATGATCATAGCACAAGAATTACTAGATAGATTGATGGAAGAAATAAAAGAACCTTGAAAGTAGCCTTTAGGATATAAATGTGCTGGCTATATAAAGTCAGTAGATGATAAGGTGGGAAAGGAAAATTACTGATTAACTGGTGCCAGGCAATTGGTTAACTAGTTAGAAAATTAAATAAATTCAGATCTTCACATCATACTTGATGACAAAATAAATTAAAGAGCATTAAAGAGATAAACATAAAAAGCAAAGCCAAAAAAATCTAGAAGAAAACAAAGATAAATATTTATTAGCTTTTATAATGGGAACAAAAACAGCTCTACAAGCATAAAAATATGAAAGGAAAAAGATAAAGAAAAATTAATACATCTGACTAAAGAAAAATTGAAATCTTCTAAACTCTCAGAAACATTATAAACAAAACTAGAAAGGCTCATCACAAACTTAAAACATTTGTAATAAATAAAACAGAAGGACCGATCTTATTATATAAACATTCAATCAAATTGATAAGAAAACTCAAATACTAATGGAAAAATGAAAAAAATATACATGGAAAACTCACAGGAGAAATGCACATTAATGGCCACAAAAATGCAAATAATTAAAAAATGTACCGTAAATAATTTTGAAATCATGGTTAAACTTTCAAATTAACAAAGACTTTTAAAAATTATATACTTTCTGTAGACATGAATATGGATCAAAATTACCTTCTTATACTAGAAAACAATTTGTTGCTAAATTTTAAGAACCTTGTAAAGAGTTCCTTTAAAAGAGCGAATTCCCTTTAGGAATCTAATTGTCAGAATGTGTAGCAAAGATTTATGTATGTAAAGCAATACTGGTCACAGAATTATTTATAATAGCCAATTTTAGAAACTACATAAATGCTCAACAACATAGCATTGCAGGAGATTGATTTAATGACTTATAGTGCAGTCATACAATAAGATATTATGTAGTTTTTTTAAACAATGCCCTTGAACAATATTTAATGATATATAAAGAGGAAATGTGACAATACATTATTCGGTGAAAAAATACATTCGTATATATAGCGGGATTTAAATTTTCTAATATTTAGTACAAAACAAATACTTTAAAGATTATAAATTGTTTTTTATTGTTGTCATTCCTGTCTGTTTTTCAGATTTTTAACAATAAGCAGATTTATGATTTTTTTTAAATCATACTCTAACCTGAAATCGTGTGATAAAAGAAAGCCCTTTGACAAGTCCAAGGTTCTCTATGGTTTGTGTGGTTACTCTTACTACAAATCTCCTGGTGATACAACAAGTGTCTAAGAGAGACCCTTCTGAGTTGTCACTCACACACAATCAATTCTGGCTTCAAGATCATACTGCATGCCGCACATGGATCGGAAACCACATTCACCGCTGAGAGGACAGCTGGCTTTATTTGGCTGCTCCTCGCTGTATTCCTCCTGCACCTGCTCCATGCTCATTTGCTCTTCTCTGTAGAGGCAACATCACTACTGTTATCACTGTCTTTTCGGGAAGAAACACAGAGGTCACACATACACGCGCACACACACACACACACGCAGTCCTTCCTTGCCTTTGATGAACAGGCAGCACAAGCCACCTTCCTATTTCCTTAATAAGAGAGATGATTCCAGATGTTAAGCGACCAACATCCATCCCCACTCCTACTATCCAGCTGAGTTCCTTGCTCTGCCTTATAATCTGTAGATCCCTACCTTGTTTCATCCTACTTCCCCTGCCCTTGACCTGGCTGCCACCTCTGTAATTTTCCAAATATGGAAGGGAGAGCAAGTAAAATAAGGTTGTAGCTTTTGCTCTGCTACCAGTCCAGTTGGTGACCAGAAGCCAGTCATTTTTCCTCTTGAATTCTCAGAATTCTCATCCGGGAAATGGGCCAGTTGGAAGAAACTATCTCTGAGGCTCCCTTCAACACCAACACACTGGTGAACAATTTCTCAGGGGAGAGCAGGGTTTCTGGCTGAACAAGGGATACACAGAGGTACACATCCAAGGGTGTCCATCACAGTCTGTGATGTCGTGGTACAGGATGTGTAGGTGACCTGATTGTCCCTCTACTTGGAAAAAAAGAAGGAAAATGGAATGGGTACATATTTTAGAAGACTGTAGCAATTGGAAGCAAGAACTAAAAGTACATAGAAAAAGAAGTAGTATTTTATGAAAAAGTAAGAAACAGAATGAAATCAATAGCTCCACATATAAATGCAACTGAGCAGTGTCTGTGTGTAGAAAGGGGCCAGAGGCTTTCATGATTCACATGGCACAGAACCAGAGATCCCCCTAGACTGCCTCACTGTAAAATTCTGACTCAAAATCACTACTTTGGGTCTTAGAAGCATGTTTGTTTGTTTGTTTGTTTGTTTTCAAGATACAAATCTGATCAGGACCCGTCCTGGGTTCAACAAGAGAATCTAAAGTGACAATACAATACTGGACAGAAATCTTTTGAACTATTATGAGAATCTCACCTTGGGTTCTTATCTTTCCGGGTTCCTCTGTTTCGCAGCAAATTTTATCTCAGCTCCTTTAGGTGCTCCTTGGAAATATATTTCTTATCCTTCCAGCCACACCTGCCTCTTGCCCTGACATCTATGCAGCATGTCTTCCCTTTTCCATCCCCAAAGAGCCATCGCATGAGACCAGTTCCCTAAGGAGAACTCCTCAGCTGAGAACTTTAAGGCTTTCACGAGATTTTAGAAGGGAGAAGGGAGAGAGGGGGTGGCGGGGGGTGGGGGCGGGCAATACAGGCAAACATAGCCGACTCATCCATGTACACAAGGGAAGCCCTGGGAAAGAAAGGCAAAAACAGCCCTGCTGGCATGGCACGGCTGCAAGGGCTGCAGTCTCATGTATTTCTTACGTTAATGGGCTTTTAAAAGTGCCAGCCTTGCTCGTGCGTTAATGTTCCTTTAAGAGTAGCTTGGACAAGAATAGCAAAAGTGTTTCAATAAGTCTCTGGGCAATAAAAGAAGGGAGACAAAATAATAGGTGGAGCCATGGGGAAGACAGTGGCAATGGAAGAAAACGGGTCATTTGCATATTCCCGGAAGTAGAATCACTAAGTCGAAAGGCATAAACATCTGTAAAGTATGTTTTATATATTGTGTGATTTCTTTCTAAAAAGATGAAATAATTAATAATGCCACCAGCAGTAACTGAGTCATATAGCAGTCTCACCACTACCTTGCCAGCATTTGATGGTAATATTTTAAAGTTGTTTTTGCTAGTTTAGTAGACAAAAGTCAGCTTTTCTTCTTATCATTTTATTCCATTCAACAAGCTTTCAATGAGCATCGCTAAGTCGCGGGCCCTTAATTTGTCCCAGGAGGTACTGAGATGATGAAGTCAGGGTCCTTTCTTTGATCCGGCACACACAGCTAGCTGAAGAGACTGAGGGAGCGAAAGTGCCTGGGAGGCATAACAAAGCAAAGTGTCAGGATGAGAACAGTCAAGGCTGGGAGCCCCGGGCCAGAGATGGCCCAGGCTAGACTCTGCTCATGGGCTCTTTGCTCGGCTTGGGGCTCCAAGGCTCAAGAGAGGTTGCATGAGCAACCAAATCCATAGGCTTGGACTTCTCCAAAGAGGTTAGCTTCCCAGACTCTAGCTCACCAAGTTGCGGCCTAATAGCACCCTCTGGGAGAGAAATCTGACCCTCCTTGAACCCCCTCTCCGATTCTGGAGAACCATCCAGAACCAGGAGAGGGGCTACAGAGAGCAATGGGCTGGGAGAAGCCGTGAAGCAATTCTAGCCTCAGCTCTGCCACTAAGATACTAGGTGACCTTGGCAGCCCTCGCCTGACTCTGAGCTTCGGTTTCTTACAGAATGGGAGGATGGGGGTGTACTCACGTGCACCTGTCTAATACTTTTTGCCCTCCCCTCTGTAGAAGAAAGCCTTGTCCTCAAAGACATCAGGCCAGTGAGTTATAATCCAGTCAGTCCCAGATCCAAAGTTATAGATTGAGTCTTCATCCTAAACCAAGGGAGATGGTTTCTAAAAGGAGGGATGTCAAAGAGGACGTTTGTAAGAAACAATGCCTGAGACGAACAGGCCAAAAACAAAAAGACCTGATAATTGTTGATCACTTACTATGTGCTAGTTGCTGGTTCCCTGCAGGAGGATTCTGGCAAGTGTTATCTTTAATCCCACCACAACCCCAGGAGATAGCCATTCTTATCCACATCTTACAGATAAGGGAACAGAGGCTCCAAGATGAAATTACTTGTCCAGGACCCCACAGGCAGAAAGTGGCAGGTGAGTTGCAAACTCAGTGCTTCTGATCCCCAAATCTGAGCTCTTTTCTGAGAAAACAGACCAGGTTGGACATTCACCAGGCTGAATGCAGCCCATAGACACCTGTCATTTGGCCTGAGTGAGGCTTTGAAAATTAGAAATTTTTACAGAAATCCAACTTCTGGATCAGAAAGCTGAGAAATCTAGCAACACAGAGCTCTTGTTCCACATGTCAACAATGAGCTGGAGCTGCGTGGAGGTCCAGCCCTTTGGACAAATCTTTCTAGGTAGCCAGGGTTCTCTCTCCAACATGGCAGCTGGCCCTCCTCGCTCTCGGATACCTGCTGGACTTCCAGAGACTGCTGCAGCTGTGATCTCCGCCTGAGGGAACATTCCACCCTGCATCCAACCATTGGGAGAGTCTAGAGAATGAAGATAGGAGAACTATTCATCTGGCTCCAGCATCCTAAGCTTTCTGCCTCCTCTCCCTCCTTCTCCCCTACCTCCCCTTTTTTCTCCCCACCCCCAAGAACTCCTCCCAAGGGGCAGCCTTAAAACAGTGTCTCTGGATGAAAGGCACCCCAAGTTTTGCCATTAAAATTTATGGAATGGGTGTTTTATTTAATGGCTTTTCGTTTAGCAGCAGAGTTTTCAGGAACATTCAGTGAAAGACTAGATGTGTGATTCCGATCTCCAGGCAGAGGAGCAAATGAACTGGCCTAGATAATAATAAACACCATTCCTGAGTGGTTTCTTAAGTGGCAGGAGCCTTATATATATATTGTCATTTCAACCTTTCAAAAGTCACAAGCCCCCAAAAGAGTGATGGGGTAAGCATCAGTATATACATTCTTTAGGGAAGGAAACCGAGACATGAAGATATCGATAACCCCCAAGGTTATCTGGTTAGCCAGTGGCAGAGTTGGGATTTGGAACAGCAGTCTCACTCAGCTCCCAGCCGAGCATCTTTCCTTGTTTCCTCTGATACCTTCCTGAGGAGGGACCTTCCTGGCCCCTGGCCCCTAAAAAGAGACCATGTGGCACATGGCTCATGTGGCACATGGCCCATGGACTACACTTTCGAGACTCATTATTTAGAACCTATTGGAAGGAGCCCTCAAGATTAAAGACAACCGCAGACAAAGTGAAAAGAAATATAATTGTTTTACTTTCAACTAAAGAGGCAGCACATCCAGAGAGCACAGAGCTGAGGAGTGGCTGAGCCGGCTGACATAGTTCTGCTGTGCAGTCATCTGACTCTCCAGGCCTGTTTCTTCAGCTGTCAAGTGGGGATGGTAATGTCTACCACACCTAGTTAGTGCAGGGATCATGAAATAACATAGGACTAAGTTCTGGATAAACTGGAGAACAACCAATTGCGCAGAAAGTCAGATTTTTCCAGAAGTTTCCAGGATGCCCAAAGAGAATTTATCGAGTTACAACTTTGTTTTTATATTTCAAATCTATGCCTGACTGGTATTTGACTTGCTATTTGACAATAATTAAATCTATTGTCAATGACAGAAACCTGTTTGGTTCAGCAAGTAAACTAAGTGTTCCAGATAGAGCTGCGTTTCCCCGTTGGTGCTAAATTACAGGCGTGCCTTTCGTCATCAGAATCAGGAGTAACTTCCTGGAAAAAGTGCAGCGTCTATTCAGATATGCGATGACAACTTTAAAGGTCAGCTTAGTGTAGCGGTATCAACCACTCTTGAGGGCATTTTCTTCCTTTAAACATGTTTCTACATTGTTCAAAATGAAGGAACCCTGGCATTCATGAGGGTACTAAAATATGTGTATATAAAACAGCTCACAACAATCCATTACATGGATCTATTGTACATGAACTATAAGGTATTCTGAAGAAAAATTGATTCATGGTAGAATGGTTACATAGTGTTATGTAAAAGTTCATTTTATATCAAATTTTCAGAATCATTAGGTATGTACACATTTTAAATGAGTTTGCCTAAGTGATGTTCCTTCAGGACCCATTTAATAAAATCAGTTGATCAATCAACATGAAAGAAACAATATTCTATAAGGACCTACACTGAGGGCCAATTGTACAAACACGAGTTTCAGATGCATTTGTATCTCATTCATTCTCCTAAGTTGGTTAAATATTCCTCTTGCAATATCATGCCCTGGGCAGTCAGTCGCTGGAGGAACCCTTCTCAGCTTGGTCATCACAATGGCAAACATCAGTTCTGCCACATGCGAATAAATGACCACATTCCAAATAATCTGAGAGGACAGTACTAGCTCACGGTGCCACTTTTAAGGGTTAAAAAAGAAAGAGAGAATTACGCACAGGTTCTCTTACATAAGCCCTCTTCTCACGATCAGCCAAAAATATCTAGCCCATTATATTTTAGAAAGGAAAGTGGCTTTGGAAGAAAATGGCCAAGGCAGAGGATGTCCACATTCTGGCCTGTACTCTGGGCACTGGTTTGTGTTTGGAAGTCCCACTACCTTGGAAGAGTGACCTTCCTCAGGAAGGGAACACTGACTCCAGAATCAGGTTCTCTGGGTTCAGCCATTGTCTCTGTCTCTCATTAGCTGTGTGACCTTGGGCAAGTTGCTTAACCTCTCTGTGTCTCATTTCCTTCATTTGTAAAATAAGGAAAATAGGCTGATAATTTTATCAGGACTCCAATTAAATGACCTCTCGTGGGTCTAGGGCAGGGGTTGGAAAACTTTTTCTGTGAAAGGCCAGATAATAAATTCTTTTGGCATTAAGGGTCAAATGTAGTCTCTATCGCAACTACTGGATTCTGCTGCTGTAGGACAAAGCAGCCATAGACATATATACACAAATGAATGTGACTGTGTTCCAGTAAAATTTTACAAAAATAGGCAATTAGTTGGATTTGGCCTACAGGATGTAGATTGCTGACCCCTCGTCTCGAGAATGTCAAAGCCAGAACAAGGGGAGTAGCAGTGCGAATAGTCAGAGCCTGGCCAATAGGGGAGGGATGATTGTAAAAGTTCTGAGTACATAGAAAGACAAGTGGGGAGGCAAAAGGAACCAGTGGGCTCCCCGTACACAATGCTGGTTGCCTAAGCTGCTGTCAACTCCCAACCTAGAATGCCTCCCCTCTTCCCAGCCCATTTTCCAGGATTCACCTCCTAAGAGCCTCTCCCATTTCATCCACACCCTTGACGAGGTAGGAACTGGGTATTTTGTGTTCAGTAGGGACCAGGCTAGACTGCCTGAATGTAAAGCACTTGATAGAAATACCAGTGTAATTGTCCAAAAGCCGAGCAGGGACCAAGGTTCTAGCCCCACCTCTGCCATGAACTTACTATGTGACCTCATGTCTGGGTACAGAGAGGCAGCTGCAGTCCCAGGGCCTCCCCTGTGACCCAGATTTTGCCTTACAGGGCACCAGAAGGTGAATCTGGGGACAGGAGACCGTGCCCAGACTGTGCTGTGCCCTCATCTTTTCCTCCTGCTGACTTCCTCAACCTTTTCTCCAGCGCTAAGACACGCGGTCCAGTTCACCCCTCCAGCACCCCTGGCAGAGTCCGCAGCTTTTCTCCTTTCTCTGCATCATATTCTCCTACAGCCAGAGGGCCTTTGAGATCATCTCGTTAACCTTCTCATTTTTTAAATGCAGAATCTGTGGATCAGAGAAGGGGAGGGACTTCCCCAAGTTCTCACGGTAGCTGTCCTGACTGACAGCCTGTGCCCTACCTGGGGTTCTACCTCTGAGGAAGCCCTACCCTCAGTCTCTGCAGAATGAAAACCACAGGAGTTCTGCGGACCCAGGCAGAGCCATCACTGGACCCAACAATGCCTTTGTGAGAATTATAAAAAAGTACCCCTTCTTAGGCCAAACAGAGCCCCACACCAGAGTCCGTGGCATGATGCGCAGATGGTAGGAATTCAGCTCCCATTTGGCACCACAGCCGGATGCTTTGTGCAGTGAACAACATGCACAGCTTTACATCGAGGCCCTAGGCCCATGCCTAGTAGCAGGGATGGGTACTAGCCTGGGCAAAGCCGAGATCACAGACCCATGTGATGATGTCAGGGGCCACTCGGCTGCAGGCCACCAATACCATGCAGGAGTACATGCCCAGTATTACACTAGGAATCTGGATTTTCACATGAAATCTGCAGTTTATAAATGTTGCCAATGGATTCCTTTCTTTTCTTTTCTTTTCTTTTCTTTTAATACAATACGGGCTGATCCTGTGCAGCCCACACAGGACAAGTCTGTGGGCTGACAGATGTTGTCATCCAACTACTCCAAACCCCTCACAGCACAGATGTGAGATGACAGAGAAGTGACTTGTCCAAGGTGACACCTCGAGCCAGTGACAGGCTGCCTTCCAGCCTTCCTTGATGCCTGTGACCTACACTGTGCCTCCATTTCGCAAGTCAGCATGAATTGCACACACACCTCCCAGCCTGGCCCAGTCCCCAGCTGATATTTTTACCAAATGTCACAGCAGTTTGCAGGAAGGCCTGGGGTCTGGCTTGAGCCAGTAAATTATGATCGCTTGCCAGAGAGCTGTAAACAGGACTCTGATTAATGAATTCCTTAATAGTTGGGCCTTGAGTGCAGACGTTGTCTGAGTGTCACCCCGGCAGATACAGAGGAGGAGTTGGCCGGGCAGTGGGAAGATTTGTGTCATGTCTTTGACTCAGAGAGGGAGCTCCAAACCTGCTGGCCCCAAGTGCCTAAATAATCACCCCTCCTTCACTCCGAATCGTGTGCCTGCCCAGCTGAGTTCGTGCAGCTGACGTGTGCATAAGACCAGGGAAAGAGATGATTGATCCTCGGGTGAAAATAGAATTGGCTAGTTTCCACTGTGATTTCAAGAAACTTGAAAATTCCCTTATCTGAATCCAAACAAAGAGCAGAGAAGCCTTTTCCCCCATGCTGCCTGCCTTGTGTCTGGTGGGACCCCTGAGGCCTGAGCTAGAACAGGAAGCTCTGGGTCTCCACCTCTCCTGGTTGGAAATTGAAAACTCAGGCAGCAGGAGCTGGACATAAACCTGTCCAGACTCCCCAAGGATTTGGGAAGAATGAAAACATGAGAAAGTCACTGACAAGAAGGTGGTCCTGCTGTGTGACCTTGGGCCAGTCTCCTGACCACTCTGGATCTTGCGTCCTCCTCTGTGAAATGAAAGGCCCAGAGCACAGCTCACTCAGCGCTCTGCTGTGGCAGGTGAGGTCAAAGCTAACTAGAACAGGGGTAGGAAATAAACAGCACGTGTGGCCCACTCCCCTTCCTGCTTTCAGGGCAAACACCGCTGATTTCAGGGCAAACACCGCTTTCCCAGCCACTGAGCCGGGACCAGCCCGCACAATTCTTTTCAGTGCAGGACTCAGGCAGCCAGCACCAATCACTCCCAGCCAGCAAGTGTGAGAAAGCGATTTGCGGTCCCCAGACTAGAATATTTGTCTTTTCTGCTTTACTCTAAGAGTGGCAGCTGGTGTGATCTTGGGTGTGTGTGCGTGTGTGTGTGTGTGTGTGTGTGCGTGTGTGTGCGTGTGTGTGTGGTGAGGTTTTGTGTTAGGAGACTTGGATAACTGTCACGACTCTGCTGTAAGCTCACTTGGGCAGGGCACCAGGCCTCTCGGAGTTTCCTCCAAGTCCTTTCCTGCCCTGAGTTCATAAGCAAGCAAGAGCAGTCCGTTAATTATAACGGTAGGCATTTAAGTGTCAGGCACTGTGCAAAGCACCTTATGGCATTTTCTCACTTAGTCATCATAATACCTGACAAGGGGGCATTCCTAGTGTCCCAATTTTTAGGGGAGGATATCGAGGTTCAGACAAAGTAAAAAAGACCAAGTTCACAACAGTGAATCCAGGCATCATGTGACAAATTAACTGTGTCCATAAAGTCTTTGAAGCTCTTCCCTTCAAGAGGTAGAATCTGTTTCTCCTACTCCTTGAATCTGGACTCACTATGACCAATAGAGCCACACTGCATACTGTTGGTGTACTTCACAAGAGGCAATAGAATATGGAGCCGGACAGCTTGGCTTCAAATCCCAGCATTATCCTTTACTAGCTATGTGACCTAGAGCAAGTCGTTTTATCTCTCTGTGCCTTACTTTCTCCCTTTGTAAAATGGGAGAAAGTAAGGCACAGAGAGATAAAATGATTATAATAGTACAGTTACCATATTGGGTTGTTGTGATGATTAAACGAGTTACTAAAAAAATATATATAAAGTGTCTAGAAAAGTGCCTGGCTCAGAGTCTTCTCTTATGTTCTACCTTAAAAAAAAAGGAAATTCCCAGGATCACAGGCAGTCAGTGTCACCTGCCCAGGGAGGGCTCCTAAGGACTATGGCAGGAATCCTGCCTTTCACCTCCTCCATCTCTCAGAAAGAGAGATTGAGCCAGAAGCCCCAAAGGGACATCTGGGGAATCCCCTCTAGACTTGTATAAAATGCAGACCTGTATGGTGGCCCTGGAGGTAGATGCTGCTGGTTCTGTTTTCCCAGATGACGAAACCCAGGCCCGGACAAAGAACTAGCCCTCAGTCAGCCTCCTAATTCCTGGTCCGGATCTCATTTGTCAAGCCCACCAGGCCTTTCATCCTGGTGTTGATCCAGGGCTGGGGGTCCTCCGTGGGCCCATTCCCCAGCCTTTAGGGTGGGGTGGAGGTGGACTCTTTGGGATTCAGTTATCCAATCTTCCTTGGGGGTGGGGGAGGTGATGGGGCAGGGCCAGCCCCTCTCCAAGGCCTCCTGTAACCAGAACCCACAGGAAGTAGGGTAGGCCAGATTCCAGCAAGCTAGCGGAGCCTCAGGGCGCATCTTGGAAACAGGGATTGTGTCAGCTCTTAGGTTCTTTCCCTCTCCATTTTTCCCTGTCTTTGGTTGTTTGTTCCTGGTCATCCAGCATCCCCTTTCCTTTGATCTCCATGAGGGTACCCCTCCCTCTTCTCTTTTTCAGTGAGCTGAGTACTGGGCAGGGGGGAAATGAAACCTCAGATTTGCTGAACACCCAACACGTGCCTGGTACAATACAAACATTTCCCCTTTAAGTGACACAACAACCCCACATGGAATGCATGTTACCCCACTGTCAGAAATAGGGCAACAGGTGCCCTAAGAAACTGAGTGACTTGCCCAATCCAGACCCTCTAACTTCAGATCCACCATGTCCACCACCGCATCTGGCATCCCTGAGGGAAGCTGGGGGCCCAGCATGGAAACTCCGGTGTAGAAACAGCCCAGTGAAAACTGCACTAATGAAAGGAGAAAGTGAGCCGGGCTAGGCCCCCAAGGCTCATTCCTCATCAGCTGAGCCCCAGGAGGACCTGGGGAGAGATGTTCCCAGCGTCCTCAGCAGCTAATTACTGGCTTCATTTTTTCCTTTCCCTCCTTGGATGTTTCCTATGCCCTCATCAGTGATCCACACTCAGCCTGCAGAGCACGGCTGTGCCTCAGAGCTGGCAGAGCTGGGGCAGATGCTGAGAAGGAGGCCGTAAGGCCCACTCACAGCCCACTGGCCCTAGGTGGCTGCCTGGGAGGCCACTCCAGGATGGCAAGGACCCCTGTTGGCTCCATGCGTGGCTTACTCTGTGGTCTTCGATGAGGATTTATTGAATTAATAAATTGAGCACCCCTGCATGCTCTGGTGTTCATGTCTCATATAATTCTTGCGACCATCACACTATCATCAGCATCGTTATTGGTAATCCTCACTACGTGCCCTCACTGGGCTAAATGCCTTTTGTGTGCTGTCTCGCTTTCCATTCACATTGACCTCAAAAGAGAGCTCTCAGGAGTCCCAAGCCTCCTTGTATTTTTCAACCTCAGATGGGGCAACTGATGCCCAAAGGACCTAGGTGACTTTCCCCCATTTAACAGGTGGCTATTGTGGGGCTTCGAGCCCAGGTCCCTTTGGCCTCTGAGCTAGCACTCTCAAGTACCATGTTCCGGGTGATGTAAAGGGCCAGGACAACATCTCGCTCTCCAGAAAGAGGGGCTGAGCATGGCTTTTAGCCTGACCTGGACCTCACTAGGGCTGATCCCCATCCATCTCCTGCCCAGCCCTGTAGCTGCTGCTTCCCACCCCTGACCTACCCTCTCTCCCCAAAGGCATGGAGATGGTGCTGGCCCACCCAGCTTCCCCACTTCCTGTCCCACCCACTGCCAGTCTCAAGGCCTGTAGAATGTTGGTTAGAGTCTGGTTACATCTTGACCAGTGAGTGCTCTTGATGAAATCTGTGCCTCTCTGGTCAAGTCTGCAGCTGGAGACCTTCCGCTCACTCTCTCTCATCCCCTTCCTCTCTCTCACTTCCTCACACTCTCACCTCCCCTCACACACCCACTACCTTCCTTGCCCTCCCCCTCTTTCTCAAGTTTCCTCTTCCTCACTGAGAAATGGGAAGACACAGTACTTGAGGTCAGGAGACTCAGGGCTCAATGTCAGTTCCCCGCTGCATGGCTAGGTGACCTTGGACAAGTCACTTAATCCTCAGAATGAAGCTAACAAGCCCTTCAGCCTTTTAGTGTCCTGGAGTGGAGGAGAGGCCAGCTAACAGTTAGGGTATCCATTCTGTGTCTGGGGGTGGGGTTCCTTCGGGATTGCTCAGCCTCTTTTCCCCCTTGCAGTTTTCCAAACTAGCCTGAATGGAAACAAGGGGGAAAGGGGTTCACTCAGAAGTGGAGACATGGACTATGTTCATTTTTTAAATGAGGAGAAAGAGGTGAATCACTTGCCTAAATGCCCAAGATTGGCTAGATTTTGGTCCGAACTCGAACCATGTCTATCCAAGCACAAAGTCCGTGTTCATCTACCCACTCCTTGCTGAGCACCTTGCCAAGTAGGGGATTAGCAAGACATTTTAAGGCACAGCTCTCCTCACGCAGGTGGCTGGGGAGTATCAAGGGTCGGAGGAGGTCATGGGTGGGAAAGCACTTGTAAATGTCAGAGGACAGTGCATGCCCACCTCTTCCCTGCAGACTTGCCTTTGCTAGGCCAGACCAAGGCATCTGTGTAGACAGAGGCCAAAAGTTACTTGCAGACTCCTACCAGACCACCAGACCACCCAGGAGCCTCCTCCTTCAATCCTTCCTGACACCTAGGTGTAAGATTAAGATTAAATTAGCAGAGGACCCTGGGGCTTGCTTCAGATCCCACCTCCACCTGTGCCCTCAGGCCCAGGGACACACTGCTCTGAGAAGCGCCCCTGCCTTCCCCAAGTCTCTGTTGGTCCTGCCCTGCAGAGGCCCTGTGCTGAGACAGAGCCATAAGCAGAACCCTGCCAGGGCAGGGGCAGTGCCAGGAGGAAGCCTGGAGCATGTGCCAACGCTGGGAGCAAGATGGGAGGTTATTTTTAGAGGCAACCTGATGGGGTAGCCGTCTGTCCCACTTCACAGTGACATGGAGATGCCCTCTGAAGGAGAGGAGATTTGCGATCCAATACTCAGTCTCTCCTGGCCTTGCCAGAGCCTGGGCAAAGCCACCTCCTCCAGGGAGTCTTCCCTGGTTCCTGCAATCTGCCAACGTCCCCTTATTCTCAATTTTGTAGACAAGGAGGCAGGAAGGCAGACAAGAAGTCAGTTTTGCATATTGAATGACTTCTCTGCACCAGCTGCCTTACACATATCCCCTCATGTACTCCTCCCAGTACTCCTGAAAGGAGGGCATTATTCATTCTCATTTAACAGAGTAGAAAACTGACACTCAAAAGAGGTTAAGTAACTTACTCAGGGTCACACAGCTTGCGAATGGCAAAGCTAGTGTTTAAACCCAGGATTGCCTAATGCGAAACCCAGTCCTCTTCCCAGTCCCTATGTCCCCCTCCCAATTTCTAGATGAGCCTCTGGCCACATCTCCTCTTTCATTCATCCTTGCGAACTTCAGGCTTGACCTTCCATGAGCCTTGGAGACTTCTGAACAAGTTAGCCCTGGCCTGTGGCTCTCACCTGTGGGTAATGAGCATTAAGAATCCACCATATACTAGGCACTAGGCTCTGGGAATCCCCTTGGAATTAATCACTGGGCCACTTAATACCCTCAGACCTCTGTGCTCTGAGCTATATCTCTATTCTTCTATTTAATTCTTATAATGACCCTGGGCATTAAGTGCTATTATTTCCATTTTGCAGATAAGGAAAATAAGGGCCAGAAGGATTAACTCTCACTTGCCCAGGGTTTTGAGATCATTTGGTTTAGGACCCCTGTTACATCTGCAGTAGTTCAAATGTTTCCTGCCTTG
>NW_006442512.1:5421723-5470753 GCF_000325575.1 Pteropus alecto
GACTTGAAGGGTCTCAGAAACCCACTCTAGTTCAATACGATTATCCCTCATTTTATATTGACCTTGAGGCAGGTAACAGTCATCTAACTCTGTTCATTTTGCAGATGAGAAAGGCAAAGCTCAGAGAAAGGATGGACCTTTCTGTGTATTGCACGGTGACAAAGGCAGGACCGAGTGCCTACTTCTGCCTGCATAAGATGCAGCTTCAGCAGGGAGGGTGGCCTGAATAAAAAGCGCGCCACTTCCCTCCCCCAGGAAGGCTGTTGGTTGAGTAGTAGGAGCCCTGACAGTTTCTAGACAAACAGCCCTTCAAGCCGGCCTACAAAGACGGCTATGTGGAGAGGCTGGTGGAGGAGGCGGCTGCAGAGGACAGGTGCATTAGTATCCTGTGGCTACTCTAACAGAACTACCACAAGCTGGGTTGCTTAATGCAACATAATTTATTCTCTCACAATTTCTGGAGGCGAGAAGTCCAAAATCAAGGTGTCAGCAGGGCTGTGGTTCCTCTAGGGACTTTAGGGGAGATGTCATTGCCTCTTCTAGGTCCTGGTGGCCCCAGGCGCTCCTAGACTTGCAGCTGCATCTCTCCAGTCTCTGCCTTCAGGTGTTCCTCGACATGTGACTGCATCACTCCAGTTTCTGCCTCCTGGTCACATTGCCTCCTCCTCTCTGTCAGATATCCTGTGTGTCTTTTGTGAGGACACTTGTCATTGGATAATTCAGGAGGATCTCTTCATCTCAAGATCCTTAACCTAATAACATCTGCAAAGACCATTTTCCCATATAAAGTAACATTCCTAGGTTCTGGAAATTGGGGCATGGACAGCTCTTTTTTGGGGGGCCACCGTTCAACCCACCATAGCAGCATCTTAGGGGCTCAGGGTTGAGGCTCCACACTCACTGTCTCCTGGCATTTGAGATGCTTCTGGCTACTCGGCCCAGCTAAATAGAGAGCCCAAGTGAGGTGCAGCCTGCTTCCTGCCTGTCTGCTATGCCCACCCTGAGGCAGAAGGCTAAGGGCAGAGATGCTCACTCCCAGGAGGAAAGGAGGCCTTTCTGCAAAGATGTCTCCAGCTCTAGGGAGGCAGCAGCTGCCTGCAAGCCTGTCTTCCAGCTCAGAGACAAATGAGCCAGCTAATTCAACTCCATCGACTGGAATGACCAAGCCTGAAGGGGACTTAGGGCAAACAAACCACTTCCTTTTACACACAGGGGTAGGGAGGGCACGGTGAAGTGAACCAGGTGGAGGCCCAACAGGGGGACTCAGGCACAGCAGCAGGACACATGGCGGAACCTCCCAATGCAGCTCAAACGCACTCCAGGGCACCATCTTTTCTTCCTAGCTCAAACACAGGTTCCAGAACCCAGGTTTGGCAATCTGTCCCAGTTAAAGGCATGTTATATCATCATCAGAGCCTACGCCAAGCATGTCTTCAGATCTGGGGTCTTGAAAATATGTCACTGAGTACATAAGGCCCTTCTCGCTCCAGGCTATTAGAGGAGAGCTCTTGGCCAGTCAGGTAGTTTAGTGAGTACCGTAGCCTGGTTCTGAAAGGGACAGAGGAGGGGGAAGAAAGGCAGTACTCAGGGAGATGCAGACTGAGAAACTGTGCACATAACAAGAATAATAGAGTGTGCCCTGGAGGGGTGGAAATCAGGGGACAGTGGTGTGTGCAAGAAAGCATTCCAGGTGTTTGGAGACAACAGGAAGGAGGTTTGTATAGGGGGATTAGCTTTAGGCTATAAGTCTGGAAGCAGGTGTTCTAGGAACCCAGGAACCAGTCAGTCTCATAGCCTGGGAGTGAGAATATTGGGCTAAATTTCAGGAAAATTGATGCAGGTTTTAAGAGGAAAGATGTTAAAGAGGATATTTCTAAGAAATAATGCTTGAGAAGAACAAGCTGAAGATTAAAGGACCTGAAATTTTTGACCACTTACTATGAGCTAGTTGCTGGTTCCCTGCAGGAGGATTCTGGCAAGTGTTGTCAGGAAAATCAATGCAAGGGCCACATGTAAGATGGACTTGGGAGCAAGAGAGAACAGGGCAAGAGAACAAGGCAAAAAGATTAGTTGGAAGGCTGTTGTTCAGACCCTAGAAAGGTTATGAAAATTTGCCCAAGGGTGGTGGCTCTGAGGCTGGAGAGAAATGGGCGTAAGAGAGAGGGAGGGAGAGAGGAAAAAAAGACTCGCTGAACGTCCATTCTGGGCAAACAACGTGCATGCTACATTTCATCTTCCATCCCATTTCATCTTCTCAACTACCACTACAATGGGACGACTGGGTTCCTAAGAAACATCATGCGGTCAAAACATTGCAGAAGAAACTTCTGCAATAGGAAAAGGAGAGATCACAGAATGAAAATAAAAATGGACTCACAATAAAGTTATTTTCTCTGTGATGATTCCAATAATTACAATGTCTTATACTCAAACTTGTAGTTTGTGATTCCAAGCTAAAAATAATGAAACGGCATGTTTCCCACATGCGGGATGTGGTGTCCCACTGTGATTATGTCATCATCAGTAGCAGTCTAGTAATAAGTATCCTGTTCTCTAATTAATCAGCCATGCCATTTCCAACTCAAGCTATGGAAATGTGTGATGGAACAGTGTCTATGTTTATTCTTCCCATTTCACAGATGGGAAAAGAGGCTTATGGATATGAACTCACTTACCAGGGTCACAAAGCCCAGGAAGGGCTGAGCAGAGATGTGAACCCAGTCCATCCAGTGGGACCTCTTTCCACTCCCTGATGCCCGGAAGGGGAATGGCTGAGACTTGGTGACTGATGACCACTGACAGCCCAGGAGGAAGGGCCGGTGCAGACGGAGCTCAGCCAGGAACCTAGGCCAGCTCCTGGGGACCTAAGCCTCTGAGGCAGGCAGCCAAGGGAAGGCAATCCTTCTCCCGCTTGGCCAGGCTGTCCCTCCCATCACCCGGAGCCCTGATTAAGTGCTGCACTTGCAGAGCAGTGAAGGATGAAAATAGGAAAGGAGGAAAGGAACAGATGGGGAAGGAGGGAGCATCTCACCTAGAGGGAAGACAGCACCCTATTTAGGCCAGACTGAGGGCAGCTCTGCCCCGCTATTGCTGTGCTACCTTTTAGCACTTTAATCAAATGCCTTACAAATGGGTTCGCCTGGATGTCAAAAATCCAATCGGATACATTTATTGGCCTGACAACCAATTTTCTGCGATGTATCATCAGGGACTGATGGTCCATTCGAGGCAGCAGGGGAGTTGGCAATAATGGAGCTGAAGAACCATTGTGTGCCCTCAATATCGTCTCAGGCTGTCATGGGGAAGGAAAGGAACCTGAGCCCATGGAGGCAGACAGACGGACAGACGGAGCGTGCCTTGCGCCTCAGATCCCCACACAGTGGGGAAAGTGCTGAACCAGAGAGAGAGATCAGGGAATCTTTGGCTGGCTCTTCACAGTCTGCATGGCCTGAGACAGTACCCCTACCTAACCTGAGCTTCTTTGGGATCCTCATCATCCCCGTAGAAGAATGAGAGAGCAAGAATCTGGCAGGGCAGATGTGAGGACCACGTGGAC
The DNA here is from genome assembly GCF_000325575.1 of Pteropus alecto. NCBI lineage: Eukaryota > Metazoa > Chordata > Mammalia > Chiroptera > Pteropodidae > Pteropus > Pteropus alecto. Next base: position 5,425,280 of record NW_006442512.1, read on the forward strand.
TCAAACAGCATCTGCTTAGCATCCTCCATGTGCAGGGCATGGAGAAGGGGAGTTAATTAGGACATGGTTCCAGTCCTTGGGAAGCTTCCAGGAGAGTGGGGGAGACTGAATTAAAGGGCTGGAGGGGTCCACAGATGCCCTCCCCTTTCATGCCTTTCCAGCTGGCACAGAGGAAGCCCTAGGAGTCTCCAGGAGCCCCCTAGGAGTTGCCAAAAGGCTGAGGGGCAGGAGCTCAGACCCCATTTCAACCACAGCAGCTCTACTTATATCTTTTATCCTTTTTATTGGTTGGGCTTCTGTGTAAGATCGTCTCTGAGCAAAGGATTGTATTCTTTAAAAAAAAAAAAAAAGTTTGAAAAGCACTGATTTAGTCTAATCTTCTTATTTTACTACAGAGAAACTGAAGCCCAGACTGACGAAGTGACTTGAAGGCAGCCTAGGAGAACTACTCAGAGGAGGTGACTTGTGCATTGAGCCTTGAAGGATAGATAAGCAGAACTTCCCCTGCGTGGAGAGGCGATGAGAGGAGGATGGAAATGCTACATGTCCCCCATGCTGGTTCCCACCTCTGGGCCTTTGCTCAGGGTCCTGTCACATGAAAGCTCCTGTCACTCTCTAACCTTTGCCTCACTGGCTCACTTTTCGCCTTCAACAACCAGTTCATACCACCCCCTCTGTAAAGGCTCCCCATGAAAGGTCCCAGCACTCTAGCTCTTATAACAGATTATTTGTGGGGCAATTTAACTCTTCCGTAACTCTGCCCTGTGTCCAAGGTTGGCGGTGCCAATGCCACCCAGTCAAAGACCGCGGGGAACGCACCTGTATTTGAACAAAGGTATGTGTATCACCTGTTGTAACAAAGGAGCACTCACATCATGGGGGACAGTGGGGCACCTCAGTGAGAGAGAGTGCTAGAAATGGGTTCTAGATTTGGAGCTAGAGAAAGATGATTTGGGGGCGGATTCAAGGAAGCAGAGCTTTGTCCTGCATTGAATGCTTCCAGGAAGTGGGGGAGGGAATAATTTTGCGACTGTCTTAATGAATCTTATCTCAAAGGAGGGAAGCGGAGAGGGAGCAAAGCTGAGTTGCTAACGAGGTAGTAGTCGCTGATATTAGCAAAATAGGGAGCTGCTTGGTGATTTTTGTGGTTTGGACAGTGTTCTTGTTTTTGTCAGCATTCAGACACGATTACAGAGTGGTCTTGTTTTTGTCTTGCTTGTGGCCTTGTCTGATGTTTATGTTCTGGGAAATTGTTTATGTTGAACAGAAGACCACTGCAGCCTGGCTGGGGTGCCAGACCAGCTCTGGCTGTCGGAGACTGTCTGCATCCTTACGGGAAGGGACCGACTCTTGCTTCTTCCTGGCCTGGCACAGAGCAGGCACTTAGAAATGGAGTCCTATGTGGTACAAGAGATTGGAAACGCAGAGTGAGTTTAAAGAATCTGCAGGGATGACACCAAGCACATGGCGGGGGAGTGGGGAGGCACTTGGTGGTCAGGAGCTGGTCTCAAATACTAACTAATCAAATGAGATAACCGGGGTGACCGTGCTCTGGAAGGTATAAAGTACAGGCGGATGGTGAAGGATTAGTCTTATCTCCTGCTCCTTTCCTCCCTGGACATTGGCTTAGAGGGTTGCAAGCCATTGGGCAATCTCACCAGCCTCCAGAGACAGGAAGGGAGAAAAAGCACAGCTCAGCAGAAGCCAGAGAAGCCCATCTCGGGTGGGCGGGCCAGGGAAGAACACTATTTATCTGGAGGACGCCCCTGACCTTTCCCCATAGAGCAGGGACAGACGCATGGAGCCTGGCTGCATCTTTCTCCTTTAAAACAAGAAATGGAAGCATTACTCACCACCCCGGCCATTTATCATGGTCTGGGGACATTAATTTGACAGTGTGTCATTTTCCATTTGGTTTGGGCCCGGTGGAGGCTGCCCTCGAAACACCTTCAATTAAATGCAGCTAATAACACAGAGCTATTTTGAGCCAGGAGGGCCCTCTGCCTCCCCCAGAGCTCCAGTGTGCCTGTGCTGGGAGAAGGGGCACTGCTGCTGGGAGGCCGCAGTTTAACGGTGATCCTAGTGAAGTGATGGTTTCCCACAAATCTGAGCCCTGCACATCGCAGGAGGGTGAAGTGCAGCCAGGACAGGGAGAATGGGACAAAGGCCACCTCAGCCCAAGGATGAGAACACTCCAGCAACTGGCCAGGCTGTGGCCCTTTCTGCAAGACGTGAAAGCCATGGTTCTCACCCAGCATAGAGAAAGAAGAGTTTTGGAGTCCAGCGACCTTGGAGGTGGATCTCAGTTGTTCTTCTTCCTGCCGTGTGACTTTAGGCAAGTCCTACGGACTCTCTGAAATTCAGTTTTCTCATCTGCAAACTGGAGACAAAAGTTCCTCTTACATGGAGTGAAATGATGATCGATATTTTATGAACTCACACAAAACATATGCATGAGACTTAATTCATTGGCGATAACGCGTAATACCTTTTTACTTTGCTAATTTAAAATTTGCGGAAAGATTGTTAACTCCCCAACACTCAAGACTTCTTCAGGAAGATTCAGAAAGTGGCCAAGTGCTGCAGCGAATGCACCTGGTCTTCGGAGTTAGATCTGGGCTGCGATCCCAGCTCAGCCGCCAGCTAGCTGTGCTATTTGAGACAATTTATTTTACATCCCTGTGCCTCAGTTTCCTCATCTGTAAGAGGGAGCTAATTATGACAGCCGTCCCTACAATTGCTGAGAGGATGAAATGATGCAACATATAAAGTACCCAGCAAAGAGTAAATGCTTGATATACGTTAGCTTGCTTCTTCTTTGCCCAAGCCCTGTGTGTAGAAAATAAGCACCAACATTAGTAGTTATTACATTGTAGGTATGTGCTAAGCAGTGTACATGAATAATCTCATTTTAATCCTCAAAATGCTGTAAGTTAGATACTATTAGTAGATTTAGCCATACGAAGTTTGTTGGTTTTGTAGGCCAAAAATGGTTGAACATCAGCAATTTCACATGTTCAACCTAACAACTTCCATTCTATTGATGAGGCAGCCGGGGCTCAGGGATGTTGACACGCTCAGATCAGGCACATCGGCCAGTAGTGAAGCCAAGGAGGTCTCCTGGCAGTTGCCACTGGAACCTGTCAGCTTAGTTAGGCTTCATAGGGAAGCACAGAGGATCCATTAGAAGCCCCCGGGGAATAAAGGACAACCATCACTGGTCCTGTTTTCATACAGCAATCCCAATTCCAACCTGATCGCACTAGAAATACTTGGTCAGACCCAGTCAGAGTTCTGGAAAAACCCAGTGTAAGGGCCAAAAGAAGGCTCTGCGTTGGGTGGGGGATAAGTGTGGCACTTAGACTCTGCACAGCAAGTCTTGAGGGTTGCTAGCCTCTTTGGGGATCCCAGCACCAACACTTCACATTCTGCTGCTTAGCCAGCCTCTCAGATGGCTACCCTCCCCACTGGAAGGCCCCAGAAAGCCATGAACCAACAGCCACAATTCACCCCATGTCCAGTCGCCAATGGGCTCCCTGCAAAGTACATTATTGACTTGACTACTGCTGCCGTGGTTTCTCCAGAGTTCTGTGCTAGAGAAAAGCCCATGGCCCACCATGTGCCCCACTGAGATCCTATTTGTCACAGACAAGATGCCGACAAATGCCAGCCACGATTAAGGCATGCAAATTCAGAGAGGAGCATCTTGGTCTGGGGAGCCCCAGGGCTCTGTTTCAGGCCTTACTCTTTGGCCATACACAAGCCCCTTTCCCTCTCTGGGCTCTGTCTCCTCATCTGTAAAATGGGGCCCTGAATTAAGGGCCTAGCTGGTTCCTCCATCACAGAAGGTATACTAGTCTTTACAAGCAGTTTTCAGACGACGCCCCTACTGGCCTACAAAATGCTTTTGTTCTAAGAGGAATGAAGCGAAGTAGTAAGATTCTCTTGTTTACAGTTATTGACCTTCCAGGCTGGTTTAACTCATGTTATTTTTGTCAAATAACTTTTTAAAAATTATGTTTCTTCTCCCTATACTACTCTCGTTCCATTCTCCCCCACACATACAGAGCTAGGACTAAAGAAGAAAATAAAGGCATCTATATTCCTTTCTTCCTTCACCAGCATTGTTTTTTTTTTTTTTTCAACTGGTTGAGACAGGCATGGGGACATTTCTTAGCAAGAATGAACGCCTTTGTCAGCTTCCACAGATGCACCGGAACTCAGTGTTGGGGAGGCCTGCGGGAGAACTGGAGTTTAAACAAGATGTGCACAGCCACAGAAGACCAGCCAGGCAGTTTCAACAGCCATCCCCTTTCTCTTGCCCACAGGGAAAACTGGTACAAACATTCTAGAGCAGTTTGGCAAAATCGATCGGGATTTTTAAAAGATTTGTATCCTTTGGAATGTATCCTAAGGAAACAGTTCAAAGTACAGAGGGAGCCATATGCACAAAGGTGCTCATAGTGTGAAAAATTAAAGCAAATTAAACATCCAGCAATAAGAGATCTGTTAAGTAAACTATCCCACATCTTCTTGATGGAATATAAAATATTCTACGTCAATTACAAAAGAAGTCCATAAAATCTGGGACATGGGAAAATACTTTTGTTTTAACAGTAGGAAAATATCAAGATTCTAATCCAGTTATACATGGTGGATTAAACATACCTTGACCTTCCCTCGCTCTCGACATCTCATTAAATTGACAGTAAAGGGAGAGACATAAAATTCCAAATCCAAAGTGGTCTGTGACACCAGAAGATAAGAGATTTCAACAGATATCTGGATTCTGGAAAGCCATTATAAGCAATAATGACTCAGCAGAGTGGAGAAAGCTACAAAGTTAAACACTTGCAGAAGGGAGACCAATGAGAAACAAATTGATCTGTCTTAAAGAATTCCTGAGAGGCTCAGGGGTCACAGGTTCCAAGTGTGTGAAAGTCCGTGGTTTGGTGCAGAGCTGAAGGCAGTGCAGGGGTTGAAAGTCTACATTCTGAGCAGTTGCACTCCCAGGCTCCTCCCCACCCTCCACAGCTTCCACGTGGTGTCAGAACTCAACCGGAACTTGAGAAAGTACAAGACAATGGAAACATGTCTGCAAAATGCAGAGAGGAACATTATTTCCAACACAGAATTCTCTACTCAGCCCAATTGTAAATCAAGTGTGACGGTGGAATAAATACATTCAGACATGCAACAAATTAACCTCCCGTTGCACCTTTTCTTAGGAAGTTACTATAGCAAGGGTGATTGTCTGACCCAAAGAGAGCCAACCCTGTTCCCTGTGGGAAATTTGTTAATTGAGACAGAGGAAGCCAGACAGCTGGACTGCTTTCTTGAATAACAGGAATGTAAATGTGGAGCTGTGGGCATGAAGGGCAGACAGTCAGTCTGGAGAGAGAGAGAGAGAGAGAGAGAGAGAGAGAGAGAGAGAGAGAGAGAGAGAGAGCGCCAGACAAGCAGGGGAAGCCAACTCCAGAAACCACGTAGTCTCAAGTAGAAAGACAGGCCAAGAGATAGGCTGAGTTCTTGGATGGCCCTCCCTAAGGTCTTGAATTCTTCATGATTTCCTTAGGAGAAAGCTTCTTTTTCTGATAACACTAACTTGACTTGGTTTCTGTCACTTACAACCAAAAGAATTGATTTTGGGGGGACTTCAGCATCTATTCCTGTCCCCCAAGAGCTCCCAATTTCCTTTGAGAGAGTACCTCTCCTCACAGCATACAGTCCCACTTTATGGTAAACACAGGAGGTCTGTGTTTCCTTGGGAAGGGGGAGGAGCCTCTCTGGAGGTCCCTTTGCTGGAAACTTCCTCCTCCTGCCCTGGTTCGGCCAGAGAATGGACACTTGACCAATGAGACTCTCTCCTGTGACTAAATCCTGAGCAGAAACAAGGAAGGAAGCAGGGTTGGAGTTCATTCAGCCGACCAGCAGTGACAGCCAGGGAGCCGAGAAGGGCTGGCGGCTCCCAATGCTTCCTGTCAGTTATTTCCAGCTGTTTTCATCCTTATTTCCATCCATACATACTCTTCTTTCTTTAAGCTCCAGTCCTTGTTTAAGTTAGTCCCGTTAGCCTGTTGCATGCAGCCCAGGAAACTTGACCGACCCTGGGAGAAGGCATCAAGCAGAGACGGGACAGCCGTGTGGACCCCCGGCAGCTCCAGTGGCCTTCCTCTGTCTTGGGGACAACGAGAGACGATGCCCTCATTTTCAATAGTAGCTGTGTGAAAAAAAAAGCAGTGGGGTCAGATTCTCTGAGCAGGAGCTTAGAGAGATTTCTGATTTTAAAATAAAAATAATAAGGTGGGAAAATGAATTTGGTGGATATAGTCTTTCGCATCAGGGGGTTCGTGGTGATTAAAAATAATAAAGAGAGCTCTTGGCAATGAATAGTTTACAGTAGGTTAGTCCGAGCAAACTTACTGAGAAATTAGGACTTGGTTTTGCTTCCTGTGCTCACCTCTCTCACCTCCCTTCCCACCCCACCAGCATCACCAGCTTCACCCCTTCACCTTCACCCTTCTCCCCCGAACCTTGCGCTAGGCAGACACCCTTCTCTCAGGGCTCATCTTCATAGAATGCCCCTTGTGGAAGAGGTGGGACTTCATGCCTAAAAGTTACACAGGCTTTCCAGCCCCCGGCCCTCCTCTCCTCTCAGTTCACCCTCACCTATGAATCTTCTGGAAGGGTCACCCTGAGGACAAGCAGTTTACTAACTCAAGGGAGAACAGGGATCTCGCATCCTGGGTCTCAATGAAATTTATGAGTCATGGGTATCATAGGGCCCAGTTTTCATTTGATTTCATTCACCACTTCCTTTCTTCATATTAATTTCTCCCAACAGCCCACTTATCTTCCCTCTTGGAGACCTGCCCACCATTCTTTCCCTGACAGGGGGCATCTCTAACAGGCTAAAGCACTCAACGTTCTGATGGCTTTGGAGTTGGCTCACTCAAGCACTCACAAGTTACTCTCTGTGGCTAATCAAATTTCAAAACAACCTCCCCCCAGCGATTTGGAGGAGCTTGGTGACAGCAAGACATTGGCCACAGAGCCATCAGAACAGGCCATGCTTTTTTCTGATGGCTGACAGCGAGGTCAGTTTCTGTCGTGCTGTTCTCCTAGTGGCAGTGGGCAGTGGTTTTTCCTGAGAAGCACTGCTCTGTGGTTACTGAGGCTTGGAGTTTTTATTTTTTTCCTTCATCTTCTTTTCTTTTGAAGGCAAAGAGATGTTCATTCCAAGGGTCAGCTGGGTGGTGGTTAAATTTTTTTTTTTTTTTTAATGACAAAATGAATCATAGCAGTGGTTAAAGGGAAGAGACTGCCTCTCTTCTGAACTACTCTCAGTTGTTCCGAGAGAATCTTGGACAAGTCACAGCCACTCTGAACTTCTGTTTCCTCTTCTGAAATATGAGAAAATTGGGTGAAATGGTGCCTAAGGTTCTTGAACCAGAGGTGATTCAATTTTTTACCATACCTTATTGCCTAAATGACATTTCTATGCTTGTTACTTTATTTGATGTTCACAACACAGTTCATGCTCTGGGCTCCTCCAAGTCCTCTGATTTCCACCGAGGCCGAGCCCCACCCTGCTGTCCTCTCCCAGACCTCAGTGCGCGTGGTGGTTCCCACCACCTCCACCCCCACACCCTGCCTGCTGTCACCAGGAACACAGCGCCTGTGGGGAGTTTGGCTGGCCACAGGGCCTCCAGTACCCTCCTGTCTGCCTGCCAAATACAGGCTCTTGACTCGGGACTTAGCTCAGCTGGCTGTTCTTCCAGATGTGGCCCTCTAAAAGTGAGCGCTTCCTTTCCCCACTCCCACGACACTTTGAATAAACCTCTGCGGGGGCCTGCATGCTCTCACATGGCCATCACAGGTCCACAGGGCGGCCCTCCTTTCAACTGGCAGCTCTGTGAGGCTGTACTGTATTCTTCTCAGTATCTTCAGTGCCTGGACCATGGATGGCTCAGCGACCTTGAGAAAGAGATGGGGGAAGGGAGGGAGGGAAGAAGGGAGGGAGGACAAACTTTACTTACTGATAGGAACACATCAGACCCATTCGCACTAAATTCAGCTCCACCATTGATCAACGCGTGAGCCAATCCTCCCTAAGCCTCTGTTTTCTAACCTACGAAATGGGGACAATGATAGTACAGAGCTCATCTGGATTATAGGGGATAAACCATGGAAAGAGCTTAGCACATCACACACAGTAACCGGGAACTATTGTTATTATTACTGGGGAATTCCCTGTGAGGTTCTTCCCTGAGTTCACAAGAAAGCCCCAGGGTCTCCACACCGTTTGCAGGAAGCACCCAGGGGAGCTGGCATCTGCCTTCCCTGCCCTCCCTTCTCCAGCCCAGTTGGAAAACCCCTTGTCAGGTCTCCCCAGACACAGCCAAGCTGTTTTCCTTTCCCTTGTTGACACAAGGAAAACCTGGCTGCTGGGCCCTGGGCTGGGCCTCCCACTCTAAGTGCAAACACTGGGCTGTGTATTTTGGGCCCCTCTGAAGGGCTGTTTCTGATGAAATACCAGGTTTTGAAATACTTCACCGCTTGTTTGCATTCGGAAGCCCATACAAGCTCAGGTCTCACAAGGCCTGTGTTCAGAGAGGCGGGAGGCTCTGTGTGGTTACAGAATCAGGCCCCAGTGGGGGAATGCAACAGCCCCCTGCATTTTCAGCTGGGCCTGATGGATGTGGAAGAATCCACATTTTTCCTGGGGAGGGCAGACAAAGGCACACAGACACACTCCGAGGTAGCAGTAAGGCAAGTCACGTGCATGGACAGATTCAGACCAAAGGCTTGAAGGCTTGGACCAAGGGTTGCAGTGAAAACTGAGCCTCCGAAGTGCTGTTTGCAGAAGCGCTGGGCCCGGCGCTTCTTCTAGTCAGTCTTCTCTCCTCCACTCCTATCACCCACACCCACCTCCCCACCCACAGGAATATATAAACTCCTCCTGCCGAGAGCCAGTTTGAGAAGAACAGATGTTGATTTGAACTGTGTAGCTCTAAGAAGGAGCCAACTAGCCCAATAGCCTGGAGCAGAGCTTGAGGGGTTGGAGAGGGAGTCAGGGAGGACTTGATGGAGACCCCAAAGGTTTGAGCTGGTCCCCTAGGAGGATGAGCCACCCTGTCTTGGGTGGACATTGGGCTAGATATTTCAAAGGCCTTGTTTATTTTAAACTTTTTGAGAGGGGTGGTGTCATTTCCATTTCACAGATAAAAAATCTGATGCTAGAACAGATTGGGCTTCTTTCCCAAGGGCCAGGACCCTGATGAAAGCTCCTGTGATAGGAAGCAGTGACCTCCCTTATATGCAGAGGCTCTGGGAAGTGTTTGCTGAAAGGAAGTAGAGTCAGAGCTGGCAGAGAGGAGAATGTGGAGGAAGTTGGCACATGAGCATCAAGGTGAGATGTTTGGGATAGAGGCTGGTGAGAAGCCCAGTTTGGCAGAAGAGAAAGGAGACTGGGTACATGAGGACAGACAGAGGGAGTTGCTGACCAAGGAAGGGCCTCCATCTCCCCTTCCGTCTGGGGTGCCCAGCCAGGGGCTCTCCACCAAATAGACAGCAGCAAATACTGACTAAGCACCCTGAGTGTGCCCAGTGCCTGGGGGAACCCTTACGAAGCAGACAAAAGGCAGAGAAGTGAATTGATTTATTTATACAACCATTTCATGAGCCCTTCACAATGAAAACAGATTTCCAAAGCTTATGTCCTAGAGCTCACATGCATTTTTCACAGAAAGGACCCTTTTTTCAGGCCTCCAGTGGAAGCCTGTTTACTCTCAGTTTGTATATAGTCCCAACAAGCTACAGACCTGGATTCCCAGCCCAGGGGAAAATTTGAAGCTCAGGTTCAGAATGGCGTGGCAAGGACAGAGAGAAGCTGTTCCTGTAAACCAGCTGTGAATAAGGGGATGCCCAACCAAAGCAAGGTGAACAAAAGTGCTCCAAATGCAGAGCAGGCAAAGACCATCTTACAAAGGAGGCTTTGGACGAGACAGAGATGAGCATTTTGACTCTGCTGGTTCGCTCAGTGAGAATGGGAAAGTTTCTGCTACTCTGAGGCTAGTTTCTCCATCTGAAAATCAGGTTGAAGACCACCCACAGGATTTAAAGGACATGGGGTATATGAGTCACCAGCTGAGCACCTGACTTTGGAGCAGTCACTTGAATCATGATTGTTGTGTTTCGTGTTAATTTTTATTATCTGAGGAAACTCAACACATCCCATAACAGTAGTTCTCAAACTTGTTTACACATTGGAATCATCTGGGGAGCTTTAATAAACACTCATGCCTGGCTCTACCTTCCAGAGATTCTGGAAAAAAAATGGCCTGAGTTTGGACCTGGGCATTGGGACTTTTTAAGCTGTCCAGACGACTCTAATATGCAGCCAGGGCTGAGAACCCAGCCTTAGAAGAGATCGCAATCAAGCCCAACCCAGAAACAGACGTGGAGGCTCCTAACCATCAGAGTTGCCGAGAAGGGGCTAAATCGCCATCTGGGTACCCAGCCTCTGAAAGCAGACGAACACATTAGAGAGCTTGCTGTCAAAGCGGTTAATTTCTTTTAAGCCTTGGCTCTTAGGGGAATAAAGTTCAATTATCTGGAAAACTCACTTATGTGGAACTCCTCACTCCCTAATGACACTGGTTAAATGAGGTGTTACGATTTTACAGATTCTCGAATTAGAGTCTTTGTGATTCTCCCCAAACCCCTCCCCCCGCCAAACAAAATTATCCAGAGGCTTGGATTTGAAGTACACCCCCACTGCCCCGGCTGCCCAGGCAGCTGGGCCCTGGTTACGCCCCGTCTTGCGGAAGAGCTCCCTGGTTTCATGAGAAGACTTTTTGTTTCGCGCCATGGCCTCTCCCATGTTGCCTTGGCTCCTTGGGGCCATGTAACCCATTTCCTCATGAAACAGTAAGTGTCCTCTTGTCTCACATCCAATAACTACATCCTGACCCAGTGAGAGAATCACTCTCAACACACATTCTGCAGAGCACATGGTTCCATGTGAATATTTTGAATGGTTGATTTTAAAAAGAATCAAAATAAAGGATTTGTTTCATTTGTTTTGTTAGCCCATTTCTAACCGGAGGTGAGAGAAGAAAACAAAAGTTGCTTTGATTATTAAAATCTTATTTCGTCATAAGCAAAACCCAGAGATGCAACATTTATCAATGAGTCTTCCTGACCCAAATAAAGGAAAGAGAATGGAAAAAGGGTACGTGTCCCAGGAGCCATTGCAACTGTCATTAGATGGTTACTTATTTGTTTATTTAATACCTGTCTTCCTCCCACTGGAAAAGAAGCTCGAAGAGAGAAGGGACTTTGTCCATTTTGTTTATCGTATCTCCAGGACCTACAACAGTGCCTTGCCAATAGTAAGCATGCCATAAAGATTTGTGGAATAAGATGATCCTTAAATGGGTCCTAATTTTTGTAAGTTTGGGATCAAAGTTCTAGGAGACACTAGTTATGTGTGGGATGAGTTTGCTGGGGCTGCCGTAACAAAGTACTATAAACTGAGTGGCTCTAAACAGAAATTCGTCATCTCAGTTTTAGAGTATAGAAGTTTGAGATCAAGGTGTCAGCAGGGTTGGTGCCTTCTGAGGGCTGTGAGGGAGAATCTGTTCCTGCCTTGCCTCGAGCTTTTGAAAATTTGCTGGCAACCTTTTGTGTTCCTTGGCTTATAGGAGCATCATCTATTTTTGGCTTCATCTTAACAAAGCACTGTCCTTGTGTCCATGTCTGTGTCCAAATGTCACCTTTTTATAACGACAGTAGTCATATAGTGTTAGGACTCACCCTAATGACCTTATTTTAACTTAATTATCTAGATAAAGGCCCTGTTTCCAATAAGTCATATTCTGAGGTGCTGAGGACCTCAACACACAAATCGGAGGGGCCTGACCTGTAACACCAACTGATTAATCATTAATTAATTTAGTTAATTAAATAAATAAATTCTTATCACGATATTCTACTAGGTGCTTTGTTAAATACTGGGACACTATCAAGGTGATATAGAGAAAGTGGCAGAAATAGAAATTGAAGTCATCCATGGATGGGAGCAGGGCATGAGAGCACAGCTCACAACATGGCCCAGGGCTCCACTAAGGTGAGTGATTCATTCTGTGAAGGGGACCAAGGAGTCTTTGTGGAAAAGGTGACATTTGAGCTAGGACTTTGCAAGATAAATGGTGTCCCCAGGTAGAGAAGGAAGGAAGGCTGATGGCCAACAGGAACAAAGGCGGGACAGTGCTGGGCATTTGAAGGGCACCTTGAACGCCTCAGTGATGTAATCGACATTCAGGGATGTCATCGACATGAAAGCATGAAGCAAGAGAGATGCCTGCAATGAGGACAGACCTGAGAGGCTTGTATGAGTATTTGCCATCGGCCAAGGGGAGCCAAGGCAAGAAGTGGAGGAGGGAAGAGGTTTAGGAAGACCACACTTCCAGTGGTTCAGGAGGAGGAATGCAGAGAGCAACTCCCTAAAAGCCCAGTCAGAACTGTTGGGGTTGCCTGAGTGGGAATAAAGGAGCCACAGACTCCAGGCTTCCCCAGATACAGCCAGGACAAGCAGAAGGTGAGGCAGAGGTGGGGGCTGAGGACAGCAAGAGTACCACATCTCAAGTTCTGGGGGCGTAAACAGAGAAGACGGAATGAACGGAGGCTCTGAGTTAGGTGGTGGAGGAGGAAAGCTGAGGCTAGGGCACTCCAGGTAGGTATGGCAAGGCAGGAAGCATTCAGGACAGAGATCAGGGCTGAAAACTGAGATGGAAGAAGAGAACATGACAAAAGATAAGGTCACCTGGAGGAGAATAGTGTGCATTCGGAGGGAAGGCGTGAGTACAAAGCCCAGGGGCCTTTGTGTTGGTGAGTCTCAGTGGAGGCTACACCTGGGCTCCATCTGGAGAGCTTGGCAGTCAGACAAAAGAGCCAAGAAGAGCCTGATTCGACTAGGTGGGAGTGGGAACTAGCATCAGTATTTTCTAAAACAATAGTTCTCAAACTTGGCTGCACTTTGGAATCACCTGGGGAGCTTCAAAAACTACTGATGCTCAGGCTGCACATCCAGAGATGCTGATTTAATTGTTCTGGGGGACAACTTGGGCACCTGGAGTTTTCAACGCTTCCTAAGGGAGTCTGATGCACAGTCCGGAATGAGAGCTGCTGCTCTGTGGCATGGCGGTGGCACAGCCTGCAAGGAGGAGGACCAGGAGACCCTCATGATGCTGGAAGCCCAGGGAAGCCCAGGGGTCAAGTACTGTGGGGAGGTCAGAAGAGGGGGCACTAAGTGTGCGAGAGCCAGCTTCCACCGGCTTTTGAGGGCCATTTATATGCATTTCTTCCCAGCTCTGTGCTCAGCAGCTTGCCGTTGGTATCTTGAAACTGACCACAGTCAGAAGATGGATACCATGGACATGGAAAAATGCTACCAGTCAGGGTGCAAATCAATCCCCACTCCTCGCCAGTTGTTAAACATTTACCAGCACACCACTGCCTTTAGGAGTGGCCACGGTTCGAGGTCAGAGATTTAATCCATTCATCTTCCATTCCAGGACACGCCACCTCCCGAGAGCACCTAATCTCCAGGCTGAAAAAGTGTCTTCTGTGCCCTCCGCACCTGGGGCCTTTGCTCTTCATTCGTCATAGCAGCTTTTCTGCCTCCATCATCTGCTGCCCACAGCAGCCCACAGTGGCAAACACTGGCTGACTTCTGCTCTGCGTGGGCCTGGAGGAGCCACAGAGACTGTAAGCGTGGCCTCAGCCTCCAAGGACCCCATCTCACTGCAGAGGCCCCAAGGATGAAGAGCTAAATGAGCATGAAGGTGTGGATGACAGATTAAGTCAGAAATGAGAGACTCTCACAGCCCCGGTTGTCACATGGATGTGCCAACAACGTTGGGAGCCCTGAAGAAGGGCTAGGCTGGGCTGAGAGGAAGTTTAGCTTTGGCAGGTGGGTAGGAAGATATCAGCTTCTCAGTCATCCATGGTCATTCCACAAGGGGAGGTCTCGGGTCCATATTATTTTATTGCTCTAAAGACATTCCCACGTGGATTTATAACTCTTATCCTCTGGCCATTTTGGTATTTCCCTAAAGCCCCTGCTAGAAGCCCTTGCTGGACCCTCTGGGAAATGGTCAAGGAGCAGAGAGCCAGGCTCTCAGAAGTGCCTCTGATGAACTCCTGCCCAGTCCTCTCCAAATCTTTCCTCTTGGTCACCCACTACATTCAGCTTTGGTCAGCTATCCTCTCTCCTTGCAAACCCTTGGGCAATGGTGGATGAGCTCAGCTGTCAGCTCCAGCTGGCTTCCACGCAGATCCATTTGAAGCACCTGCACAGGAGAAATAAAGATTGATCCCATTTTCAGGGACGGCATTAATAAATTAGACTGGGTTCAGGAGCAGGTGATCAAATTATACCCCAAAAGCCAAGTCAAAGGAGGGAGAGTGGAAGCCTGAGGACCAGGCATCATTGGGCATGGTAAGATTCTGACCCCAAGAGCTTACTTGGGAAGTTGACAGAGAGCCACCACTTGGACATGGAATCAGTCTTCTGTGTGGCAGTGGAGGGTAGAACTTGTCCACAGGGGGAGCATCCACGAGGCAACACAGCTCAATTCCAGAGGGTGCTTTGGTATTTAGAGCTGTCCAGCCTGCTACTGCACAAGCCTCTGAAGTTGGCAAAAACATGGGTCAGATTTGTCTCCACACCCTGGAAACTGGTCCAAGAGAGAGCGACCTTTTAAAATTGCCACTACTGACCCACAGGGCAGTTTCCCCTTCCCCCACATCACCTCAGACCACAGAGGCTAAAGGCCCCATTGGGTAATGGAAAGGTGGCACTTCCTATGTGTTTGCCTCCCTTCACGTTAGAACCTGGCCACACTTCTTTCTTCCAGTCCTGAGATGCAAGACGGCTGTGAAGCTGATCTCACAAACGCCTGCTGAAATGTATATGACCAATAACAGTGAGACCCTCTCAGCGACTAGGGCTGGAAAGGGATGTGAACCTGGACCGCTGCCTTCAGCTAAAAAGAAAAACTTACTAGGTGTAAAGTCAGGCACTGCCAGGCTGAATAATGGAAACTAATAATTACAGACCTCAGTGTCAAGTCCTGTGCTAGGGCTGGACCTCTTTGCTATTTGACTTACTATTACTACTTAGAAGGCCATTAGATATTCCCATAAACCTACCTGGTGGCGGAGTCAGGCCTGATGTTGAGGTGGGAAGATTAATCTCTTAAAATATACATTTCTGTACTCTCTCTCCACGGAATAGCATTTTACATTATTAAGCAGAACACCACACCTGAGCAGATCTTGCAGACAGATGAGATAGAGGGTAAACTCAGCCCCATTGTGGAAGTATCCCTTGGGTCACACAAAGATCCAGGGCCTCTGTAGGTAGCATCTTCCTTAGTGTTTGTTTTCAGATCATTAAATACTTAACAGAGGGAGAGACTAAATGCTGAAGTGCTCCAAGCCACTGCTGATTGTGTATCAATCAGAAATTAAGACAAAACAAGTCTGAAATTGTAATGATCCTTTTTAAGGACAGGTCTGTGTCCACTTGATTTTTTTTTTTTTTTTTAAATTTGCCTGGCAGGAAGCTAAACTAAAACATGTGGTTAAACACAGGACACCCTGGCGCCCTTGCCATTCCAATGGGTATCGCTCTCCTCAGTTTACAGGTGAGAAGCCCCAGGCTGTCAGAGAGTATGGGAGCACCCCAAAGTCACACAGCTACTGGTGTGTGCACGTAGGGGGCCAGGATTCCATCTGGGCAAACTGACTCCAAGCTGATAAGTGCCACCCCGCCCCGCTTCCCCCAGCTCATGAGTACAGGCAGAGAAATCCCAGTTCCTCTCACATAGCTGGCAGAGACCCAGGCTCTGGGTCAAAGACAATGCAACACATAGTTACTGAGAACTTACTGTGTCCTGAGTTTGCACTGTTCTGTTCCACATATCATTTAATCATCACCACCACCAAAGAGAAGGAGATACCATTATGAATCCCTTTACTGATGAGAAAACTGAAACCCTAGGAGGGTGAATAATTCATCCAAGACACCTGATGGTAAGCACTCGGCCCAATTTACAAACACAGTCAGTTTGATTTCAGAATCCCCGTGCTTAACCTCTGCCCCATGATCCCAGCTACTGGAAGGGGCGCCAGCCTCTCCTTGCTGCAGACTGTGCCCCAGCCCTCTCCTTGAGTTCCAACACATCACTCTGAAGGTGAAGAGATGACATTTGGTACCAGCCCTCTCTAACTGGCTCCAAGAGAAATCAGTGCTCCCTTGTGGTTCAGAAGTCAAAGGGTTAATTTTAACTCTATTCCCCTTAATTCTATTCAAAGAAAAGGAAGCAGAGGCCTTATTTGGGGTAGGTCCTATGCCTAAGTCACTTGGACACTTAATTGCTTATTATTTAATTGCCGTATTGGGGAGCACAAAGTGATCTGCTGCAGAGTTATTAGCAAATTCCAGTTTTAAGAAAATAATTACTGAATTCTCCCTCTCTGGAATGAGCGATTCCTTCTAAGATGCTCAAAGACGTTAAACATGTTCACCAGGGCCACTAGCAGCTCTATAATATGCAAATAAAGTAACTCTGTAATTACCAATAAAATGCCTACTGAAGTGATACATTTTTACTCAGCAATGAGTTGGGGATGGGGGAGAAATGGCATCATTTGTTTTTAAGGATCTTTTAACCTTGTTAGTTAGCATCAAATTCCGTGCTGTTTTATGGTCATTTAAAAAGACAACGGAGCCAATAGGCCTTCCTGGGTGGGGAGAAGGCTCTTCTGGGGGCTCCTCTTCCAGCTAGCCTCTCTGTTCTGTGGGGGCCCAAATGTTTTACTCTGGGTGCTATGGAAGCACAGGCACTCTGCACATATCTACAGTTGCTGAGAGTTTGGCTTTCAGTGGGGTTCAGGACTGATCCTCCCAGATGGATCAACAGAGAGTGACATCTCATCTAAGAGCAGCCGCCAGAATGGTTCTTCGGGAGCCTAAGCATGACCGTGCTGCTCCTCTGTTTTCAAAGCCTTCTCTTGTACTCCAGAGATAACGGCATAAAGATCTAACCCTTTGTCTGGCTCTCAAGGCCTTTCACAATCAGTTAGTCAGGGCACTGGGCACCGTGAGGGCTCCAGCTACCTCCTCTCCAGGCTCATCCATGGCTCCCCATGCAATTTTGATTTCTTCATCTGTAAAAAGCTGTATTGGTCAGCATAGGTGATGTTATGCAGCAATAACAAGCAAATCTCAGTGGCTTAAAACAATTAAAATTAATTTTTGCTCATCCTACATGTTCATCATGGATCAGCCTGAGTATCTTCTCATTGTACTCACTCAACAAAAAATAGGCTGATGAATATTACTCAACAATTAAATAAATAAATAAATAAATAAATAAATAAATAAATAAATAAATAAATAAATAAATAAAATCTTGCCACTTGCATCAACATAGACGGACCTAGAGAGCAATATGCTAAAATGAAATAAGTGGAATCTAAAAAAAAAAAAAAAAAAAAAACAAAAAAAACAAAAAAACCCACAAGTGAATGAATAATACAAAAAAGAAACAGACCCATAGATATAGAGAATGAACTGATGTTTGCTAAAGGAGAGGGGGTGGGAGATGGGTGAAAAATAAATAAACAATTTTTCTTTAAAAAAGTCAGGCTGATGAAGCTGTCACCATCCAAACATTGCTGGCTTGTCACCATGTTGGAGGGAAAATGAAATGTTCTCCAACGTGGAATATCACAGTACTTCCTTTCACAAGTCCTTGGTCAATACTGTTCACATGTACCCACCCAACCACAAAGGGCTCAGGAAGCAAAATTCTACTTGGTACTCAGAAGGAGAAGCAGAAATATATGGTGACAATGCTAATGACTACCATAAATAGATATTTAAAAAATTTTATGAGTTATCTCCCTCATAGGGTTGTTGTGGGAGCTAAGAGTGATCACACTTGTAGAGAGCTCAGCACAGTGCCTGGTCCTTGCTAAGTGCTCGGTCAGTGTCAACCACTGATTGTGCAAGATTATTGGATGAACATTCCAGCATAACCTTCTGTAGCCACAACCAGTCCTCTCTCTCTCTCTGGATCCATATAAATTGTGATGATCAGTGCAAGGCTTCAAAGAAAAGTAACAGTAGAACCCAGTTTTGAGGGAGATTGCAAATTCAAGAGACGACCCTCCGAAAGGAGGAAGGCACGAGCACAGGATGAGCTGGAAAGTAGGTTGCACATGCGGAGGACTGAGATGAACTTGACAGGAGTAGAGATTTTAGGGATAGTCCTACATTCGATAGGGGTGGCTCCTCAAAGAATAAGAAAAGGGGAATATTCGGAAGCCTGAGGTAACAGCAAAAATTCACAAATCAGAAAAAGTCCTTTGGTATACCCTGCATCTAATTCTTGGTTTGGAAACTGTCACTGGGAAACAAGGTTAGGTTATTAGAAACCTTAATCTGAAACCTAGATCCCAGCTGAGAACCTAGGCCTCCTGGCTCCAGGTTCAACGGCCTCTCCACTGCCCATGTAGTGGCTGACCTGGTTTCTTCTCATTGCCAAAGGTTCCATTATTTCCGGGTGACCACATTTACCCCAGGCAATGTCTTTCTCTTATATTTGCATTGGTAACTGCTCAAAGGCCCACCGAGGCCTTGGAAACGTGCCACCGACATCCTCTCACACTGGCCCAATTGTTTGTGGCAAATATCTCCCTTTTGAACTCTGGACCTTCTGGAGGAAATGGTTTCAATAGGAATAACTCTGAATTCTCCCAAGTCTTGCCATCTGGGTGTCTGGAACGGAGCTTCCAGGATATATGGTTCTTTTGAAGGAAACAAATTCAATTGGTAATTGTGTTCTCATTTAATACGCCCGAGGAATGCTCTTGTACTCTTGCCAGGGCATTTTTTTCTTCATTCGACAAACACTTATTGATTTCCTACCGTGCACTCAGCCCTGGCCTGGGTGGAAGGAGGAGAGGGTAGGGAGAGTGGACACTTATTAAAAATGACTTTGACCCAATATAATGAGGAGCATAATAGAAATAGGCACGAAGGACACTGGGAGCCCAGCAAGGGTGGCTAACTGCACCTGAGCAAGTCAACAAGTCTCCGAAAGGGGCAACCAGGGCCACCAGGCACTGAAGAAAATGGACCTGCAGAAATTTAGGGGGTCCTGCACTTACTCTACAATATTTCTGGACAAATTTGGGGTGAACATAATAAAACAGGATTCCACCGAACATTTTAATGTGGACGTGTGCCTGCCAGGCACAGAGCTAGATGACTAAGGGACCCAAGGAAGACCGAGGCATCGTCCCTGCCCTCAGATTGCTCATTGCCTAGTCATGGAGATTTAGGCTCGGGTGCAGATAACTCTAGAACACATTGCCTTAGAAAGTCTTCTTGCAATCCTTCCAGGTGGAAAAAGCAAACTAGTCCCAGGGACTGGCAGATAGATGCCAGGGCAGGCTTCCTAGAAGTGGCAGGACTGGGTTTTTGGAGGGATCGAGGGTGGGGAGAAGAAGGAGGGGGCTGTGGTACTAACAGGCAGAGCGACAACAGAGCCAAGTCATAGGCATGACCGCACACACGTCTCAACTGGAGCAAGGGTCTGTCTAAAGCAATCGGGGCAAAGCTGGCTGCAGTGGGGTAAAGTCAGACTTGACCCTGCTGGACTGAGACCACCAAAATTATTAACACCAAAGAACTTTCGTTCAGTTTTCTCTAAGGATTCCTTCCTTTAGCAGGCTATCTCTACTGAATATATCCCACCTATTGAACAGTAATCTATGTTTTCCCACAGTATAACCAGTTTGGCTCAGTTGAGATTATTCCAGCCAAAAGGAAAAAGAAATTTTTCTGAACATGTCACTCTGGTGCTCCAGACAATTCAATGGCTCCCCATTGCCCTCAGAGTAAAATCCAACATGCAAATTCAATGGTCTCCTGGCCCCTCGCCTTTCTGCCGGGCCTTGCCAACTACCTCTGCTTCTTCAGACCTGCATATTACCCCTTCCAGACTTCTGAGTAGGCTGCTTCTCTGCATGGAAGATTCTCGCTCTTTCCCACCTCTATATCTTCTGGCTTCTCTGGTTTCAACCTTAATGGTTCTCTCAGACAATGTTGCCTGACCTCAGATCCAGGTTAGGTGCTGAGCTCTGATCACACTGTGTGGGCATGCTCCGTTTGCCTGTCCATCTCCCTCGGGAGGCTGTGAGCACTTGGGAGAAGGACTCCACATCCAACCCGCAGTGGCCAGAACTCTGGAATACAATAGTGCTCAATAAAGGTCGAGTAATGAGCAAGCTGTGAGCCACTGAGTGAATGTGATGTGTCATTCAAGTTGACCTGGAAAGCCAAGTTATGGCAAAAGGTACTGTTTACACTCACCAAACTTTCTGAAGGAATGGAAAGAACCTACGGCTTACCCATGTAATTACTGTCACAGCCACCAAACCAGAGACTCTTGGCATGGACACTGAGAAGCCAGAGGAGATTTTGACTCAGGGAGGGACATGGTTTTCCAGCCATAGTCTACCTGTCTGCCTGTCCCTCTGCACTTCTCCCCCCAGTCAAGAGGGCTGGACAAAGGTGGAAGCATCAGCCAGGTTGCACCAACTTCTTCTGTGCGTGTCTCTCCTGGTTCTCTCTTTCAATATTTCTTTACTTCCTGACCCCAGACAGGAATCAGAATCAGTGCTCTTGATTCCTCATGAGATGATGGCCTTTTGATCCCTTGTGTTTAAAACTTCATCTTTTACACTATCACCAACAACAAGTGTTAACTGGGTGCCTGCAGTGTGCCAGCCACTGGGGGGCCAGGCACACCCCGAACAGGGTCCTTACTTTTGATGGGTTTGGAGAGAGGACATGAAGCATAAACCTGTCATTAAGTAACTTCCATAGGAGCCCTAAGCATTTTGAGCAATGGATACAAAGAGGGCTTTGGACTGAAATTCAGAGGGTACCAAAATGTGAAGGAATGGTTTTTAAAGACTTCACATATTTCTTAGCTCTCCTAGCGCCATGCCAATCTATGGAGAGGATGGTGCAGTTGACCAGAAGCAGCCTCACTCCATGTCCCATGTGGCACCACCTGTTGATGCACCTCACGCTTCATGCCCCAGGTCCCCACGCTGTGACTGATGACTTTGGCTATCACTTATCCCAATACTGAGCTGCTTGTACCCACATACAGGCCATGGAACCTCACTAAACCACCCTGAGAAGTGGAGATGATTTCCACCTTGAGTGTTAGTCCAGCTGAATACAACAGCTATTTGAGCCCAGGTCTGGGAGACCCCAAAGCCTGGGCTGCAGCATCAGTTGTCTGGTTGGGCTCTCATAGCAGAGGGTTGTGGAGGCCAAGCAGGTGGGAGCATCTATCCTTGGCAATCCTTCTGTGGAGCTCTCTGTGGTCAGAAATTAGATCACATCACCATTTGCCAGTGAGTATCAAGGGCCTACAAAGGCAGACAAAATCAGCTCCCTCTTTGGGCAGCCATGCAATGCCATGGAAACCGGTTGTCCTCTGGGCAGAGGCCCAGCTGTCGGAGTAAGGATAAGGAGGGGCAAAGGAAGAAAAGGAGCTCCTTCCTCCCATCTGGGCCTCAACTTGTCTGTCTGTACCCTTTAATATTCTCCCATTCCAACCTACCAATATCATAGTTGTTCATTCATTCATTCCTAGTGAGTATCTCTCATATCAGATACTTACTTCACTCAATCTCCAATAACCTGAAGAGAGCTTTGCTATTATCCTCATTTTACAGAGAAAAAAAACAGAGGCTTAGTGGCTCAGTGAGCCAAGGCCATGTAATTGGTGGGGGCTGAGATTCTGACTTAGGACTGTCTGGCTCTGAAGCTTCTAGAAGCCACACTCCTGCAGGGGGGCTCTCTCTCCTTCCTGAACCTCAGTATGCTGTGATCCTAACAGCGGGGAGGAGTCCGAGAGCTTGGAGCCCATTGGGAGAAGATTCCAGAATTCAAGACTCCTTCTTTTCTTCCTCAGACTTTTGCTCAGCCTCACACCCCTTGGAGAAGTCCCTCGGTCTCCCTTGGGTTTCTCTCCCGGGCCCAAGAACACTTACAGCATGGAGGGAGCAGAGGGACAGGGGAGAGAGGGCTAATTAACCGTCTGCCAAGGGCTTTGAAGATGAAAAGCAGCCTTCAAGTGGCAGCCTATTATCCCTAAGCTTCACACACGGAATAATGAAATTCCAGGTTCCAAATGGAGAGTAAAAATCTTTTAACAAGATGATAAAGAGAAGCAGGCAAGGGCCAGGGTGGAGGGCAAGAGGGCACTCCGCTGGCTCTCCCAGAGCGCAGACCCCAGCAGACCTCAGCAGTCTTAGGCTAAAAGCCGGCGAGCCGGGTCAGCCTCAGGCTGGGAGGCATTTTTCATCACTGGCTGTTGTCGCTGCCAGCACCCTGAGACTCTGGAGGAAGGGAGAATCAGGCCTCCCCTGAGGGGCCCCCCAGCCTGGAGAATCCAGGGTCTGAGGGCCCTGAGGCAGATCTGGGCTGGGAGTGGGGGGCCCTGAATTCTGGTCCTGTCTCTGCACTGACTTGGTTCCTGACTGTAGACAGGTCCCACCCTCTCCGAGTGGTTTGCCTCAGGAATTGACTTGCATGGCCCCCACTCCACTCCTACACATGGAAGTCCCTTGAAGGTAGACACTGTATGCCCAGCATTGTGGAGCTCAGGGGCAGCACAGGGCCAGTGACCAATACCCATTGTGGACTGCACAGTGGGTTCCCTGAAGGCAAGGCTCAGTTCTATTCAACTCTGGGCCCGCAATGCCTGCCACAGGGGCAAAGTCACAGTTGAACAAAAACTCTTGATGTTAGCAATCCAATAAACGGTCACGAAATTGCACTGGTAAAGTTATTAGATTAGAGAGATTTCAGAAAAGTCTCCTCAAAAATTAAAACTTGACCTCATCTCCACTATTTGGGCAAATCACTTAATCTCTCTGTGCCTCAGTTTCCTCACCTGTAAAATAGAGGTAGTGACAGGACCTACCTTATAAGATAGTTTTAAGTTTATATGAGTTAATTACTATAAAGAGCTGAGAACAGTATCTGACATAGAGTAAGCACTCAGTCAGTTATTATTATTTAGTTATTATTAGTAGTATGGTTAGTTAGTTATTATTCTCTTCATCTCTTTGTTGCCACCTGGAATTATTTTAATTCCTCCACTGCACAGGGAAGGGAGACAAGGAGGAGAGATGTCATTTGGACAGCCGCTGTGACTAAACCCTAACATCCCAACAGCACATTGCAGGTGTACAGAACTCCTAATTAGCATCACATCTGATCTTTAAAACAAGCTTGAAAGGTGGGTATGGTTCTCCCCATCTACAGATGAGAATGCTGGGGCACGAAGAGCAAAGGCGCTGACTCAGTAAACCAGCTGGACTGAGGGGAGCGCAGATCTGAGCCTGGGTTAGGAATCATTTGTACAATCAAGAAATGTGTATTGAGCAATGACAAGCCAAGCACCAGGGATATGAGACTACAGAAGACTGACATGTTCCTTGCCCTCCTAGAGCTAACATTCTGGTAGACAGATAACAAGCCAGAAAAGGGTGCGTAAATGAATAAATATCACAGTTTGTGGCCAGGGCTCTGAAGAAAATATAGTCTTATGATCAAAACTAATGGGATGATTGTTCCGAGAAGACATCTCTGAGGAGATCCAGGCTGAGCCCTGGTAGATGAAAGGTGAAAGGAAGCCAGTGCCTTTCCATTGCTACGTGCTGCCTCACTGCCAGTTCTCACTAAGGTGTAAATGATTTACTGTAGGTCGAAGCCTGGAAGCAAGATTTGTAAGCAGAGGAGGAGAGGGAAACTGAGGACAGTGTGGAGGCCCTAAGGAAGGAAGGGAAGGATGTTGCTAGAGAAGGAGAGGGCTTAGAAAGGCAGCGGAGGCTCGCAGAGGTAAGAACTAGTGTTGCTTTGCTAAAAACAAAAAGCCAGGCTTAGAGGCTTGAGGAGAACCTCCCATTGGTAAGACAGGCAGCAATTTAAGGCTGTCAAGGCAGAAAAATGAAAATCATCTATTCCTGTGAGGAGAGGTGCAGGAAGATGACATCATTCCTACCCAGAGCAGACAGAGGCATTGCTACACGCAGATTCCCCAAGGACGACAACACTCCTTCCATTTTCACAGCTGTCATGACTTAGCTAGTCCCATGTACCCCCCACATCCACTGTGTATCCCACACTTCGAGGAGAGACAAGAGAAATGAGCCTGTAACAGCAGGTGTGGTCAGGCCAAGGAAGCAGAGAAGGCCTCTCTGAAGAAGCCCATTTGCACTGAGAACTGAGGTATAAAGGGGGAGGGAAGCGTGTTCCTGGCGAAAGAAATAGCATGTACAGTAGTGTGAAGGTAAATTTCTAATAACTAGCTCTAAGGGGCAGAAAGGTAGCTGTTTGGCAGTGTTTGCTAATTTCTAGGAAGTAAATACATTTGCTATGGCAAGATGTCACTGACATGGGCAATCGCAAGCCCATGGGTGCTGGCTCCAGTCCATCACTGGTATATGAGGCCTGAGGCAGGCAGGCACTTGGCTGGTTGAAGGGACAGGAGCCAAGCCAGGGGCACCCGAGGAAGTTGCTGGACTTGGAGGAGCTGTGGGCTATAGCCAGGAAGTAGCATATGTAGGTTGTGACCACAGGTCTCTATTTCATCTTCCCATTCCCCTCAAAGCTCTGCCAGGTTATATCCTGGGCCCAGAGCTCCTGGTGCTAAGTAACGAGGAGAGAATTAATTAATTAGATCCTCGCAGGGGCAGTTGCAGACTTTTTGTCTGGCGAAGAGGGCGGGCACTCTGTAACCTTGACTGAGATGCCCCTGGAAGTGCCTCTGCCTCTCCTCAGCGGCAGGACTCCAATCACATACAAGCTATTGGCGCACCAGCCTTTCTCCCTGAGGAGGTCCAGCTGGGCGGCCAGGCTGGTAGTGTGGGTGCAAAGGTAAGGTACAAACACTACCACTTGTACCCTTCCACAGATCTGGTCCTGTGACCGCTTGTACTATGGGACTTCTCTCCATTCCCATTTTAGAGAAGGCTAGAGCAAAGCAGAAGAAGACCAAGTGATGACAGGTAGGTAGAGAGCCACCCTGGCGCCAGGCACCCAGGAGGATCAGCCACTCCCAGGAAGGAAGACAGGGCTTGGAAAGGGCAGGACTGAGTAGATGGACCTTCAAGACAGGTGCCTTCACTCCCCTTCCCCCATACCCTTCACCCGGGACTTGATACTCTGCAACTGGGACCTCCTAATCGTCCCAGTCTAAACCTGCCCTAAAAAGCCTCTGTGTCCCACCTATTCAGCTCCCGGCAACTACTGATCTTTCTACTGTCTCTACAGTTTTGCCTTTTCCAGAATGTCACGTAGTTGGAATCATACAGTGAGTAGTCTTTTCAGATTGGCTTTTTCACTTAGTAATACACATTTAAGTTTCCTTCATGTCTTTTCCTGTCTTTATACCTCATTTCCTTTTAATGCTGAAGAATATTCCATTGTCTGGGTGTACCACAGTTTATTGATCCATTCTCCTACTGAAGGATATCTTGGTTGCTTCCAACTTTTGGCAATTATGAATAAAGCTGCTATAAACATCCATGTGCAGGTTTTTGTATAGACATAAGTTTTAAACTCCTTTGGGTAAATACCATGGAGTGCAATTGCTGGATTATACGCTAAGAGTATGTTTAGTTTGGCTGAACCAGTTTGCATTCCCACCAGCAATGAATGAGTTCCTGTTGCTCCACATCCTCACTAGCATCTGGTGTTGTCAGTGTTTTGGACTTTGGCCATTCTAATAGGTGCGTAGTGGTATCTCATTGTTGTTTATTTTTATATTTCCTCAATGACATATGATGCAGGGTGTCTTTTTATATGCTTACATGCTATCCGTATGTCTTCTTTGGTGAGTAGTCTGTTCAGATCTTTTATCCATTTCTAATTGGGTTGTTCATTTTCTTATTGTTGAGTTTTAAGAATTCTTTGTATATTTTGGATAACATTCCTTTATCAGATATGTCTTTTGCAAACATTTTCTCCCAGTGTGTGGCTTGTCTTCTCATTCTCTTGCTAAGTTAATTTTTTTTCATTATTAAAACAATTACTTACTATGTATACAGCATGTTGATAACAAAGATAAAAGTAAAAGAAAAATATTCTTGATTCTCTTCCTCTAAAGATGATAACAACAATGACAGTAGTGACAACCATTCTCATTCTTTTGACTTGCTGTGTCCTGGGTGCTCAGGAATCACCTAGAGTCACCCCACCACAGAACCCTGTGGGGTAGATATTGTTATCCCCACTTTATAGATGGGGATAAAGAGGAGTCGCAGAGAAATGAAGTGGCTAGACCCAGACTGCACGCTAGTAAATAGTGGAGCCAGTATTCAAACCCCAGTGTCCTTGTTCAAAACCAGGCAATTTTAGACTGTGTGGTTTTCGTCTTTTACCTTCCCCCGTTGGAGGCTTAAGTACAGTTCATGTCTCTCCCGGTCCCAAACCCTCTTAATTTTTATCATGTTTTTCACCTTGAGGATCACTCTAGGAGATAAGTATCCTTATAGAAGAACAAACCGAGGCTTTAACAGGTTAAGTGACTTACCCAAAGTCACACAAGTTGGTGTATGACCTTGGACAGGCCGCTTTCCAAGGATTCATACCTGTGCTCCCAGACCCCACAGTCTAACTCTTCCCACTATTTCAAGTGGCCCCAGAAAAATCCCCTCTGGGCTGGATTGCTGCTGTCATCTCTTGTCTTACCTCCCCATGCCCTTTCTCCACCCATCATTCTGTCACTACTAAAGGGATCATTCTAAACTGCCAGCACAATCATGTCCCTCTCTAATGATGGTCATCCTGTGGCTCCCATCTGTCCTCAGGAGGACTCCCGAACTCTCCAGAACACCAGCATCGTATCTCTTCTGCCTCTGTAGATTCTCCACAAGCCCTTCTCCATTAAGCCAGACCACCTGTGTCTGCTTTTTCTTGAGCTTCCACGACTCTGTCCATATTGCTTCTCTGCCTGGCATACCTCTCCCCTCCTCCCTCACCCACCAACTCCACCTAAGCTCAGAAGGGGTAGAAATGGCTCCTCTCCTCGAATGGCATGAGGAGGAGAACCAGCTCTCATCAAAGGCTATGCCAAGTGCTTCATTCATATTTTATTTACATCTCATAACAACTCTATGGTAGGTATCACTAGCCCCATTCTGCAAAGGAGTAGACTGAGGCTTAAGAGATGTTAAATAACTTGACTCAGGCCACTTAGTGGCAGAGGCAGGCTTTGAAACACTAACTTCACATGCAAGGGTCTTGACCCCATCGCTGATTCCAATCGTCCCAAACCTTCCCTTTCCCCCTACCCCAAATTACTTCTATAGCATTTCTCCATGATCATACCTCATGGTGCTCTCTTATTTTTTATAGACTTTTTTTCCCAGCAGTTTTAGGTTTACAGAGACATCGAGCAGAGAGTACACAGAGTTTCCATAAACCTTCTCATTCCCCTCTCTCTGGTTTCCCCTATTGTTAACATCTTGCATTAGCGTAGTACATTTTTTACTATCAATGAGCCAATATTATACATCATTAACTAAAGTCCATAATTTACATTAGGTTCACTCTTGGAGTTACACATTCCATGAGTTTGGACAAATGTGTAATGATGACATGTATTCAACCTTATAGTATCATACAGAAGAGTGTCACTGTCCTAAAAATCTTTGCTCCATCAATTCATCGCTCCCTCCCCTCTAACTTTTAGCAAGCACTGACTTTTCATTGTCTCCATAGTTTTGCCTTTTCCAGAAGATTATACAGGTGGAATCATGTAGAGTGTACCTTTTCAGATTGGCTACTTTCACTCAACAACGTGCATTTAAGTTTCCTTTATATCTTTTCATGGCTTGGCAGTTCATTCCTTTTTATCACTGAGTAATATTCCACTGTATGAATATACCACAGTTTATTTGTTTACTTACGGAAGGACATCTTAGTTATTTCCAAGTTTGGGCAATTATGAATAAAGTTGTTACATTAGTCCCCCCCTTATCCATGGTTTCATCTCCTGCAGTTTCAGTTACCCACAATCAACATCAGTCCAAAAATACTAAATGGAAAATTCCAGAAATAAACAATTTATAAGTTTTAAATTGCACGCTGTTTTGAAGAGCATGATAAAATCTTGCACTGTACCACTCCATCCCACCTGGGATGTGAATCATCTGTTTGTCCATATATGCTACCCTCCTGTTAGTCACTTATTAGCCATCTTAGTTATCAGATTGACTGTAGCAGTATCACAGTGCTTGTGTTCAAGTGACCCTTATGGCAGACTAACGCTACATCGCAATGCCTATGTCATTCACCTCACTTCATCTCATCATGTAGACATTGTATTGTCTCACATCATCACAAGAAGAAGGGTGAGGACAGTATAATAATATTTTGAGAGGGACCACATTCATATAACTTTTATTATAGTATATTGTTATAATTGTACATCTTATTATTAGTTGTTACTGTTAATCTTTTACTGTGCCTAATTTATAAGCTAAATTTTTTCAGAGGTATGTATGTAAAGGAAAAAACATAGTCTATATAGGATTCAGTACTATCCATGGTTTCAGGCATCTACTTGCGGTCTTGAAATACATCACCTACGGATAAACATTCATGTGTAGGTCTTTGTGTGGATATAAGTTTTCAACTCATTTTGGGCAATACCAAGATCACTGTGGTGCTCTTTTACACAATTCCCTGACCCTCTCCTAATCCCACCTGGAGAACCCTTGGAAGGCAAAGAATGTATCTTGTACTTCCTCTCTCCAAGATTTACACATAATAAGTCCTCAATAAATGTCTATTGAAATGAAAAATGAAAATACACAATCATTTGGCGCAGATTTTCCAGGACACTTTAAATTCCCTATCATTTTATTCTTTGCAGCAAAGGTAATTTGCTGTAAATACAAGATTGAAATTGAAAATTCTTGTGCAAGACTTTCTACATTAAAACATTTCACAAACCAGTTTTTTAAAAAGTCCTTTGATACATACTGATTCCTGCTTTGGGATTACAAATATATAATTGCTGAAAGTGTAGCGAAAGGGATCCAGACCCTGCATCAGACTTGTTCTTTCTGACCTTAATCTAATCCCTCTCCCACACAAGGCCTTGGTGTTCCCATATGAAACAAACCTATGGCATGGACTAGCTGACCTGAGTTAATCCTAGAATAACTTAGGTTATTCTAGGATTCCCTATAGGATGAGCCCCTTACCCACCCAGAGAAGACGGGCTGTGAAGGCAGCTCTGGGAGAGAAGGCCAGGTCTCTGTCAGCTGAGGTCCCACTCACAAAAAGGGTCCCAGGGCCCCAGCAACAGAAAAGAGGAGGGGAGATGGACTCTTCCCCACTTTCACCAGAGATGCCCTTTGTACTTTTTATTTTTCTAAACCATTCATTTTACTATATCCTTATAAGAACATTCACTGAGCACTTACCACATGCCAGATACTAGGCTAAGTGTTCTTAATAGACTGATTTAATTCAGGCACAGCCCGCTTATATAGGGACTATTCTCATCCACATTTACAGATTCTATTCAATCCACAAATATGTATTTAGTACATACCACATACAAGGTACTGTTTTAAGCTTACAGTAGAGAGCAAGGCAGAGTCTCTGGCTTCATAGACTTGACATTCCAGGGCAGAAGACAGACAATCAACACAAGGGAGCTTTATGAATGGTCTATTAGAAGGCAACAGTTCTACCTTAGAAAGGAAAAGTAGAGCATGGAAGGAGATCAAAAGTTAAGGGAGAAGCATGGGGCTGACTTCAGTATTAAATAGGGTAGCCAGGGTAGACCTTGCTGAGAAGGTGGGGTTCTTAGCAACGGTTTGAAGGAGAAAGGTCAGGAGAGCAGATTTCTGGGGACAGAACCTTCCAGGTAGAGAGAACAGCAGAGTGAAGACCCAGAGGCAGGCATGTGTCTATTACAGAGGAGGAGGTCAGCAGAATGAGTGAGGCTGAGGGGTGATGGGGCCTGCTCATGTAGGGCCTGGTGGGCCACTGTAAGGACCTGTGCTTTTCTCAGAGAGAAATGAAGAGCCAGGCCGGGGTCTGAGCAACAGAGTGACCTGATCATCTCGATTTCTCTATTAAGAGCAGAATATGTAGAAGGGTGGAAAGGTAGAAACAAAAGCCTGCTTGGGGGTTGCTACTGTCATCCAGCAGAGACATATGGTGGCTGGGACCTGCTGGTGGCAGTGAAGGGAGTGACAAGAAGTGGGATTTTGGGTGTACTTGGAAGGTGGAGCCATCATGACTCCCTGAGGAAACTGTTGTTTACATGAGAGATTTGTAAACAACAGGCTGCATCCTTAAGGACAGCACTGAAGGTGGGAGATTCCAAGTCTGCTTCTTTCCCAGGTAGGCTGGTGATGCAGGGGCCACCCCAGAAGTGGAAAACACCTCATACCTCCCCTTCCCCTGACTGCATGGGCTCGAATCCCAGTTCCGCTAGGTGTTACCATCAATGGCACAATGATGATAGCTTCCTATTGCGCTCCCCAGAAGCTGACCTTTCAGTCACCAGGTCAGGCATTCCAGTTAAAGAGGAAGCAGAACCGGAAGTGGAACTCTTACCCTAGCACCCCATACCCTCCCAGGAGTTGCGGCAGGCATGAGGGTGGGAGGAGAATAGAGGAAGGGGTTCCTCTCAGCATTACTGAAAGCCATTAGACATCTTCACATTTTTGCAAAATCTCTGCTTCACTGCAATTAATTCAGTATTTAATGAACTCCTACCATGTGCCTATCCACTGAGCTAGGTGTCGTTTGCATATAAGATGGTAAGTCCAGCCTTTGGTGGAATAGAATTAGCATTTGACTAAGAAGATCTGAGTAGTTGA
The DNA here is from genome assembly GCF_000325575.1 of Pteropus alecto. Classification (NCBI taxonomy): domain Eukaryota; kingdom Metazoa; phylum Chordata; class Mammalia; order Chiroptera; family Pteropodidae; genus Pteropus; species Pteropus alecto. The sequence continues at coordinate 5,456,300 of NW_006442512.1, forward strand.
GTCCTGTTCTGCAATTACCCATTCTGTAGCTACCTGATCATGGACACACCAGTAAACCATCCTGGCCTCTATTGCATTATTTTAAAAATGGGGACAGTGGTATCTATCCAAGAGAGCTATAAGGGAGATGTAAAAGCTATTTTATAAACTGAAAAACACTGCACAAAGGTCAGGTGCATGCTCATAGCCCGGAGGCGGAGACTGGAGACTCTCACATGCCCAGCTAACCACAGGGCAAGGCACCCTGGGAGGAGGGCCTCAGACACCAGTAAGAACTCTGAAGGAGCCCAGAGGGCAGATGACTCATTCCGACCTGGGGGGACAGTGAAAGCTTCCTAGAAGAAAGGGCCTTGAAGAGTGTGTGGGATTCCATTAGCTCAAAGAGAGAAGAAAGGGCCTTCCAGGTAGGGAACACACAGGCAAAGGCAAAGGTGTGCGAGTACACCACAAATGACCACAAGGAGCTACGGAGGGGTTTGGAGCAGGAGAATGGCAGAACCAGATTTGCCTTAAAGGACACACTGGCTCTGAAGGATGGAGTAAAATCCTATGGCCCAGCTGAGCAATATGGAGGCTCGAGCCAGCTCCACTCTTCAGAGAAGGGAAGCCTGCCGGGATTCCCCACAGTCCGGATGTGCATGGGGAAAGGCAGATGGAAGTGGGAAGCTAGTGAGAGTGGGAGCCTGGGCCAGGCTGAGCCAGCTGGCTGCCCACCCCCTCTCACCCCTCCCCCGCCACACCACCACCAAGCATCCTTCCATCCCAGCCCACCCCCAGCTCCTGGGAGCCTAGAGACCTGTTTGTTTTCCTTGTAAAGAGGGGAGCCCTGCCCTTTGTGAGATTTCTGCTTGGGAAGGAGTGAAATGTCTACTTGTGCTGCTGCCTGGATTTCCAGCTATTGACACAGACTCTGACAATGAAAGCAAAGGCCAAGGGAGGCCTAGACAAGGTGGCTGATTAAAATGTTCTTCCCTGGGGTTGTTCAGCCCTGCCCTGGGAAGGCTAGCTGGAAAACCCGGACAGGAACCCTCTTCTTCAGAGCTGTGGGCTCAGTTAGAGGTGGGGCTTTGAAAATGGCTGGGGAGTTTCTGCACCCCCACCCGGATCCAGTTGATCCAGCTCCTGAATACACTGTTTTTGTTGTTTCACATCTAGCCTAATAACCAGGGTCACTTAGAGGACTGTGCCTTCTTTGAGGCTATTTTGTTTCTAAAACAAGGCAACGATATTACCATTTCATGGGGTTTCTTATAGGTCAGATTCCCCAAAGAAATGGACTCTGAGATGGAAGCAGGCTTCCTAGATAAAATATAGGACACCTAGCTAAATTTGAATTTCAGGTAAACAACAAAGGATTTTTGTTTTTAGTATATGTCCCATGTAATATTTGGGACATACTTACACTCAAAACTGTATTCATTCTTTAACCAAAATTCAAATTTAAATGAGTGTCCTGTGTTGTTTTTTTTTTTTTTGTCCTGTATTTTTATTTGCTCCATGTGACGACTGTAGGGTGTAGAATGTTCACACGGAGAGGGTTGGCTGAGGAGTGCTCCTGGTGTCAGTACCTGCTAGAGAGCCAAGACAGCAGAGTAGAGCAGTGAAAAAAGTAGGGCTGTGATGCTGTCACATAAAGGACTCAACTCTGATCCCAGGGTGGAGGGAGCTCTGGAGCTGGGCTGGCCTTTCAGAGCTGCCCCAAACTCAGGCTAGGGCTCTGGGCCTTTATAGTCCCCAGTTCCACATGTCATTGGATTCTGGCTTTCCTGGAGTAGGTATGACACTGAGGAAGGTGGCTCTCCTTTGCTGAGGGCAGTTCCAGGAGGTGGGGTCGGCTCAATGCTGTCAGCCCCCAATATTCTCTTCAGCTACAGCATGGGCACTTTGGTCCTGAGGAGAGTCTGGGCAGCGGCCCAGAACAGCAACCATGACCTGGTGTTATACAGTTTGATGAGACAGTTGTATAAACAGCTGAGTTTAGTAGTCAATTGTCAGTGATTTTAGCATCCCCCAGTAAAGGTCAGGTCACTTATCCTGGCCTTCAAGACCATCAACCATCCAGGTCCAAGTTATCTATTCTTTCAATTTCTCCCAGCTCCTTGGGGAGCCCTTTCCCAAATCAGGCCTGTTGACTTAACATCTGGGAGGAGGGTCATGATCACAGTTCCCCCTGTGCATTGATGACTAAATTCTCTTCTGCCTTCAATTCTGCAGATCCCAATCAACAGCATAACACAGGTCTTCTTAAAGACTGTCTCAAGCCCAGACTTCTAGTCATAGTCGTAGGGGCTTTGGTCTTCTTCTGTCTAGGTCTGGCCTCCTTATTGTCTTAGCAGTTATGAGGCTGCAGTTTACTAGGTCGGAGAGGACATGCCCATCATTGACTAAAAGAGGATCTTTGCATTGCCAGTTGTGGGGGTAGCCTAGCTCTGGTTCCCAGTGTCTCTCTGGGTTAGGCCTCTGTAGGGTAAGAGGCTGTAGGCAGGTGGGCAGGGGCTGCCTTTATGTCAGCTTCTCTTTTTTCCATGTCTTCCACAAATGGGAGACATATGTAAGTTCCGGGAGCAGAGAATCTGGCTCTAGTAGGAAACGCTGTAAGTTTGGATGTAGATAAAGAAGCTGAGGGGTCTGAACACATTGAGACAAAGTGGTTGATGTGCCCTCATTCATTCAGAATCACTAACAGTTATTGAAAGCTTGCTGCCAGCCGGGGTTATCCTGCTTAATTCTCATAACCACCCTGTCAGGAAAGCACTATAAATATCCCCATTTTACAGATGAGGAAACTGAGGCTTAGCAAAACAACCGTGTTGCCCAAGGTCCCACAGCAAAACAAAACAAAGCAAAGCAAAGCAAAGCAAAACACAAACAGGAGAGTCAAGATTCCAACCCACCTGTCTACCAACAGCACTTGAGCTCTGAATGGTAGAGTGTGCCCCTGGCTAGGTTGAACAGATTCATTTGTTTATGCTCAGGCTTGATGGCCATGAGTCATTGTTATTTTCAATGACTGTTCTTGAGAGGCAGGTAAACAGCAAGGAAAGACAAAACACCCCAAAAGCCCAAATCAGGCTGAGATTGCCACAGTCGGGAGGTTTGCTGGAAGAAGTAAGGGTATACCAGTCAGGACTCAGGTGCAGGGAACAGAAGCCAGACTTGCTATGTGACACGGACAATATTCAGGAGAGGATATCTGCATCTGAGACTCCACTGGAAGGGCTAGAGGAGAGGGCCGGGGGCTGGGCCTCCAGGAACACTGTGTATGACTCCGCAAGACTCACCTGCCAGAGGGGCTGCCTCTTTTTTTTTTTTAATTGTGGTTTAAAAAAAAAAACAAAAAACAGATAACGTAAAATTTACCATCTTAACCATTTTTTTTCATCTTAACCGTTTTTCAGCGTGCAGATCAGTGGTGTTAACTATGTTCACATTGTTGTGCAACAGACCTCCAGAATTTTTCATCTTGCAAAACTGAAACTTGGAATCCATGCAACAGCAGCTCCCCGTTTCACCCTCCCTGCAGCAGCGGCAGCCACCATTCTGCTTTCTATTTCTATGAGTTTGACTATTCTGGGTATCTCACGTGAGTGGAACCATATAGTACGTCTTCTTGTGATTGCATTATTTCCCTTAGCATAATGTCCTCAAGGTTTATCCACTCTGTAGCATGTGACAGGAGTTCCTTCTTTCTTAACACTGAGTAATATTCCATTGTATGTGTAAACCATCTTTTATTTATCCATTTATCTATAGATGGACACTTAAGTTGTTTCTGCTTCTTGATGATGGTGAATAATGCTGCAATGAACATATGCTTGCAAATATCTCCTCAAGATCTGTTTTCAATGTTTGGGGGTACATATCCAGAAGTATAATGCTGGATCTTACGGTAGTTCTATTTTTAATTTCTTGAGGAACCTCTATACTATTTTCCACTATTTTATATTCCCACCAACAGTGCACATGAGTTTGAATTTTTCTACATGCATTATCAACAACATGTTATTTTCTGTATTTTTTTAAAAGTGGATGTCCTAATGGAGTTGAGGTGATATCTCATTATAGTTTGATTTCATTTCTCTAATGATGTTGAGCATCTTTTCATATGTGTGTTGGCTACTTGTATATCTTCTTGGGAGATATGTCTATTCAAATCCTTTGTCTATGTATTAATTGGGTTATTTGGTTTTTGTTGTCGAGTTGTAGGAGTTCTTCATATGTTCCGGATATTAGCCCATTATCAGATATGTAATTTGCTGATATTATCCCTGTCCCTAGGTTGCCGTTTCAATCTGTTGATTGTTTCCTTTCATGCACAGAAGTTTTTAAGTTTGATATAATTCCATTTGTCTATTTTTGCTTTTTCACGTGTGCTTTTGATGTCATATCCAATGCCATGAAGCTTTTCCCTATTTTCTCCCAGAAGTCTTGTGGGGAGAGCTACCTCTTCTAGTACAGTCAAGAAGATGGGGATTGAATAGATGGCCAGCTCTAGAAACTCTAACTTCAAGCATACCTGCTGTTGCTAAGATTCAGAGCTTAGAAAGCTGTATTACCCCACCACAACTTTCCCTTGACATTTATGAAGCTACTGACTAGACGCTGGAGCATGCATGGGTGCAGAAAACTCATCATCTCCATTAACGTGTCATCAGTCAGAAACAACTAGGGTAGCCAAAGATGACCTCTGCCATACCTCTGTTTTTCAGTCCTGCTTGGGAACATCTAATTGTAGAACCATATTTTCATTCAGGGCCTAACAGTGAAGGAGTCTAAAAGTGTGACTCCGTAGCCTCTTCAGTGCAGGAAGGTGCCCAGTAAAGAGGTTGGAATGGATGATGAGTGTCATGGGGCCTAAGCAATAAATTAGATGATGTATCAAAAAGTGCCCGGCCCCTGTTTAGCACAGAGCATTATTACATACTGTGACCTACCAGACATGAAAGAACGGTAGGTCGATGAGGCAAGGTGGTATTGGTAGGGTAGTAAAATGGTTATGGGCACCAACTCTGCAGCTGGACAGGGCTGATGTGTAATCCCAGGTCTATCATGCATGAGCTGTGTAACTTGAGCAGATCGCTGAGTCTCTCTGGGTCTCTTTTCTCCTCTGTAAAAAGGCAGGAGACAGGGAAATGGCTCAGTATAATCTGCAGCTCCTCCCTTCTGGGCTGCCTGGCCATCCCACATCCTTAGGGGGTATGATTTAGGCCCTTAGCCTCTCTGAGTCTGTCTCCCTTTCCTCTTAGGCCATTTCACTGAAGCAAATGGGAGGCCGAGTTAGAGTGAAAGGGCTCTCTAAGCATGAAGACAACACAAGGTCTTCTCCTCTAAGGCATCATCGGGACCCCTCCCAGAGTGTGAAACTTCTGCAGCCCTTCTCTCTAAGCAAAAGAAAATTCTGTAGTCACAGTTGAGAATGTCTGGACAACTACTGTGTAGTTTAGTGATTCTAGAACTCATATTTTAGCCCCGGAAAATCTTCCTTTCCCCCCCAAAAAATATTTTGTAGAACCTAATCTATAAAACAGATAAAAATTGGAGTTGTTTCAATTGAAGTGGGGGAGGCGATTCCTGCAGCCACTCTCCACTTCACCATCTTCCAATTTTATCAACTTCTGCAGATCCTAGGACTTCCTTAGACCACCATTTGAAAACTTGACTGGTTTATGGAAATAATTCATTTCAATGCCAGAAGCCCAATTCTGGCAGAACTCACCTTAATCAACTTGTGTGTTGGTGGGCACAACTCCCTCTGGTCCTTAGTTTCTGATCTATTAAATGAGGATAATTTTCCCTGCTCTACATGTGTGTCTTGCCTGTAAGTCCATAGATATGATAGCACTTTAAGCTGAAAACTCAAAAGTAAGGTGGTGCTGGTTTTGTTTGCACCTTGCTTAGTTTTGTAGATGTTTTGCAGTGGACTAGTGGACCTCCAGACTTTCAAAATAAGTCTCTTGTTAGAACTTTATTCCAACATCCAAATCCGAAATGGTCTACCTACCTTATTTCCTCCTTTCTTACAACTGAAGCCCCTTCCCTCTTTTTCTGCCTCATTACCCTCTTCTTTCTGCCTGCTGCCCTAGCTCACACTTCTCTAGCTGCCCCAGATTCCCTCCTGCAGAACCTCAATTCCAGGAAGGGCACCCCGAAGGAAGGCAAAGTATGCACCATTCCCGGGCCACCCCTCTCCCCGCCCCTAGACTGCACACAACCTTGTCCGCCTTGACATCTTTCAGAGCTAGGCCAACAGCTACTTTCCTATTTTCCAGCATAACACAGATGCCTAGGGGGCCCAGGCTTGCTGTCACCACTTGTAGGAGCTACCAAGGGGTCTCAGGACCTCATCTAGAGCCAACTCTTCATAGTGAGACTTCATTTGAATGAGTACATAATTGCTAATTTATAGGGCAAGCTTTAAACTGGCTTAAATTCTATGCAAGATAGGATCCCAGAGCCAGTTGGTTTTAATTACTTTTAGTAGAGGGAGCACTGAGAATAGAGTAAAGAAAATAAAAGGGGTCTGAAGACCCTGCTAGAGTTTGAAGATAGAGGGTCTGAGTTAACAACCATTTCTTCCCTGCCTGTACACGTGATATTTTCCTTCTTGTGTCTTAGTTTGATCATCTGCAACTAGGGACATAAAGAACTAACCTGCTTGTTAAGATTAAATGAGTTAGTGTATGTCAGGGTTTCTCGCCTCAGTACTATTGGTATTTGGGACCAGATAATTTTTGCGGGGGCTGTTTTGTGCACTGTAGGATGTTTACAGGCATATCTGGCCTGTACCTTCTAACTACCAGTAGCACTCTACCCTGGGTTGTGACAAATATGTCTCTAGATACTGTCCAATGTCCACTCGGGAGCAAAGTCACTTCCAGTTGAGAAACACCCATGTATGTGAACACACTGAATAAACAAACTCTTCACTATTATTGCATGTATGTGACAAACACAGATTTATCAATTCATTTACTGAAAAGATAGAAAGTTGAGAGCAGTTTGGAAGTGAAAATTAAAGCTGTCAGGTATATACCCTCTCCTCTCTCCTCCCGCCACCCACCAGGAAAGGCCAGGTGTGCTTGGCGAGAGTCCTGCCTTAATCATCCAGATTGACCCAGAGCCCTCCCCTCCACTGGCCTGGATCAATCTTGTAACATGAGCCTCATCCTTGTGAAATTGGATGCATTAATACCAGCAAAATATTTCTTAATCTCCTAAGCCTCTGCTTTGAATCCTTAAAAAGGAAAGAAAGAAAAGGCACAAATCTCTTAATTAGGGTGCCCAATCACTTCGATAAATATTTACCTGGTTGCACATGAGGCATGGAAACCCTGCGCCATCAGTCAATAGAGGTCAGCAAAGTGTACCTCGGGAACCACTGCGTGCAGTTCAGCTTGACTTTAGATGGTGTGTTGAGAGAATGTTTCCAGTCTTATGCTTCTGCTAAAGATGGGTGAACAAACACAAAGTCCCAGTTGGACACCAGAGGGTCATTGTAAATCATTGCCCGGCTTCCTTAGCTTTCTGGAAGTTGGGCTACCAAGCACACCCAACCATCCCTAGCGTTCCCCAGAGTGTCCTGGCTGAGCACATTGACCTTACCTAGAACTTTTCCCCTTCTTCTCTACTTGGCCATACCAAGAGCCACCCTCAACAGGCAGCTTCCCTGACTATCAACCTCCACCCTTCTATCCAATACTACTTCCCTACATACTGTTTAGCTTAGGGCCTATACACAGGCTGGAATTAGGAGCTGTCTGGCCTTGTGTGTGTCCCAAAGGCAAGAGCTTCCCTTAGATGTTGGTATCCCCAAAGGGATCTAACACAGAGTAGCTTTCTGTAAATTCTTGCCAGGTAAGCAATCAAGTACCACTATTTCTATTTTACAGATGTGGAAACTAAGACCTTGAGAGTTTCTTGCAGATCTTCAGGCCTCCTGATGTTCAGGCTGGGGCTGCCACACGGTACTGATGAGTGGATCCCTCTCTCTTGAACTTAGGAGTCTTCAGAAACAGATTTAATTGGAGCCTGAAATGGAAATGGGGATGAAGGAAGCAAGCTCTTAGCTCCTTTCCCCAAGGAGCAAAAATGCCTCGTCAGATGGCATGTTAGAAGTATTTGCTCACCCCGGCCCCTCTGCCCACTGTGACTTCTGTCCATTATTCTGGCCTGAGCTCGAGCTCTGCCTGCCCTTCCAGGAAATCCTCTGAGAACTCCATTTCACCACTCCTGTTCTCCCTCAGAGCCAGACTACTTTATACTCATATACTTCATTGTTGTGGCTTTGTGCTCAGAAATGCTATGGGCTCCACTGCTGTCCCAGTCTGATTTCTCTGTCTCCGCCTCAGTCTCCCACCCCCCCATACCCACAGGGCTATTCCTTGAATTGTTCCCCTATTCTTTTCTCCCCATACCCCATTCGCCTCAGGGGTCCTTGAGCAATAGAGATGTCCAAGGTCATCTGAGGACCATGATAAAAAATGGGAATTCCAGCAAGGGAGAGGAAGGCCTGCGGACCAGAGAAGAGCGGGGTGAGAGCTCAGGGGAGGGGAGCTGAGCATTCCCAGATGGGTTTAGCTATGAATATGTAGAATAAGATTGGGACTACTGCCTGGTTTATTCCCCCAAAAGAGCTGGGACATTAGACCTTCCTCTCTCTGCAAGAACCCAGAAAATGTGTGAGGAGCTGAATCACTGGCTGGTTCCATGTCATCATCATAGCCACCATAGCTAACTGTTATTGATCACTTAATGTGCCAGGTTCTGTACTAAGTACAACGTATGCATTATCTCCATCGATCCTCAGAACAATTCTCTGAGGTGGACTGGATTGTTATCTCCACTTTACAGATGAGGAAATGGAGACTTAGCAAGATTAAAGAAGTACCAGAAGGTCACATAGCTTAGACCAGCCAGAGAATTGGAAGAGAGGCTGAGGGACCCTGGAAGTTCCCTTGACTTCTCAGAGCTCAATTTCCTTCCCTAAAATGAGGTAGCTCCAGGAGAAGCTCTATAGGGACTCCCTCTGAAACTTCCTACGCCCCCGCCCCTAGTGTCCTGTGGTCTGTCTTGAAACCCTGATCTGCATTTCCAAGAAAGCCAAGCTCGTGGAGACAGTGAGGTGTGGTGGTAAAGACTCTAGCGCCAAATTGTCTGGGTTCAAGTCCATTAGCCACTGAGGTGACCTTGGGCAAATCATTGTAACACTGTGTCAATTGCTCCGTCTGTAAAATAGGGGTGATACTGATAGCATCTACTTCATTGTGAGAGGATTAAGTGTTAACATGTGTCAAGTACTTAGAACAGTGTCTGGCCCAGAGTGAGCACTATGTAAGAGTTGGTTAAATAAATAAAAATTTCCTTTCCTGTCGCTCTATGGCTAGGTGCTCGCTTGTGGAGGAAGGCCTGGGATGACCAGTGGGTAGTGGGGGTGAAGTTGGGGACACAGAATTGCCCTAGCAATAGAGCCAAAGGCCAACAATCAGAAGAGTCTTACAGAGTCAACCAAAGGGAGGTGGGCAAGGAAGATTACTACTCTCTTTGGGCAGTCGGTACCAGAGGCCTCCAGAAAACCAAAGCCCATGGAGGCTGCAGAGAAAGGGATACAACCCTACCCAAGGCACTGGGATGGATTCCTCAAATAGGAGGCCACGGCCTGGTGGCTGACCTGAGCTAGACCCTTTAATTCCTGAGAAAGGCAAAAAATTAACAAAACATTTATTACCACTCTTTCTAAAGCGTTTGACAGTGATTTTTGAAGAAGCAGAGGAGCAGCTCTTGGAGCTGGCAAACAAACAGATGCCCATCAACTACCCTGCACCCCAAATGAAGGGCTGGGAGCCTTGCTCTGCAAATCCAGGCCAGGCTTTCTGTCTCACCTTGGTGACTTTTTTTTTTTTATTGTGCCAGGAATTCCTCTCCCACGTGGGGTGGACTCCGAGGTACTCAATTAAGCAGCCAATGAAAAGTCAGCTCTCCGGTAGCAAATGACCCTGACACTTCTTGTAACATAAACAGTTGAAACGTTTCCAATTAGAGCTGGAGACAGAGACGTTTGAACTCTCTCTCCATTCCCCTCCTTCTTTAAAAATAATTGTCAAGCGCTTTGGACAGGGTGTTGTATACATGTTTTTTATTTTCTTCTCTCCTCCTCGAGCATAAAAGAAATTTATTTTTCTCCTTGGTTTTTTGCTTTTTTTTTTCCTGACATGTGGGGTGGGATGGAGGTGGGGGTAGAGATGCGGCGAGCTTAAAGGGGTGTTGGTCTAATTACTTACCTCTTCGATCCTTCTGCTTCTGGTTCAGGCAGCCCGGGAGAACTAGGAGTGACACTGGGTGCGGAGTGACTGGGAGCGAGCGGCGGGCGAGCTGGGCCTTTGACACTACAGAAAGGGCTGATAGTATATGAATGAGTGAATAAATATGAATGAATGAATGAATGCTTTTCCTTTAGCAAATGCTCGCACGGATCCAGCTCGCGCAAGCAGATGGGGCGCTGAGGTTGGCTGTCCAGTCGGCTGCCCTAGATTCGAATCCGGACACCTCTTCCCAGCTTGAGACAAATTACTGAGCTTTCTCGGTCTCTCTTTTTTACTTTATAAAATGGGGCTACCAGCCAGGCTTCCTCCCTGGGGAGGGAGGTGAGGATAAAGGGAGTTCTCTCCTGGGTAGCATTGCCCTGCCTTGCACGTAATAAGCACCCTAACGCAGTACGCATTCTTGACTGCGAGGCCAATCCATCATACTCCGTGTCAGGCTCTTCCAAGGTGCCTGGGCCAGCGCTGGTCTCACAGATGAACTCGACAGGAGTCTGCTCTGTAGGCGCGCCCTGGCTCGTGGGGTCACCAGGAGCGTGGACGTCGGTGTAGGAGCGAGGCCTGAACCCGAGACAGAGCTGCTGTGCTCTTCCGTCCGCAGTCCGCGTGGATCCGGCCTCGGGGCCAGGGCTCGTCGGCCGACTGCTGGCGGGCGCCGTCGGAGCCAGTCCCGAGTGAGACAGAGAGAGAGAGTGGCCGGACGAGGCGCCGAGTCCCGGCATCTTGAAGGCATTGTGCTTAATAAATCCGGGAGAGACGCTCACCTACTCTCCCCCTCTCCTCTCGGCTCCCAAATCGAGACCTGCTGTGGGATACCCAGTTTATGGGGGTCTTAAAACCCCCTCCACTTTGATTAGCGGCTTCAAAGAACTCTCTTTAATGTTTGCCCCCCTCCCTGCCCCCACTCCACTTTTACCGGCCACCCCTCCCCCATCACTCCTTCTAGACAACAAAATACTTAATGCAAGTTCAAGGGATGGGGGGCGATTTTCAGGCTTCCTCATTGTTCATGGGCCGTAGAAATTACCTGTTTCAGGCGTGCGCAGGAGTCGGGGAACCGTGGAGTTTGGGTGTTTTTCTTTCTTTTTTTTTTCTTTTCTTTTTGGTTTGTGTGTGTGTTTTTTTACCTTTATTATTTAAATTGATACGTTTCATTACTAGGGAGAAAAATAAAATATTCCTTTGATACACAAAATCAAATTGATATTTAGCCTCTGCTTACTTTTTTATGCATGGCTCCTTTATACCACATGGTAGTGACAGATTGTTTGAGCTGGAAGGAAAAGCCATTCAAAGCTAATTAAGCAGCCATTCCAAGCACTATTTGCAAGCGGGAGGCTCAGAAGCCTCGGCATTTGTCAGCGCTCCCCCACCCCGCGTGGTTTTGACTGACAGCTCTAGCCGCGGACTGACAGCTTCCCGTAGCTTTACCAATCAGTGATGGAGAGTCTCTTCAGCGGTTTCTGATTGGCCTTCGGGCCTTGCTCAGGGGCGGGGTTAGCGGCTCCCACGTGGGGACAGGAGCGAGAAAGGGGCGGGGCGGGTAGGAAGCGGGTGCGCCCACCCGTGACGTAAGTGGGAGGGCAGAGAAGGGGGAGGGGGAAAAGGAAGCTCCAAAGAGGAGCCATTTTGTCTAATGAGTGCTGCGGCCAGATGCTCGCATCTGTCGAGCCGGGCTTCTCCCCGCCCTCCCCTTGGTGCGCGCCGCACACGATTTATGTTTTTATTTAGGAAAATAAATAAATGAAGAGAGGAGCGCGGTTCGGAGCGGCCGGCCAGAGCAAGCGCGGAGAGGTTCAGCTCCAAGGCGGGAGCTCACGTGTAACTCCCTGCGCAGCGGCCTCCGAGCGCCCGCTCGCAGCTCCTCATTAAGATGCACAAGCGAACTCCAGCTCCTAATGAGGGGAAAATATAGATCCGGGGGCGCGCGGCCGGCTCGCGCGTGCCCGCCATCGGCTCGGGGTGCTTGCGGGCTCGCGCAGATGCTGGAGAAGGACCCAGGGGCCACCTGGGTCCGCCCACCCGGAGGCGCCCGCAGGGCCTGGGGTGCGGCCTCTCCTGCCTCCGATCCACTCGGGGGCCGCTTCCCCGTGGCCTGCCCTCTCTGACGTAACCCCGAGCGCAGGAGAGCGAGGCTGTCGGTTTTTGGGCAAACTGGGCCCCGGAGTCTAGTGGTCTGCGCGACCGCGCGGGGAGTCCCAGAGCTGTACGCGGGGGCGGGCGAGTGGCCGTGCCTCCCCGGGCGTCGAGGCTGGCGGCTGTGACACCAACAGGCTCGCATGCGCGCCCCTCCTCAGGCTTCGCGGACGCTGTGACACGCGCGAGCAGGCTGAGTAAACTGGCTCGGAACTCGGAGCTCCCAGGCCACCGCAGGGCAGGGCCGCCACCCCATTTCCTACTCCGATCCCCAAACCCCGCGCGCAGTGAGGAACTGCAACCAGGGCGTCGCTGCCCCGCCGGGAAGGAACCCCGAGTGGGGACAGCGCGAACTGAGCCGGCTGTCCACGGGCAGCCGGGCCCTTCCATCTGCGCTGCCTGCCAAGGAAGAGTTCCCCAGACTTCTCTTCCCAGGCAGCCGCTGCACATCAAAGACGTGTTTATTTGGCTTTCCAAAAAAAGAAGGACGAACGAAGAGGAAAAGCTGGGGGCCATAGGGTGTCGGGGATGCGCAGGAGAAACAGTAAAGAAAGGGACACCTTCAGTTCCGAGCAAATTTTTAAGGTGGGAGGCAACTTTGAGAGCGACCATTTTCTCCGTCCTAAATCTTGTGAAGTGAAAACATTAAAGTGACAAAATGATTCTGTTTGTTTTATAGTATCTAATTGGGCTGCTTTGCAGACCTAATGAGATTAGAGGGAGAAATAGTTCGCCGCCACTGCAGAATAAACTGATACATTACTAACAGCCACAGGTTTTGAGGACTATACGGCTTGTTTTTTTTCCTTTTGTTGTTACTCCTGTCTTCTCTTCCCCCCTCCCGCCAAATAATTATTTGCTAGCAGATCGTGGGAAAAAAAGGGGGGGTGTAAAAAAGCTCTAGCAGCCTAGGACTATAATATATATCTATTTATTATATGTCTTTCGGTTAATTCCTGATCTGAGCGCTGTTTTTCACTCCCATGCGAAAGTCACCAGCGGGTAGGGCCTGATTGCTACTTTTCATGCATAGTTTTAGACACAAGAGGGCATTGTGACGTCGCGCCCGGCGGCGCCCAGTCGCAAGCCGAGTCCGGCCGCCCCACGTGGGGGCCCTGCGCTCCCATTGGCCAGCTCCAGGCGAAGCTGCCACATTATTTTGTTACTTTTCAGTCCCTATTTGGAACTGCTCTCGCGGCAGTTCAGACCTCGTGCTCGTCCCCCTCGTCTGTCTGTGTGTGGTATCCGCAGGTCCGGGGCACTTTTCTGGTGTGCGTGTGTGTGTGTGTGTGTGCGCGCGCGCGCGCGCTGTGGGTGTGTGTTTGGGGGATTTGTCGGGGCGCAGAGCGGAGAGCCGGCCGAAGGGAAAGAAGGAAGCGGCACAGCTCCCCGGTCTCGGGCTGCGTCTCCCCTACGGCGCTCTCCTGCCTGTCGCTCCGAGGTGGCGGTGGCGGCTGCGGGCTCTCCTCCTTGAGGAAGCAGCGCTCGAGCTGGGAGCAGCGACAACCCCTTTGCGGAGGCTTCTCGTGCCCGCTGGAGTTAGGATGCCAGGGTGGCTGATTTGCACCCACTGAGCCGGAGTTTCTTCCTTGGCCCTGGGAAGAGCTGGCCGTGGCGGCGGCGGCGGCAGTAGCAGCAGCAGCAGCAGACGGAACAGCAGGCTCTCCTCTCCGAGGGGGGGCGTCGAAGCGCCCGCGCCGGGCTCCCGCCCTCACCCTCCGGCGCTCCTGCGGCCCCAAGCCGCCACCTCGCAGTCAGCCCTCTTCCTCTTCTCGCCGACAGCCGCCTCTGGGCACCCACCGCGCGCCACGGATGCTGGGGCTGCCCCGGCGCGCCCCCCTCCCACCTGAGTGATCGGAGGGGGCCTGCGCTTGCCCAAGAAGGGGCCTGGGCTTCGGGACCCCGCGCCGGACCCGCGGCGGAGACGACGATGTCCGCGCAGTCCCCGGCTCTGACGTGCTCCACGCAGCCAAGGGAAGGCGGCCGGCTGCAGCCCGCCGAG